>NW_020455865.1:7070638-7543582 GCF_003342845.1 Nothoprocta perdicaria
CTGTTTTGGAAGGCAATTCCAGATTGCTTGCACATTGGTCAGGTGAGGCCAGACCAGGGAAACATGGAGTTTCTCCTTTGAAGTGGCTGGCAGCCAGAGTAGGAAATGCAGATTATTATTATTTTCTTTTTATGACTGCCATGTGTTTGACAGGCATCGTGAGGAGCTGCGCTCCCCTCCCTCTGCTCTGGTGGGCTATTTGGGACAGAATGACCCCATTCACAATTAAAGAAAAAAAATCCTAAATCTCTCTTTTTTTTTTTTTCTTTTTTTCTTTCTTTTTTTTTTCTTCCTTCTTATGTTGTTTATAACTAAACAACATTCCTTCCTTCATTCTTTTCCCACCCTACAGGCCTCTAACACCAGATGACTTGATTCTTGCAAATACCTTGCCCAGGTTTCCAGAGATGCCGAGTCCAAGCAGCTCTCACAGGCTTGATCTGGTACTCAGTTCAGTCCAGCCCAAAATCCATCCATGGTGTCTCCTCACTGCTATCACCCACTGTCATATTGCAGCACGTTGCATTTACACCAGATCAGCATCCATATACAAAAACAGCAAAAATMCAGAAGAAGCTTTTGTGTGGAGGAAAATCTTTGGGGCACTTTGACAGATATTGCTGGATCTTCCTTCCCCACCTTCTTGTGGTGCTCTCAGTTAGAAGTAGGCTGCTCCCCTTGCTGGGCAGAGAGGGATGTCTGCAGAGAAGAGCCCATCATGTGTGGAGGTTCATAAGGCTTTTGCAGTTCATCATCTCCTAGATCTCTGGGAGAATTTTTTTTTTTATTATTTTTGATTTTTTTCTTACTACGCTTGTAGCTGCTTCTTACTGTGATTCCTGTTGCTAGCTGTGGCTTAGGGCTATGCCAGCCCAATTCTTGCCTTTGTGGCAAGATTTGCTTTTAGATGATACATGATTCCCAACCTAACCCTCCTGTTTCCTTCCTCCCRTTCCTCCCCTCTATTGATCGCAAAACTCCTTGGCCTCCCCCTTGCTTGACAACAAGCAGTTGAAGTCTTTCCTTTGAGCCAGAAAATACTTGCTCCTCTTCTTGGAAACAAGTCAGGAACAAGGTTTAAGGCTGGCCTAATGTGCATCCCCCTCCTCCCTTGCCTGGGCTCCACGTGCAGGACGGAGGTGTTAGAGGACAGGGTGAAAGAATCTGGGAACTTGTGTGGGTCAGCTGCCCCCCAGGCTAGGCTCATTTCTGTTTTTAAAGAGCCTTATTACTAGTGCTTGGAAAAACACAGCCCTCGGACCATGAGATGCTAACAGGACTAGTTCCCAAGGTGAACTTGTGCGTGAAACAAACCACACTTTCAACACCAGCGAGCGGAGTGAGTGCGGCTCCCTGCGCGGGAGCCAGTGGAGAAGGCAGCGAGCAATTACGGCCCAAACTGTTTATTAAAACTTGTGGAAATTACTCATAACTCCATGTGTGCGACAGCTTTGTAGTGGAGTGATGCTCTTTGTTTGCACACGAGGCTCTCGRCGAGGGCGAGAGCGCGAGCGTGTGTCTGTGAGCGCGCCGGGCGAGAGAGCCAGCGCATTATGTCATAGAAGAAGCAGGCTCCACGCTCGAGACAGAGAGGGAGAAAAATGTGTTTTACAGGGTGAGGTACAAACTCAAATGGCTGTGAACATCTGGAACTGATATTAGGCTTGGAAAATGTTTTCTGTCACTCCAGCACTCCTCTGGAGGAAGGTTTCTAAAGTTAAGAAGCTCCAAAGGGGACGAGGGGGAGGGACGAGGGGAGCGCGCGGACGCCACGCAAAGTGCTCTTTATTTCTTTTTGTCGCTGTGCCCCAGGCTGCCTCCTCCGTGCACATGAGGGGCCTGGAGTGCTGTTGGTGTTCGCTGCGGTGGCCGTGATTTAGAAGGGCCTCCTCCGTGCTCATCGGGGCTGGTGTGTGTGCTGCACTGGTCGTTTGCTGCCCCAAGGCAACCAGCAGGAAGACAAAAGAATCCTTGCCCTGGTTTTAGCACTGGGACCAGGAACCTGACAATGTTCCTCATGCTATGTTCCCATTAAATACGATGATGCCAAGACTTGGCTCCCATAKCTGCTTTAAACCTCCCTTTGCTGAGACCTGACTAAGCTCATGGGTTCAGTCCTTGCTAAAGCCAGGGCTTGGCATTAGCTCCAGCCCAAGATCCTCATCCTCCTCATCTCCATTTAATGCAGATCCTATGGGGAAGCGCCTTGGTCTCCGAAAGCAGTGTATCTTACCCCAAAATACATTTGGAAATTGAAAGAGGAAGTACAATATCCTCCTAGGTAAGGAGACAGATCTGTGTAAYGTTGAAGACCATCTGAACAGCCTATTGGGGCTGACCTGTTTGGCTGGGTCTTGGATGAGGCTGTCCTGGCAGGATATTTCACCTCTGCATGTGCCCTTAGACCCCTGGCTGGGGCTGCCGTGGGGAAGAGGGACGAGACGAGTGCTGCTCATCGCAGGCATCTCAGGCTGGGTAGTAAAGCAAGGACCGTAGGGAGCACTCAAATATGAAACCCCAGGTCTGYTGGCTCTGTGGGAGATCCATGAGCTGCAAAATCATCCCTGCACTCATGGGTGGCCACGGAAGGGAGCCTGGAACTATGCAGATAGTTCCAGATCTTGTCAGTACTCAGGCTCACTGCTCAAATCTGGACCTATTCTCACAGCTAGGGTAGATCATGGGTGCACGAGTAACACAGGGAAGTGAGGAAGGGAAAGTAACGCACTCTTCCTTTATTATTGGCCAGCAGTCGCTTAMGCCTCTCTTTACCGGTGGGTTTTGGAAGGTAATGCCAGGAAGGTTGTGAGAAAGCTCTCCTGCTTTAGGATTGATGGGGATTAACACGTGTGTTGCAAGGATGGAAAATGCAAGAGCTGGGGAGGGGGTTACGTTTTACACTTGCTTTTATGCCCACACACCGCTTAGCAAGACAGGCCTAGCTGGCCGGCCTGCGGGCTTCTCTTTAGCCCTGAGCTGCGGGCGCCCAGTAGGCAGCTGTAGACCTGCAAGCATGGGGTTAGCATGGTCGAGGCCTGGGGAGGAGAGGGCCTGCCTGGCGCCCGGCTGCGCGCGCCTCCGAGCAGTGAAAGGCTCCTTGTTAGCCAGCCCCTGCTCTGGAGCGAGCGGGACGCTCCTGTAACGTCACTAATCCCATCTCCCGCTCACCTCATCGCCGGCGCAGCAGCGGCGGGAGCTGCTCGGGCCCACAGCTAAAAATAGCAGCATTAGCTAAAGGTTTAAAAATAAAAGTCTTAAGTATTTGTAGCAGCTGCAGGGGGATGAGGGATGTGCCGGTGCGTGTGGATGGTTTGTGTGACGGATAGGGGTCTGCAGCTCAGTGGGGAAGGGTCCATGCTGCTGTTATGGGGTGGCCGTATGCTGAGTGTGATGCTGAATCACTCTGGGTCATCCTTGGTCCCATTAACATCCTTCTCTGGTGCTGTTTGTTGCTGCCTGCTGTTGCTACTGACTGGACCTTGTGCCACGCGGGTGCCTGTGCAGCAGGACCTGTGGAGACTTCYCATCTGGATAGTGCCCTGGCTAGAGCTGTCCCACAGCCCCTCTGCTCTGCCCCTGCTTGTCATTTTGGGGACCAACAGCTCCCGTGCAATGTTGCTCATCCCTGAGCAGCGGGGCACAGGAGGGTCGGAGCACCCACCTTGTCGCATGTCCTCTTCCCCCGTCGCCTCCTCGAAGGAAAGGTGACCTCATCCACGGAGGCAGGAGGAGGCCCCTTGGTGCGAGGAGCCGCAGGAGCAGATTGGATTGCGGGCAGCGTGCCAGGAGCCCCCGGCACAGACCTCTTATCCTGCTCTTGTCTCCAGGGGAAGCTCGATGCGAGGGAGGCCGAACAAGAGGGGCCTCTGCAGCAAGCGCTTCCCTCAGGCAGAGCCCCTGACCCCGGGGGCTGCGGGGTTGCTCCTGCAGGGCCGCTGTATGCGCTCCCCTCGGAGCCGCATGTGCTGGTATCCGTGTTAAAGCAGGAGCAAAAGGAGGGTCTCAAAGCATTTTTGCTGTAAATGAGTCAGACCCTTGTGCGCTGTGAGGTGGGAAGCGGTTTTCCCTGTTTTGTAGAGGGAGAAAAGAAAAAAAAAAAAGGCACAGAGATAAAAGGGCTTGTGGAAGGTCACATCAGCTGGGGGACAGCATAACCTCCGCGCAAGAGTCTCTCTATTGAACCATACTGACCCCCAAGAGTGAAGGGCCAGGGTTGGGGCGATTAATGCTTGTAAAGTCAAATTACTGTTTATGCAGTTTCAGTTGTGGATTAGGGTTTTTGCTTCTTAAGAGATGCATAACTTGATGTAGATCTGTTCTCTGGGATATGTGCTGTGTGGGGAAAAATGAAGCAGCTTTCCCTTGTTCTTATTCTTTGGTTTGTTTTCCTGTTTAAGAAGTTTAATGTGGAGTCAATAGCTGGGACAAAAGTGAGTCTGGATTTTTCATGCAGCAGTTTCAGATGAGCCAAATATCACTGGCAGCAAACAAAGACTTTGGAAGGTGTYACTTATGCTCCTTTAGAGTTAGTAAGCCAACATGATCATTGACTGTAAACCCAGGACCTCTTTATGCTCTTCAAAAGACCTCTAATCCAGTAGTCCCTCATGTGCTGGCTCTGGGCAGTCTGCTTGCCTGATTCTGCAGAGGTGTGGTGACAGTGAGTGCAAAATATGACATTGCTACGATGTGTGACTTGCTCTGCATTGCTGTTAGCAGAACACAGAAGGTGAATTACAAGGCTCTACCTCTTTCCATCTTTTTCCACCCTATTTTCTCTGATTATTTCTGTCTTTTCAGTAGCACCACTTCAGCAGTTCAGTGTATACTGACAGCTGAGTCTGCAGTTGGGAAACACTGGGGGCGGAGGGAAAGGGACAACGAAAACACATCACTGATTTGATTCTGTGCAGCAGTGCTGCTGTTGGTCGCAAKGTGCTGTGTCCCTGAAGGACAGGTGAGGTCTGAACTGAGACTCCCAAGTTCTATTATCTCTCACAACATCAAGGATCCTGACTGAGTGTTGATCACATTCATAGAAAGAGATGACCCTTATCTGGAATTACTTGTAATTCTAGAAGAAAGGAGCGGAAGAGAAACAGTCTGCTGAAAGAGTTTGTTGAAGATGACATAGAACAGGAGAATGCAGGTTTTGGCAGCTGGGTCAGGGTCAATGTGAGGCTTTTTTATACCAGCACAGCTTGGCTATTTGCAGGAGGACTGTGATGTGGAGGAGAGCTTGACAGGTAAGCTGGAGAGGGTCTCTGGGGAACAGCCTAGGCAGAGYGATTTGCAGAAGTTGAGAGTGTGATTATGTAAAATCTGTGAAAGTCACAGTGCTGGCGTTACGAGGATCTCTGGAGCGGTGCTCTTTTGCAGAGAAAAAGCCATTGAACGCACTTGATCTGTGTGAAAGAAAGTAAAATAGGTCAAACCAGAGTATGTAGTGTTTTGTAAGCCTGCAAGTTGTGCTTCAGATTGAGGCTTGAGGGTATTTTATTTATGAGTATTAAGTGTTCTTTAAAGACTATGTCATTCTAAAGTGTCTGGGGATGTATAGATATAGCTATGGCAACCATTGCTTCCTAGTATATCCCTCTCCTATTCCTGCTGTGCTGCTACTGTCATATGAAAGCCAGATATGGACTGGAAGAAGAGAAAAGCAAACAATCTGGCCAGAACAAATACCGTGCCTGTCAGGAGCTGCACTCAAAATGGTCATTTTAAGGCACATAATAATAGTCCTGACTTCTAAGCATGCTGAGCACTGTRAAGAATAGCAGGAGGTGATACTGCCCTTCAAAAGGTTGTAGAAGCTTGAGGTTCAGCCATGAATTGAATGTGTATGTGAACATCCAGAATTACAATTAATGGCAGCAAAGTGAGTATGTGTTTTGTGTGGGGGAGAATATTAAAGCTTTAGTGTTTAAATCAGKCATTAATAAAGATGATAATGGCCTTGACTGTAGATGATGATTTTTTGGCTGCCTCTCCAAAGTCCATAGCATGCAAAACTCTAAGTTAATAATGAAGTAATATTAATGTAGTAGTATTAATTTAAGAGCTGTTTTTTGAAGAAGGCTTGTATTTTGACCACAGGGACGTGAGCTTGCTGTGCTCTGTGGATCACAAACTGAAGGCTGGGGATGAGACCAAAGTCGCTGGTTTTAGGAAAGAAGTTCATCTGTTCTTCTCTAAAAACCAGAATCTGTTGTCAGCATAAGGATGCTGATGTTCAGGAAAGGAAGCTCTTGCAGCATAAAAATGATATTTCAGCTGCTCAAAAGAGGTCTCCAAGCATCGCCAGAGCAGAGGAGCTCCTGATGGTTGTCAGGAGCTGGAGATCTAGTATTGGCCATCTTGGACCAGGTCAGTGCTCAGCGTGTTCCTGCCCGCCAGCTCCTCTGTGATTTCTGAGAAGGATTATGGTTGGTTTCTTAGTGGGTATTTGGGAGATCACTGAGTACTGGCTCACTTGCATGCCAGGGGCAGGGATGCAGTGGAGACTGATCCGTGAACTTCTCTGTGTGGGGGATCAGTGCAGAGCAGGGCTATTTGGTGGAAACTGTCATTGCTGCTGCTTCAGTTGTATCCAGTACCCGGGTAAAGACATTTTCAATTCCCAGAGCACCTTTACTGAGCCCTGAATCCACTTCGCTTGTTAGCAAAATAAAAAGTTTATTGAAAAGGAAGTCTTTGAAGAGAAGGTCAAGTTTTTGGAAGCTGCTTCCTGGGATGTGTTGTGTAATAACACCAAGCAAGTGCTTAATTTTGGCCATTACATCCACTGTGAAGCACTGATTTCTCTCCCACTGGGACAGCTGTAGTTATTTCCACCTACCAGTGTCATTTTTGTATCCTGGAAAGCAGAAGGGAGGTAGAGAGCTTTTAGCTCTCAGTCAGTGTTGAGTCAGTTGCCGAAATATTTCATTAATTCACATTTCCATATGGTAGTTCCAGATTTTTATTTTTATCTGCCCAAACACCCTTTGGACAGAAATGGGCATTATCTTCACTTCCTCCCAAATCACTTCACAGGAGGAGAGCTGGGTTTGTCTGTCAGTTCCTGGCTGACTGTGGAGGACGAGCCGCCTGGATGGTGCTGGGTGTGTGTTATGACATGCTTTAAGGGCATGATGTTTGCCAAGAGCGTCGCACTGTCTGCTCAGAGAGTGATATCTCTTCTTCAAGGCAAGGGACAGCTGTAGATGCTGCCTTTYAGCTAGGAAGGCTCTGAACTTCTTAAATAGCGGTTAATGAGGCCAGTCATGGAGTTTCCTACTGGTCTGTAATATTATCCTCTAGGATTAGGTTTCTCCTGATCTGGAAAAGCCAAGGCCACAAATCCATCTTGTCAGAAAGCATCAAAACAAAAGGCAGCTAACACAGCTGGACTGATCATGGCATGCAAATACTTTTCAGTGGAACCTTTCATAGGAGCCTTTATTGACTAGACAGAGAGGCTTTTCTAATCAATAAATTATGGCTGGAATTTGGAGGGAAGCTCAGTCTGTGATTGGAAAACTGATGCTTGGCAATGCATCCCTGTGCTGCTTGGAAAATCTTTGCTGTGAGGCACCCATGGATGCAACATAACCCCACTCTTGGAAAAAAAACTTAGGCATGGTTACTGAATTAAGAGCAGGGGTCTTCCCTTTGGATGCGCTCCAGGTTATGCACACACTGAGGTTCTCTGCCAGGTTAAGATGCTTTTGGAGGTTTTGCATGTTCCTCTCATTCTAGCCAAATCCTGAGATGAGATCCTGAAAGAGATGGCCGATCTGCTTTCCAGTCTTCTGGATGCTTGAGGTTTCCTCTGTATGTTAATTTTGTCAAGTGGTTGAAATACAATCCAAAAAGATAGATGGCATCCCTCCACACTTCTCTAGAAGGAAACAAGGAAAGCCAAGGCTCAGGGAAGCACAAAAGCTGCCTCGAGACGGCCTATTCTGTCCTGTTTGAACCCCCTTTTAAAGCCCCAGTGCTGGAGGTATTCTAAGGACATTCTCCGAGTCTGGACAGTAAATCAGCCTTGGACCAAAAGCTGCAGTTCTAAGTTGTGATATTGCGTGTCGTCTGTTCCTGTTTGCCAGCATCTAGGCAGTTTTAGTCCATGCCATTCCTTAGACACCTCTGTATTCAGTGGCACGTGGCGGTACCAACCTTTTGCTCCTCTATATTCYAAGCTGGGTTGTGTACACTTCATCCCTTGAGTACCATCATCTGTTTTCTGCTCATCAAAATCAGATATTCTGCTCTTGTTGACCAGTGGCTCAAGGTGGGGACACTATCTGTTCCTCACATTGCTTAGGTGTGGGGGAAATTAAACAAAGACAGAGACAGATTAAACCTTGAAACAGGGGATTTACCAATTAAAATAGCTGCTCCTTATCCAGACTTCACGTGATATGAGACCAGGGAGAGACCCTCTCCATCTCCCCTGTGACCCTTCTATGATTTGTTCAGCTTGATACGGATTGAGATCTGACTCTCAAGAGGGAAGGGGCAGCTGGGTCTGTGTTACATGTCCTACTGTTTAGATAGGATAAACCTTTCCTCCTTATAATTGGGTGAYTGGACTTGTGAACTTTCTCAGATATTAATGTGCAGGCCCTGGAGGGGGTCAGGTTAGGTTATGGAGACATAATAGGAAATACTGCTGTGGCTAGTTTGGGTTATGCAGGATAGAATAGATATTTTGTAGCATTCCCATAATAGGTTTTCCACTGATGGAGCCGGTGTTGTGYGGTCAAGCAGGGGTCTTAGCATCAGCTTGATGTGGTCTTTGTTGAGAACGGCCGTTCCTGGGCCCTTTCCACTCCTTTCCATTCTTCCAGAGTGCTGGACTRTGAGGGAGGAGTGGGCAGTGCTGACCTGCCACTTCTGCTTGTTTGCAGAGAACTTTTTCCTTTCAAATGGGCACTATGGAGTAGGAAGAGCTGCATATTGTGAGCTGGTATCACTTGAAATCTGAGATATTTCTTCTTACTAGCCCATGTTATGCTAGCTGGGGAGTTTGATACATCCCAGAGAGATCTGTGGGATTTAGCATTTAAGTGCATGCTTCCATCTGAGCCACATGATGAACATTTGAGGAAAGGTCTCACATTGATGCACTCATCTCGTTGACTTTGACAACATCCTTAAGTGTCTCCATGTGATCAAAAAGGTTTTCAGTGCTGTACTGATTAGGGATGTTGCATTGAAACAGCATCCCAAGGAGTAATGGGGAGTGGGAATTCTTCATATTGATACTGGAGTACCTTTTGGAGTGTGGGGTCATGCTGCCTCCCTTTCTTGTGTGCCGATCCAGACAAGCAGTTTTCTGGAACTTGACAAGTTCTGCTAATACAAAATTGCCTCCAAGCATCAGTGTGCAGTATTCCTTCCAGCCCCTGCTTCCTTTTATTAACAGTGAGATGACAGATATGGAATGGTCACTGATTCAATAAATGAAGCTTCTGATCACGACACTTGAAACAGAGACCCAAGGGTTGTTTCTGGTGATTTGATGACTCAGACCCTGATGAAATAGGGTGACACTGGCATAGAAAATCTCTTGCTAGAGCTCAGAGCCTGTCTTTCCTTCCTACATGGGAGCCAGGGCAGCTTATACTGTTGCTCTGTCATCCATGGATGGGCTGTTCTTGGGATTGGCTTTTCCAATATGAGCATTTAGCCTCACTGAGAAAGATCTAGTTTTAAAATTGAGATACTCAGATTTCCTGGCTTTAAGGAGGATCACTCTTTAGAAGGCATCATGGGGGAGATGATAGTGGAGCTGAGGTGTTCCAGGTGTGTCTGAGGGACACCACTCTCCACCTCTCCCCATCTGGTGCAGATTGCACATGTGCATGAGAGGGCACTGCATTTGGACAAGCATCTTAAAATCTGTCTTTCAAGTTGCTCTAGATCAACTTGATGCCTCTTCAGTAGATGGACAGTGTCAAACCCAAGAGGATGTGATTTTATTGCTAGGGGCTATGGCCAACAGGAAGGGTAGGTACCCTGAAGCAGCAGAGAACCAGCGGAGTCCATCCTATTCTAGTACACAGCACAGGTGGGTGAGAGAAGTTAACAGCTGCTTTCCCAAAACTCTTATGAAGACAGCCCTACAGCCCAGAGTCTTGGTATGGTGAGATAACTGTCTTGTCTGAGCCCTTTGGAGCACACTGGACCCTGTTAGAATGAACACAGAGACTGAAGGGAAGACCCTGACCCTGGGAAATGCCTCGCTGCAGAACCCTCCAGCTGTAGGAACTTCTGGGCATCCCAAGGCTGGCATCACAGTGGCCTTGGCCCATTGGCCTTGGCACCTTCCGTTCCGGGAACAGGAATATGAGATGGCAATCTCTTTGCAGTTCAGAAGCTGTTGGCTCACTTGCTTCCAGTGCTCAGTGAGATCGGCCGCTCAGCATCTGCCTGTGTCCAACATCTGCACRCAGCTGGCGCGCTCGTCGGGAAGCCGCCGAGCCACAAAGAGCCGCTCCGCAGCTCCCCCGACTTTGGGATGCTGGCTGATGCCACAGTGGCATCTGGGAAGGAGGATGCGGGGACAAACGCCACTGTCCTCTGGTTATCRACAGCACCGGGCAGTACAACGGGCAATGAACGCTACCCAGCAGGGTTGGAGTTAGGAAATCCTTCCTTTCTCCCTTTCCTCCTCTGTTAATCAGCTGACTTCCAATAGCATGTGATCGATTCTCTTTATCTGCTCATATTGGTCATAAAACAATCTAGCTCTGTCCGTAATCCTGTTAGAGCCTTTGGCTCTTGCTCCTGTGACTACCGGCAGCTCTAATTACAGATGCTCATGGCCCTGATTAATGGCTTGATTCATCTTCAGTGGCACTAGTTTTAAATGTGAGGCCTGCTTCCCCCTGCAATGATTTGTGCAAAGGGGAAATAATCCCTGTTTAAAAACTAACAGTACAGAAATGTGGTGCTGGCATTTTGCCTTCATCTGGCCCTTCTGCATCCTGTCCATCCTCTCACTCCTCTCTGCCTTTCATCTCTAGTTACTGAGAGAATGACCCTAATTGCTGCACACTCTAATTTTGCTGCACTGTAATCCATAAATCACTCTGATGTGTGCAGCATTTTCATGTTCCTTAACAAAAGAAGTGGGCTTTTCTCCTCTCTGTTTTATAAGTGACTAATTCCATCAAGGCACCTTTGAAGCAATGACTTCATCAATTGCTCATACTGCAGACACACTGCTGGTTATATATGCCTGATCAGAATCTCTCATTTATTAGGATTAATTTATTCTACAATCATTTTTCTTCTACTGCAAGGACAGGGAAGTTGAGTGATGTTACTTGCTCAGCTACGTAAGCACGATTTCTTGCCTCATTACTGAGCTTGAGATATTTTTGTTACATGCTGAAACATCTCCAAATGAAAATGAGTAATGTTCCATCTCAGGCAGAAGTGCTCCTGGGACACTAGAGAAATCAAGTTATTTCAGGGTGCATACAAATTGGCTTAAGATCCATTTCCCGCTTCCACCCTCCAGGATTTCCACTCCCATTTTTTTAATGGGGCAGGTCTGCATGAACAATAGCAAGTCTTGGGGCTTCATCCAGAGCTAGATAGGGCTAAAGTGGGTAAGAACATGTGTTTCTTCAAGGCACAGAGCGCCTGGGAGCAGCGATTCTTATCCTAGGTTAGCAAATCCTTTGGAGGCTGCTGGAGAATGCCCTTGCAGTGTGACTTGCTGCAAGAAGTGTTAAAGCAAAAATCTGGATGTGGTAATAAAAGGATATAGTGAACAGAGGCTGAGCATCTCCGAGGAGGAGGCACTGTGAGTGAGGGCAGAGAGCAGTAAACAGGCTAATTCACACATTTGCTTAAAAGCTGTGGTCAAACTGTTTTGTAAGAGCAGTGGCTGATAACCACTGCCAGAAGCCCTTGACTCAGCTGCTAACCTCCTACCCCCTGGAAGACTCCCCTTTGGGGAAGGATAGAGCTTGTTTGCATTCAGGGAGGAATTTTGCCTCTGCTACTTCCTCTCTGGCCTCCGTCTGTCCTTAATTCACTGCTGGCCCCATTAAAAGCCTTGGGGAGATTTTGCAGCATTTCTGATGGACCAAATGGAGTCATTTCTGAACTGCAACTCYTTTGAGGCTGTGGTTTGGGAAAGCTGTGGTAAAGCTGGAGAATCTCAACTGGATGGCGTGTGATGCTGGGTTAAGGAGGTTCAGAGGAAAGGATGAAGGAGTTGCGGTCCCCAGGCCGGGCAGGTTCCTYTTGCCCTACCAAGGGGCTAAGCCAGTAACACGAACTGGAAAAGTGCTGAGCACCAGGGAACTTGGGTTTAGCAAGAGGCTGTAGAAAAGGTGGTGACTGGTTTGGAGAGGCTGGAGAGAGGGCAGCTTCAGGCCCAGGAGAGGTACCAAAGTCCACAACCGTACAGAGGCTTCTTGTTTTGTCAACAACAAGCGGGCAAGAACTTGGCTGTTTTGAAGGCACATCTGCTGTCCTGGACGTCCAGCCTTGGTTAACAGGGCCAGCTACTAATGAGTGGCAGAGGAGAGCTCTGCTATCCTCTGTGCAGGGGCCRTGGGGACCTGGCGAGGGGTGGACGAAGAGGGAATGTTGCTGGAGAAGCTCACCCAGAAGCCGGGGAGGGCTGGTCAATCTGGGCCTTTGCCTACAGAGGGGGCTCCTGCACTGCCCGAGGCCGCCGGGGATGGAAAGCCGGGAGAAGGGATGCGGAGGCTGCCAGCTGACCTTTCTCAAACAGTTCATGGGTTTCCAGAGCAGCGGAGGTGTCAGCGGTGTAGAGCAGTCACAGCTTCCCAGTCGCTGGAGGAAGAAGGCAGGGGGCACTCAAAAGGGGAGGAAAAAGGCTCAGGCCTGGGAGGGTGGAAACCTTGCAACCTATTAACTGTTTCTCAACAGAGCCAGGAAGCAAATGAGGGGTTCCTCTCTCTCGCTCTTGCCCATCCTTTTCTCGGTTCTCCCTTCTCCCCTGCCCGTGTTTCCCTCCAGGGTCCAAAAAAGCCGTACTTGGGTGCTGCTGTATATGAGATATAGGTAAAATCTGCCCTGCCCCAGCCAGCTGAGCAGCCTGAAGCAGGAGGAGCACGAGGAGATGAGCTGGGGAGCGCAGTGCCACGGGTGCCTGCGCGCACTGGCCGTGCGGTGCGCTACCAGCAGACGGGGGTACAGCCTTCTGTATMGCCCTCTGCTTTGACAAAGTCTCGGTCATTAGATTTAATTAATACGTGTGGGCATGCACAAAGCAAAGCTCTTCATGTTGTAGCAGTGTGGTGCTCTATATCTTTCAGGTACCTTTGCTGAAAGTGTGTTTGTTCTGAGCAAAGGAAAAGGCTCGTTGGTTGCTCCATGACTGCCTGAAACTACTGCACTGGCTGGTAAAGCTGGGGGGTAAATTAACAGGCAGAATCTACAAAAGGAAATGTTTCCTTAAATGTTTCCATGCTGGCCAATTAGTTCTGAGTGCAGCTTTCCTATGGGTGCGCCCCATTCCTAGGGTACAGGGCTCAAGGAATCTATGCCTGGCTTCGCCAGTAATTTCCAGTGTGATAGAGTGGATCGTTTCAGTTGTTTGTGCCTTGGTTTCCCGCTCTGTAGAAGGGGAGGAGTGCTCCCTTCCAGTGCCCTGATAAGGCTTAAGCACTAGAATTTTATTGCTCAGATGAAGTTCCATCACATGGGGGATATTATGCATAAAGAAGGTTAATGATAATGGCGGGAAAAGAATAAAAAAGAAATTGCTGTTTTCTTTTTATGTTGTTCTTTAAATGATGTTTAATAGCCGGTTTTCAATAGGGGAATAAAATTCAGTCCCTTGTGACCACCAATTTGTCTTGCAAACTCTGTTCTGCACGCTCTCAGCACTGGCAGAGRAGGAGAGGAGCATATCTCTCCTATCTGCTCTGAGAAGTAATCAGCAAAGCTCGTGCTGGTCTCCAGCAATATCTAGAGAGTTTTCTTTTTCCCAATTAGGGAGCTTGGGTTGATTAATGAATAATCAAGGAAGTGCTTTTCAAGAGTCATCCAGACGGTTTTGTCAGTTTGCTGGTACTGTAGAGGCTAATGGTCCTTGTTGGGGGTGAAGGTCCCCATGGCCCTTTCGTTGTCCACTGCTCCCTGTCCTGCTGTCTCAGTAGCACCTCTGGCCACCCATTTCTCATCCTTGCCACAGCTGCCAGAGGCTTTAAATGTCAACCTCAGCAAAACCATTTTTTTTTTTTCACCGCAAACACGGGCTACGTCAAAAATGTGATATTTATCACCACCAAACTATAACAAAAGTTAAGGTCAAATTCACGGAATGATTCAGACAGGGGAAAAAGAAACAGTATGGATGAGTTGAATCTATGCCGGGGATTGGTGCCCTTGTCTGCACATTTGTTGGTCCCTTTCCAGGTGGTGATGAGCAAGGATTTCCCATCCCTTGCAATGACTGAGCTGGCACGTGCAGAGCTGCTTGAGCTCTCCCCCAGTGCACGATGTGTGTTTTTCCTACTGAACAGCACCTTGTAGAATCACTTGGTGAGACACTGTTTGTAAGGAGAGGTTAATATCACATATTGGGCCAACTGATGCAGATACAGCTGGAATGCAGAGTACAGGGGAGGTTTTGGCATGTGCTCCCTTCTGCTTTGCAGTGCCACTGCTGGCTCTACCGTGAGCAGTAGCTGAACATTTGCAGGAGCCACAGTGCTGCAGGTAGCCTCCCAGGTGTGTGTCCSAAGAGGGAGCTATGAAGTGAAATGTGTGCACGTGCCTGTGCTGCATGATGCCCCATCCTTGTGCTCAGGTCCCTCATCCCAAAGGAGCAAGATCCTGATTTTTAGCATCATTGTCTGCATGCACYGTAATACCCCTCTTGCCAGGCACGCAACCTTCTGATCTGTTTTCTTGTGCATCCCCACCACCTCCCATCATGGTGGATGTCCTGTTTTCTTTCTGCAGCCATTGCCATTTCTGAGACCTTTCTTCTCTTTGCATCGTCGTGTCCCTTGCAGTGAAGTCCCCCCTGCCTGGTTTGGTACATGCAGCAGCCATCTCTGGTCCCCCTGCCAGAAGTTTCAGGGCTGAGTCTGCAAGCTTTTCATGAGTGACAGTGCAAAGCATGCTCAGGGGCACTGCTTTTGGTGGAATGGCTCATCCCTAGAGCAGGCGACAACCTTTTATTGTGTCTTTCTAGCAGCCTGTTTCCCAGCTCCAATTTTGGCACTGAATACTAACTCTGTAGATAGCTGGAGTACAAGTTGGGATGCTTGTTTCTGCTGGCTGGCCAAAATGCATCCAGCTGAGAGCAGCCAAAGCTTTGATTTAGCTCTGAAGGGATGGATTGTTGGCCTTTACTGGATCTTCAGTGGATCTGAACTCTTCCCAGACAAGCAGGTTTAGGCTCCGCTTGCATCAGGAGGCAGATCAGCATCAAAACTGGCACCTAGTGTAAGATGTTTCTAATCTGGTTGGTGTTTCATGACCCCCTAATCCAAATGGACCCCCATATGCCWGTAGAATGGGAAAATCCTTCAAGGAAAAGAAAGGAAGAAACCAAGTGGTCGGTCTCTCTCCTTTATCCTTTGCCTTGTTGGTGTATCATAGTACATATATGCTTTCACTTGAAGTACCAGGAATACCTGGTGTCTCAACTTGATTAATGAGTCCATAATAAATCTGGGAGGACAGGGGCTGATTTTCTTGTTTTTGATTTTGCTCTGTGTCTGTGCAGAACTGATTTTGGAGTATGGCAGTGATAATATCTGAAGCAGGAGTTGCCTGTTAGTATGTATGTGTAGAAAATCTATCAAAACAAGACCCTGATCCCTCCTGGGGCCTCTAGGTGCTACTGTGAGATGAAACAATCAAATACCACTGCAGAGCAAAATGTCATGTCACATCAGCACAACTTATCCCTATAAATAAGAGCAGCACGGCCTCTCTCTCTGTTTGAGAGCCAGGTTGCAAGCTGTTGCCAAACAAACTGTTCGCCAGTTCAGTTTGCATAACGAATGGTGGGGAAGGACTGCGAAATGCAGGAGGGGAGATCTCTCAAGGGGCAGTTTTCTTCCCTCCTGCACCCAAACAAATTCCCTCCCTGAAAACTTGTAGTCTGGGGCCCAGAATTTCCTCAGTGCTTGTTCATAACAGGACTAAAGCCACTCTTCCCCTTGTTGACCTTAAATGATGTCTTAGGATTTCTTTTATTTATGGAACTTCTTTTGGCCTTCTCCCACTATTTGTCTCTCCAAAAAAAAAAAAAAAAAAAAGAATTCTGCTCTTTGAATTTCTAATTCCAAATTGGAAGGAGGGGTATTACCAATTTTGATCAGTAAATAGCTCGTCTGACTTCATAATACTTAGCATTTATATAGTGCTTTCCATTTTCAGAGCCCTTTGCAAACTCCAAGTAATCCTCACAGCACCCGTTGAGTTAGGTAAGTATAACTAATCCCAAACAAATAGCTTCAGTGTGGAACTAATGTAGAGAATGCATAAGAGTAATTCAGGGTTTATAAAGGAAAACTAGTGGATAATCTTGCAACAAAATGAGAAAGAAGGGCAGAAAGAAGAAAAAACGAAGTCCAGACTATTGAATATGAAACCTAACTATGTACTGAAGTTAGATTTTACGTTGCATTTCAAACAGTTTGGGTAGGATGCAAATATTGCAACCCCTTAGTTGTAGCCTTGCTATTTGGAGCTATAAAATGCTTCATGCCTTCATTAGTTTGTAAAATAATTAAGTGCTGTCAAATTTCCCCTTTTTCTGCATGCCGGACTTAGTATACTGGTTTCTTCCTTCTTTCTTATCTCAGATTATGGACCTCTTGATTTGCACAGCTCACTAACAGCTTAGTCAAAATGTCTTTAACTTGTGCACGTTGGTTCACCTTTTTCAGGTCTGGTTGAACACTTCCGTTTGGCCACCAAGGTAACACATTAATCTGTGTATTTGGGCTAGATATTGAGCAAAGCCATCACTCAGAACAAAGGTGAATGTAAAGACCTCCCTTGTCCCTGCTGCCCTAGGCTGGATTTGCGGGTCACCGGTTGGGGTGACCAGGCATGACCGAGGCTGCTGGGCAGCTTTGGATGAGCTCCAGCAAGGCTCCAGGCAGTGYAGGGCAGGACACAAATGTGCCATGAGGGTTCTGGTGTAGCAGACTTCTCTTCCTCTCCATCCTCTGCCCCACATTTCAAATATGAGGGTAACTGAAACGTGCTTGGAAAGCACTAAGTGTGGCCGTTTGCCGTAAGGATCSGGCAGAGGAGAGGAGGGAGTAAAGCGGGCACCCACCCCTCCTCTGTGCCCCTCAGCCTTCCCTCCGCCTGCCGTGCCCCTTTTCAGCTAACTGCTCAAGAAGAAAGAATAATAAAGGTTTGGCAGGTCTATTCACACTGTGTAAAATTGAATTAGCAGTGGTATGTGAGGAACATGGCTCGATTTCCATGGGGATGAGGAGATCTTTATCACCTCCCCCAGGATTATCCCGTGCAGCAAAAAGCCCTTTTCGGAAGCGGCGGATAGATATCCCGCCGAGTGCCTCTGCTGGGTAAGATCAAGGTGACGTCCCTGTTGGGCTCACGGATGCTGAACCGGCTCAGGGCTTAGGCAAAGCAGGGCAGTGAGAGGGGACAGTGACATGGGCAGGYGGAAACGTGTGTGTGCAGAGGCACAGGTTGGCAGTAGAGCCATGTGATAGCAGAGGAGGCCTTCCCTCATCTGTTTTCTGTGTTGTCTCCTTTGACAGGGTCCAATGGCTTTTAATAGCCTTCGGCAAGCACTCAGGCTTTTGTGAGGTTGATAGCTGTGCTCGGAGCCGTTTCCAGACTACTGGTGGGGAGCATCCTAATCTCCAAAATACCAATGTTGGCTTTCCCACCTAGCGCCCATGGGCAAGCTTTACCCCCCACACCTAATGTTGTGAGAGTCTGTCTAAGGCTGGTCCATGGAGATGTGGCCTCCGTTGCAAARGGGCTCTCCCTCCTTTCCCAAGGAAAGGACCCTGTAGCTTGCACCTCCATCAAATCTTGGGGAAGAGCTAATGCTTCTGCGTGATGGTGGGTGGCTGAGACGACGACGTGATGCTCACAGTGTTCAGGACACTGGCACAGCAGGAAATAAACCTCAACTTTAACTCCAAGACGTGGCTGGGCCCAAGCAGCTGCTGTGCTCAGAGTTTGCCACTCCAGACAGTGAGCTGCAAAATGTGAAGGAAAAAGGAAGAGAGCCCTGTTCACACACAGCCCTACGCAGCCAAGCCAAGCACCAGGGCCAGGAGCACAGGAGCAAGCGGCCTCTTTGCTTCCACCCTCCACTCCCTGGAGTCGGTGGGTGGGGAGGGATGTAGGATGGGTGGAGATTTGGCCAGGCTTCTCCTCTCCGCTAGCTGAGCTGGGGTGACTGCAGCCCCAGGGCACTCCATGCACCCGCACGAGGAGGAGGGCTTGTTGTCTCTGCRCGAGGAGAAGTGCTCGTTGTCTCTTCTGTCACTGAAAGAGACAAGWAGGGAGTCCTCAGGTGGCGCGTAGCAGAGTGTAGGGTGTACGTGAGAGCAGGATTAGAGCTGCTGGGGCTATGGGTGTTGCTGGATGGTTTGGTTATAAGGGCCGTTTGAAAACAGGGCTGTAACAGTGATACAAAACACACAGAAGTAAYGGGATAGGTGACCATCAGGGTCAGAGGGACACAGGACAAGAAGAGAGGCTGGCACCRGAGAAATAGGTGCCTGGGGGCCACAGGAAGGCCAGAGGGATGTGTCAAATGCCCGAGGAGCTGGAGCCTCCGCATGGTTCTGATGCACGGGATGGGTGCTGCTGGGTGCAGGGCTGCCTGTGGAACAGGGAGGCTGGRAAAGCAGCCCGACCCTTTTCTCTGCCTCCTCGCTCAGCCCGTTCTGTCATTCTTTGCATCTTTTTTTCTGCCTCAGAATAATTTGTCAGTGCTGTCGCTGCTGTGAGCCTTTCCTGCAGAAAGGCAGCAGTTCTCATGAGCAGCCTTGCCAGAAATGCGAGCTAAGACCTGCCCATTCGAGGCTGGGAAAACCAGGCCCAAAATACCATGCAATGAACAGATGTTCCCTTTGGGTTATTGCCCATCCCAAACATCATAGCCCAGGCTCTATCAGCACTGACCCATGCAGTGCATGCTGACAAGTCTGGAGGGTTTTTTTTCCTCCCCCCCGCCATTTTTGTTGGGTATTTATTTTTAATTAAAAAAAAAAAAATCAGGTGTGCCTCTTCACTGTCCATATTTGAACAGGTTAAGCTTATCTACCAGAGACTTGGGCGTATTTTGTAGAGCAGGGACCATTCTTGACCAAGCCTAGCCCTTCAGGTCCCTCACATACTTCTGTGCTTCCCCAAAACGGCAGAGCTGAGTCCTGTCTCAGTGCTGTCTTACTAAATGTCTTTCTTTTACTTTGAGGAACTGCTCCCTTTCTAGCAATTTCAGCTGCTGCTAACCCTGCGTTGCGTCTATACAATATCTGTATGTGAGGATTGTGCATAACTTTGCAGATTGCAGGCTGCTGTGTACCATCCATCAAGATACTTAATCTTTCTGCCCCCTTTCCAGCAAAACAGGGGTTACACCAGGCATGCCAGTAGTGCATGTTTTGGAAAAGGGTGGCAAGAGGAAGTACAGCAGTGTTTCACCCCAGCTTAGCGATGGTGTAGCTAAGGTTTGGAGAGGCGAAGTGATTCTGCATTGTATTGCAGAGTGAGCCATAGCAGAGCCAGAAATAAAACTCACTGCACTCTTTAGCTACTGTTAGTTGCTCCCTGCTTCTTGTCCGGAATCATGACCTCTGTCTCCCGAATTCTTCCAGCACCCCTTTTGTACACCAAGAAATTGATTCAGATCATGAAGTCAGTATCAGTTTCCAGACCAATGAAGGGTTAAAAATAACCTGGTCACAACCACAGTTGTGCTGTGGGAGCAGCACAAGGTGGTGCTGGGCCCCAGGCTCAGCCCCTCTGCTCTGGCCGGGGCCCTGCACTGCACACRGAGGGGCCCCAGCGACTGGGAAGCCGCCTGAAGCCCTTGGCATTGCCCATTGCCTGGCTCCTGGCACGAGGGCGCAGTGCTTGCAGCCCTGTCTGCAGTCCGAGTGTGTCCTGGAACCAGTCTGTTGTTCTGAAAAGGTTAAACTGATCAGGGGAGAGAAGAAAAAAAAAATAGATTTTTTTTTCTTCTATTTTCTAATGAGAGTCTAGGGACCTTTTCCCTGCTGACGTCAGAGTCGTATCCAATAGCCTTTGCAGTGAGGCCTGATTTGCAAAGGACACCCTGGGGTAAAGCAAAAATCTTGGTGAAAYCTTTCAAAAGAAAAAGCACCCTTTGAGATGATTTTCCATTTCTTTTATGTCCTGATTTCACCTTCTAATTACTAACTTAAAAAAAAAAAAAATGGGGAAAGGCAGAGGGGGAGGGCGTGCGCAGCCCCCGCGCACGCACCCGCTCCCCGTCTCTCTCGGCGCTTGGCTCTCTCCCCCAGCTGCCATGCAAGGATAAGCCAAGCCTGAGCAGCTGGGCTGCTCCGTCCTCCCTTGGCCGGGAAGCCGCGGGGGCCCCGTCTGGGTCGCTCTGAACTCGCGCAGCCCCAGCGCTGCCATTCTGTGCGCGCCGTTCCCTGTCGGCGCGGGCAGCTCCGCTCACCTCGGCGCGGGGCAGACGGCCATGGAGCTGCGCGCGGGCCCTCGCTGCCTCCCTACCTGAGGCAGGTAGGCCGGAACGGGCCCCAACGAGGTGCAGATGTGGCTCTGCCCCTGCCCAGACAGCCTGTTATAAAACATCACCAGAGCTGGCTCTAATGTTGCTGTSTGTAAAGACTCTGAGTGGACGAGTGCCCCTTGGAGAGCCGGCAGGAGCAGGGAATGAGGCATAGCAGCCCCCGGCACTTGGCTCTGTCCCTGCCAACCTGCTGCCTCTTGCTCACTTGCTGCCTCTCCCTTGCAAACAGGGCCCATTCTCCTTAGCAGGACCAGTGAACATGAAGGCGTAGGCAGCAAGGGAATAATTGTAGCTTACTGAATGCCACATTGAGGAATACTGCCAAAAATGTCCCTGCAAGAGACCCACGGCCTGTCTTTACTGTGCAGGCAATCCTGGCTGCCCACTTGCTCCTGCTTCTCTCCCTACTTGGGCTCCTGCAGGGCCTCGGAGAGACTCTGTCCCCTCTGYAGGTGGCAGTTCTGTGATGCTTGTTGCAGGCTGCTGGGGCCATCATGGGCCACTCGCCCTTTGGTCCTTCTGCCCACGTCAGTGCAGCTGCTGCCAGGAAGGGCAGCGGTTGGGAATTTGACTCACTGCTCCTAATTGCAGCTCTGATGCAAACAGTGGCTTGTGATCCCTGCTTGCCTGGGCTGGTACAGAGGGAGCTCTCTGGAGGTGAAAGTCTCCTTACCCCGAGCAAGGCTGCTGGGTACCTTTTGGGTGGAGGATCTGTTTTAATAGGAAGGAACACTTTAAATTTACCGTTAAAAGTTTGGCTTCCTCYTCCCATCCACTTGTACCGCTCAGTGATGAAGGATGCTGCAAACAGTGTGGCAGAAGATCTGCTCTTCAAAACTACTCTGCTGGCTGCATGTGTGCAAGGGAGGAGGCAGGAGAGAACTGGTCAACCCTTGGAGATAGGGAAGAAGGCTCAGCATGAGAGACAACCTTGGTTTGCTCAATSCACTGCTACTTGCCAGCAGTAGTCCCTTCCCCATGGGAAAACAAGCTAAACACCTGAGTCCAAGGAAGGAGAAGTGGCTTTACTTCTCCTGTATTATACGATAGGATGGGGAAAGTGTTTGGTGTCTACAGTTGTTGATTACCTGCCCTTTACACAAGGGCTTGGGGGGATGGTAAGCACTTGAGCTCACCATTTTTCTGTGCTGAAATGCAGAAAATTAAAGTGTTGAGTGAGTTGACACTCAGCAATGGGGCAGGGAGGACAGCCTGTTTCTTAAAAGCAAATGCTATGACAGGATATGCTGTGATTCTGTGATAATGTGGATGCATCTTTAAGAGTGCAAGCGTGGAGGAGAGGCTCAGCTGCACAAGGCGGTGCTGCCTTCTGGCCTTGCCCTCAGATATTCACCAAGCACAGATGTCCATGACAGGTAATATTTCCAAGGAAAAGTGACTGGAAGGGAGAGCTGGATGTGCAGAAGCACTCAAGCCTCTTAGATGTGTTTGTGTGTGTGTGTGTGTGTTTTGCCTGTAGGTTGTTTGCTGGTTTTGAGGGCTTCTGGAGGAAGACGAGTGTCTCATCCTCTTTTATAGCCAGAGTTGATGAGGGTTACAAGGCTCAGAGCTGTTTTTTTGGGGGAATTCAGTGTATTACTGTCCTCAAGGCAGTGGTATTTCCACATTCCTCAGATGCAGCCGTGTGCCTGTGTCTTTCCCTCGCTAAGCAGCAGTGATTCAGGTAGGCTGGGKTGTGGTGGCCAGAGCTGAGGATGGTGCTGGTTCAGTGAAGGCCATCTGAGGCCAGCAGAGGATGCTGCCAACCTGGAGCAAGGCACAGGGGCAGCCACATCCCAGGTAAAAATAGCAAGATACTTGTTTTCCTCAGAGGAAGGGGAGCAGCAACATTTTAGACAAATCCAATCAAAAACCTGAATTACATAACAAGACTCAATAGAAGCTTAATTCTGGGTGTAAAATTTTGAAGAATCATTTTCTTCTTAACAGGTCAGATTTTGTCTGGATCTAAGCAGAGACAAACATCGAGAGATGACCTTCTGGTCTGGCTCCTGATTTAAACTTTCCAGATTCAGCTTCTCCCCTTCCTCTTTTGCTCTRGGAGCATTTCAGCACCAAGTCAAAGATCTGGGTTCAACAGCCATGCTTTTCTAGGTCTCCTCCACAGCTTTTGCTGTCCTGCATTCAAGTCAAACCAAGCAATTTTTGTTCACTTAGCACAACCTAATTTCTCCTCTTCGAGTGGTATGAAACACTCSAAGCGTTGCAGGTTTGTAGGGCCGACTGTGCTTGGGTCTTTTTGCAGAGACTGGTACACCACCCGTGCAAGCAGTGGGTATGGGTACGAAACCGCTTTGCTGGCATCTTGGTGCAGCTGTATGCACAGCAGGCTGCAAACASGATTTGCTTGTTCTTTGCTGAGCACTAGCAAAGGGGAAATCCTCTGGGGGAAGGGACTTTCCTTAAAAAACAATAACTGTGCCATGATGCTTGAGGGTCTCTGTACATCTCTCYGGTATTATCCAAGACTTTCTCTAATTGCAACCTGATAAAGCACCTATCATTGCAGGGTGAAAAGAAGCACCGTGGGAGGTGCTGTATGATGTCTCAGAAAATCTGAGATGTCCCAGATGGATGATACAGTTTCTCTAGTTGCGCTTTGAAGTGGTTAGAAGGAAAAGCTGATGGGGGATGGAAGGTTTGATCCTAGGATGCCTGTTTGCATGGATCTAACTTTCCGTGTGTGTGCAGTGAAACTGACAGGGTCAGGTGAGCCCTTTGGGACATCCCGGTGATGACCCYCTGGGGACCCATCTCTGGCACGGGCCCGCATCCCCCCTTCCCTGGCCTCCTCCGCCCTAGCCTTGGCCAAGGGACGGCGCAGGCTGCCCTTATGAAGCGACGGCGGTGGCTGACTCCAAGAAAAACATCCAGGCTGCCGCCGGGATTGAGCAAGCGGCCGCGCGGGGCCCGCTGACGCAGGCGCGGCGAGGAGGGCGCTGCGGGGCCCGCGGCTGCCGCTCGCGCGCTCCTGCTGCCGCTCCTCRCTTGCGAGTTACCTTAAGCAAACAGGGCTGCGTCGTGTCTGCTCCGCGCGCGCGAGCAGCTTGCAGCCCCTCTGCCAAATGCAGGCTTAGAGGCACCGTGCGCACACAGCTCCATTAAGCCAGGCTGAGCCTTACGGGAATCGCTCCTGGCCTGGGCTCGAGCAAGCAAATATAGCCCGTTGGTTTGCTTTGGCCGTGCCGGGGGGGTCAGCCAGGGACGTGGGTTGGCCGTGGTGAGGCCCGGGGCGTAGCGGGTGGTGGGACCGCGCGATGTCGCGTCGCGCTCTACGTGGCAGGGCTGTCACCAGCCTGCGCCGTGGCCGGCATTGCGGCACCCGCCTCGGCATCGACGCGCAACGTGGCACCTCGCTGTGGCCCTCAGCAGCGCGGCCCAAGGAGCCCAGCCTCAGGCCAGGGCTTCATTACCCCAAATCCTCGCCTTTTCTCCTATTTTCTCGCTCTTTGGCACAAGGGCTGAGTGGGCAGCGTGGGAGCCCCTCTCCCTAGTGTCGTGTCAGCAAGAGCCTGGGGCACCTTGCTACCCGCCTCGGGAAGGGGCACCAGTTTCCCACCTCACATGAGACAATTTCGCCAAAAATCCAGGCCAGCGGCTCTTTCCTCCTGCTTTTTTTTTTTGCAAGTCTGAGCTGTTCAAATGGTCACTGCGTCGGGTGAGCAACTGTTCATGCCTAAAACATCCAGCATGTGTTGGTTATTATTTGGATATGTTATTATAAGTCAAATAAACAGTAATAATTTATGTTGGATCTGGGGTTGACCTTTGTACACCAGGGAAACCAACCTGAAAAGAGAGAAAACACTGACAGCATCTAGTGTGTTTACTGACATTTTGGCTTTTTACTGGCATGTTTTCAAACACCAGAAGTCAGTAAGTATGCATTGTAAGTACACAGAGATATATTGTATAAACATGATCTATAAGAGCAGGTTTTTATATCTGGATCTGTGTGCACACACATTCATTCCCCCCTCCCCCCTGCACTGCATCAGGGCTGCAGAATCAGTATCRAAGTGATTTTTCTATTTGCATGCTTTCTGCTTATGACCAAAGCATGACTTCATTTTCTTTCATAACCGACTATTTGTCTGCAAAACAAAAAAGCCATAAATCTAGGTTATATATAAAAGTGTCTCRTGTTATTTGAAGCTTATATTAGAAGAAGGCAAGAAAATGTCTCAGAGCTAATTKACCCTTTCTATTGCTGTATTTGGCAAAGGGAAACAAATATGGATTATTACCAAGTTTGTTTATTTTTTTTTCCTTCGTTTTTATGCTTCCTGTCAGTAATTTCACTGCTGCTTGCAGACCCCATCCAGGATGCCCTTGCACGTGCACACTCAGCCTCTCACCTTGCTTTCGTGCTCATGCCTGACCCGGCACAGTGTAGATGGCTCTTTGGCTGTTCCGTCAGCACCTTATAAATAGCTTTTCCTTCAAATACTTGGCCTACAGTGCAATAAGGGGAACTGAGAAACCTCGGGTTCTGGCTGCAGATTTACTGCCGTCCTGTTGTTCGAGCAAGTCGTTTGGCCCCTCRGTTTCTAATCCCTCCCTGCCTTCCCTTGGCTCTGTTTGGCTTTTGAATTGTCCAGGGTAGAGATTGTGACTCTAAGTGCTCATCACAAGCAGATTTTAATGAGACCTGGAAAGAAATGGGGGTTTTGATTTGAAGAGAAAAGCTGAATATGTGTGTGTGTGGGGGGGAGCATATGCATCCACATTACATATAATATGTATGTATGTATATAACTGTGACAAAGGGAAACTGTGCTGCATCTTTCACTCCTATAATTTTTTGTGAAATATTCTATTACATAAAATCTCTCCTTTACAGCCTCTTATCTTTTCCTCCTTCCCCAGTACAACTCACCTAGGGCTAATCTAGAGGCTCTGTTGTGAGAAAGTGATAAGGTTTTCCGCACCCCCATTACTGACCTTTGAAAACTCGAAATAATACTTAGTGATCGGTGATTTTTGTGTATTTTTTACGTCATTTTGAAGGAAAAAAAAATTCTTCTATTCCAACAGTATTGTAGTGAAGAGATTGTTGAGGCCCACCCCAAGGATGGCTGTGCAATGCCTATTAGCAGGCAGGATGCCTTGTTAGCAGATAACCAGCTTCAAGGCCGATTGTGTACTTGTACATCAGCGGATCAAAACCAAAGGCAGCTGTCCGGCTGCTGTGTGACCATGCAGCTGATTGCACAGTAGCTGTGGCACGCTTGTTTTTAGGCATAAAAGGTATTGTATCCGGAACCTTATAGGTAAACTTATAGGGGATTGGATGCCAGCCCCGGAGACAGTGGCAAGACAGAGGCGAGAGGAGAGTGTGTAAAATCATGACTGGCCRGGGGAGCGGCTTACGGTTTACTGTATAAAAGTGTGCTGGAATCTTCAAAAAAGGGAGCATTGACTTAATCTCTATGAGACTGCGTCTTTGACTCCGGACGCTCCCTCGCATCAAGAGATCTCAGTCCTAACGAAGTATTTGCCTTACTTCCCTCCCCTCCAACCCAAAATTTCACTGAAATGTGCACCTTTTTTGAGGCCTGTTATTTTTAATAAGGAGTTTTTTTCCTTCTTCCTTCTTGCTAGAAAACTGACATTGACGCAGTATTTCTAACCATCACTATTCTTAGTTGTGAGCTGGTCTTTGGGAGCCCCTGCAGTTAAATTGGCATGGTCCAAGATTTGCAGCACATGCATGGAGGGGAATGCCTGTTTGAAAGCTCTTGAGTTCCTCAAAAACCAAGGRAGAAGGGCAAGCAGGAGGGCTCGAGGTGCAGCATCGTTTCTGGATGGGTCTCTTACATTCACAGAGTTTCCCTTTGACCAAGTGCTGTYAAGCTGTCCCACTTGCAACAGCCGGCATGGAGGCCTTTCGTTCATCCTTGCCCTTGTGTCGTCTCTTTAGACAGAGTGCGGGGATGCATCCAAATCTGTGCTGTCTCTGCTCTTGTTTAGCTTGAGGGCTTTTGTTTCTATTTATTTGTACTTATTTTTGTTTATTTATTTTTGCATCATCTTTGCAAGGTGTGAGCTGCTGTAGCTGCTCTGCCAGCGGGCTTGGTGAGCGGTGCTCCACCAGCACCTTCCTGAAACCTCCACATTATTCGTGGCCCCCATGTGCGTTGGGAGGCCACTGGAATGGCTGGGAGGGATTTACCAGGTCCAAATTCACTTGACAGAAAAACAAAATTCCAGCGTAATTTTAACCAGCTGTGGCAGGAAAGCGAAAGGGAGAGAGAGAAGGAAAAGGAAAACTCGKCATGTGTGTGCGGGGAATGAGAGGGAGGGGACGCTGGTAAAGAGCATGAACACCCGAGCACCCAAAGCTGCAAAAAGGCAGCGTGGAGATGCAGGGTCTGGACCCGCTGTTCACCCTCTGTCTTCTGCGTTGGTGGGTGGCACAGTTTGCTACCATCTTATGCAAAGATAGTGCATTCAACGCATACATAATACTTAAAAGATTGCCTAAAAATTCACTTGACCCTTTAAAATAAATTAAAAAAGGAAAAATAAAAAAAAGGCTTGAGGAGAAAGGGCTGTATGAGTTCAAAATCTAGCTTTTATTTTTGTCTTTGTTGTTATTATGAAATGAGCGTTGTCTGGCCCACAAAGGCCCATGACAAGCAAACATATTTAGCTTTGGTATGATTTTAATTTTGAATTTAATTTAAATAATGTAAATATATATTTTATGGTGTAGTCATGTATTTTAAACATGTATATGTTGTGTGCATTTGGTAGGTGTAATTGAAACAATAAAATTTTAAATAGAATCTCAGCTACTTTTAAGTCTAACTTTGTGAGAATACATGTTCGTGATTTCAAAGTTAGAGAATTTTCAACAAGAGATTTCTTCAATGACCTGAAATGTTTAGAGGTATTTTATTGCATTTTATTGTGTTTCCTATCCTGTTTCCGTTTTAGAGTGTTTGTACCAAATGAGTCAAATAGCTGATGGACCTGGGGACTCCTGTTTGACCTCTCTTGCTATGTAATATTTTTTCCACGTATACAAAACCAAAGTGCAGCATCAGCCCCTTCAGCAAGCTGCATATGAGTAGTTCATGAGAGTCAAGGTGATTTCAGGCATACACAAAGCTGTGTCTGTGTAGAGAGTCTGCCAAATTGGGGCCATGTATTTTGATGCATAAATGTGGGTAAGAATGAGATAAAYGCATCGCATGCTGAGGTTCCTCATGCTCATTTCCTATGCAAGTATAACATTCTTTTTTTATTAAAAGAAAAAAAAAGCACAAAACAAAAACCAGAAATCAACAGAACATCATGTTGCTGTGCTTAGGCTTGATTTGTGAGGGCTTCTGTGCGTGCGGAGCTCGATGTGGGCAAGACATCTCGTCGCGCTGCAGCTTAGGCACGGGGCGGGCAGGCTGCCCAGAGGGAAGGAAGGCAGAAGAGCCCTGCTTAGACACTGGTACCAAAGAGGCTGCGTGGGCAGAGCCCTCATAGGTAGCCACCACCTCGGAGCTGGTGGCCGAGGCTGGGTCCTCAGTGCTCCTGGTCAGCCCCCGTTGTGGCCGCTCGCTGTGTTGTCAGGGGACCTGTGGCCTGAGGAGCTGCGTGTGCCGCTCTCACCGTGCGGTAGGTGTGATTGCCTGGCTGAAGCTCAAGTCCTCATTCCTTCCTCTTCATATGTCATATTTAAAAACAGAGAAACAACAACAACAAAAATGAAAACAGGAAAATATTTTGAGCTTCTGAAAACATCCAAAGGCACCACTTGTCCCATGAAYGAGGTGTCCACTGTACTTCTTTCTTAACTCCTTTTCTCCTAGACAATGGAGTTTTCTGAAGAAAYATTTGTAAGGCAATTGCATTTGTAAGTTGACTGCAGTGCTTGGTTTTGGAGAGCCCTCTTTGAAAGAGGTAAGTGTGTAAGGGAACTATGTGACTGCTCCAAATGTCATCCAAAGAAAAAGTGGCACCTCATTTTCCTAGGAAAGGAGTGTTTTYAGACTGCATGATGTGCTGTCTCGTGTCTTAATCAGAAAGTTTAGTGCTCTTCAAGATCCCTGCGAAAAATATATCTGCATTAAAAATTTTACTTCTCCAGATAGCTCTGAGTTTCCCGTTAGTGGTCAGGTTTTTCCCTTCCTTCTCCCCAGCACGATGAGTTCCTTGTCAAATGGGTTACATGGCCTCTGTCAGAGCACATGTCCAGTTTAGGCCTAATGCAGTTTATTTTTCCTCATCCCCATGGCTGGCTTGATAGTTCTGTCTGCTCCTTTAGGCCTGGAAAAGTTGTGAGTGAATTTTAGAGCCTTGGGGAAGGCCACCAAACTGCATTTTGCCTAAAGCAACAGCTGTTTGATTTGGTTCTGCTCAGTACTCTCTAGGTTAGGCGCAGGGAGATGGAGAGATGGGAAAGACAGAATGGGGATGCTGATTTCCCATTGATTTCTGTGGTACTCCTTTCCTCTAGGGATGAGGCTGGCCATCTTGGGGCATTGACTTCACCCTTTCTGAACATGCCACTGCCTTAAGTATGATTTGATGTGAAATGACCAGGCTTAGACATAACATGTGTTTGAAAAGATCTACCTTCCCTTAGGAGCATAGAGGTGTTGACTCTCTGTGATCATTCAGTCCCGGGCTCTCACCCACGGATAATTACGCTCTTCCATGGATAATCCAGAAGGCCAAGTTCTCCTGCAGTGGGAGGACTTGCAGGTGGGCAGTGGTCAGCTTTTCACCTCGTGGCTCWTACAGCTGTCGTGGCAGCCACTCTTTAGTTATTGTCTAGGGAGTGTAGGAGTGTAGTGAAAGAAAACTGTGACGTAACTGTCCCTCCTTTCCCATCCAGTAGCAGCAGTGAGATTCATAATATGTTCCTGTTGGCGCTGAGTTACCCTTGATGGTTTCTTATAGGAGTACTCGGCGCTTTGGCTCAGTCCAAAGGGTGATATTAAGCAAAACATTTTGTACCTCAGCCCACAGSGATCCCTGTGCTGGGATCCTAGCTACTATGGTGACAGTCTCCCTAGAGATGCCTAAATCAATTAGACAGGGACACATCATCTCTGATCTCTGCATTTTTTCCCGTTGCCCTCCCCCATCCCATCTAGCTGCATGCTATGYGCAAGATACCTACCACTCCCAGCCTGTAATGACTTCCACATGGGGCTGGACCTTGTGGACAAATCCCCTGTAACAATAGGAAATGTTCCTTAGTCTCTCATTGTGTCTGTCTTTGGGAAGGAGGAGAAGGCGTTGACGACAAGCCGAAGAGCTGTAATATTCCTCCCGGACAGCTGATTAATTCCATCCTCTGCATCCGCTCTGGACCATCCCACCCTGCCCTGTGCCTTTTGCTTTTTTTTTGTTTTGTTTTTGTTTTTTTTGTTTTAATTTTTCTCTCCACCTGGCTCCCTCTGGCAGGGAAAGCAGTGGGATTTCATGCCACGTGGAGCTCCAAATGGAAATCRTGGACAGTAAAAGCCTGTGCTCTCCCCACAGTCCAGGCCCAGTGACTCCTGCTGTAAGAGGAGAGGCTGCACCTTCCTCACAGCCAAGACGAAGACCTGGAACGGGGATGCAGGGTTACTCCCCAGCACGTCTGCTCCCGCCTGGGAGCAACCTTGCCTTTTCCCATTCCTTCCCCGCCATCAAGAAAGCTCCTGTCTTTGCAGATACTTGCATGTTTGCTCTCATGCTCATACCCTCTTCCTATGCATTTGTACATGTTCCTGCTCAGAAATGATCCCAGGCTTCTGCTTGGACATGCCCACCCTTGCCCTGAAAATTGTCTGCCCCTTCATGCTGCAAAATCCCTTTGCTTTTGGAGTCTCCTGCTCACGCCACTCATTCACACTCAAACTCATGTACTTGGGCTTGTGCTCATTCTCATGCCTAGCTGTGGTCACACGTGCACACGAAGGARTGAGTGTTTGCACACTCGCTCACGCTCTTCTCACTGCAGTTTTTTYTGAGTACTTGCTTTTCTGTCTGCAGACTCACACTCCAGACTTGCTGCTCAGCTGTGATCCATGGAAGAGGGGGAAAAGTGAGACAAGGGCATTTTGATTATGATTATGGAGTTGATTTATTAGAATCATTTTAAAACACAAAGCCATCTGTGTGCCTCTTCCCCATCCAAGATTTATAAAAGACCAAACCATCCATCTGACCCCCAGCTCTCCCTCCCCTCCTCTCTTCCCCCGCCTCATCCTCATCTTCCATTCTCCTCAGTGGCTCTCTCGCCAAAACACTTGCCCATACTTAATTCTCCTCCCAGAGAGACAATGCTTTGCATTCTTGTATTAGAAGCCAAAAAAAGACAATTCTATTCTGTCTCTGCTCTGCAGCTTGATCTGTTAAGTTGCTTTCCCGAGAGTCTGCATTTAAAACAAAAAAAAAAAAAAAGATAAAGGAAAAGACCCATTGGTGGTGAAAGGTGCTAGAACATCATCACGTGGGGGTAACGTTTTCATTCACTCCACATATCAAGCAAACACTGGCAGGCAGTCCCCAGGCTAAGGGAATGTGACTCAGGCCTGTTCCAAACGGTTCACCTTTAGAGYGGAAAGATACTTTTGGAATCTCTCTCCCATCCTTCTTTTGCTCCCTTTTGAGGGCCTTGGCTAAAGCCCCAGTTTTCAAGGGTTGAGGTGTGCTGACAGATTCTCCTAGCAGGATGAGCCAGTGGCTGAAGTCCAGAGCAGGAGGAGAGCTGAGGTCCGAATTTCCTGGAATCACATTGTGGCAAGCAGGATGAGGCTCAGCCCTCCTCTTCCTTGTTTCTCTGCTTGATGCTGTTCCAGGCTCCCTGGGGTGCTGACATCAGAAGAGCGGTAATGATTTATACCACTTGAGGATTTGCCTCTCCTACTGTGGCCAAATCTTTTTACCTCTCCGTGCCTCCGTTTTTCCAAATCTTAGATGCCGTAGGCATTTCTGTGGTTACAAGAAAAACCAAGGCAGCATCGCCCACCGGTAGTTAAGGATTTTGACATTATAACACTATCAATTATAACACTATCAAAAAAAATCTATCAAAGTTGGAAAGTAGAGAACAGATCATCTAGAACTTCAGAGTTCCCATTCTTAAATTAAAGGAACACTAGGGAATACTTGCATATGTTTTGTATGAGCTAGAAGTGTTCCAGTTAAGGTTAGGATTAGGTAATGCACGTTAATCCTTTTGTTATTTATACATCACAGAAGTATTTTCTCAATTTTAGCAGGTTAGTTTGAAGTCAGTCTTCAGCATTCAGAACCCTGTCAATGGTGGGAGAAGATCCCTGGGGTTTGTGTTCCTAGTCCAGAACAGCAGAAACGTTTGATTTTTATTTATATGTGAATGCATGTAAACAAAACCTTTCTGGTTTTGTAATTGTTCTTTGAACTTCATCTTTCTATATAAATCTTACTTTTATGTTGTTAGTGTTTCCCATACAAGATCTGACATTTGTTATTTGATACTGATAGAGAAGAATGAAACCCATTAATGAAGGTTCATGGGTTCAGCAGGATCCTAGGGAATAATATCAGGGGTTGTGAAAAGACCTAAGGATTTAGTGTCACTGTCATCCACCCAAGATCTTGAATCTCTTTACAAACCCCTTTCAATCCACAAAATTGCTTTACTTGACTTTCTCTGATTCCAGGTGTGCATTCATTGAGGTTGATGACTTATCTAGTGTGTTGTATGTTAAATCACCCAAGCACTGAGTGTCTTCCAGGACCGCTTCACAGTTCCCTCTTGGGTACTTAAAAAAGATAGGCATAACCTCAGGCATTTCATTTGGAAAGAAAAAGGAGTGCTACTTAGAGCACAGGACTGCTGTGGTTTGCCTGGCAGCTCTTTGCACTGAGGCCCCTTTCACTCCTCATCAGGAAGGACGTACTGAGTAGATGGGGTAAAGATAAATGAAGAACATAAGAAAAAGGTTGAAAGAGGCCCATGCCTCGTGCCTAGAGCAAGAGTAATCCTGGTTAAACCATTTCTGGCAAARGTCTGACTAGAAGCCTTCCCAGAGCACCCATTCCTATGCTGAAATATCCTACCATGAGAGGGCTTTTCCTGCCTTCCTCCTGGGGTGCCCTGCGGCAGTGCGATCCCCCTACTTTTTGGCCTGCTTCCAGTGCACTTGGAGAACAGCTTATTCCTTTCCCTTTGCCATGTTTACTACATATTTATAGACTGTTATAGTGTCTCCCTTTAGTCTTCTCTAGGTTAAGCAGCCACACTTCTTTCAAGATCTCCACACAGGTCTTAATTGCTGGACTTCAGGGYGTTCTTACTGCTTTGGGCTCTCAAGTTAGACCACATTTTCTCTGTAGCATGTTGCCCTCAACCAGCTCCTCCTGGATCCTGGCAGCCCTATGGGGAAGGGAAGGAGGACTTGGTGCCTCAAAGATGACTCTCTAGTTTCAGTCTCCGCAAATGAGAGTGAGGACAGTAAATGTGTGCATCTCACGTACTCTTTCCCTTGCATCAGAGTACACAGATCCTGCACCATTCTAGGACTACTGACTGAAGAAAGTGAATTTCCAGCCTGTGCTCCCAACGCACTCAGCTTCTCCCTTTTGATTTCACTCGAACACACCGCTCATCTCTGCTTCCCGTCCAACGCTGCTATATCATGCTTTAAACAGCTGCCACGTCCCACCCTTGAGGCAGCTGCATCCTAGGGCTGCCTGGGAAGTGCGCAAGGCTCCTGACCCTGCTGCCGGCGTCCCGCTGCCCGAGCCAGAAGCTTGGCACTGCCCTGGAGCAGAGAGGGCCCTCAGGTGAAGATTTGCCTGGAGGGATGGTACAGGACAGTGCCAGGCCAACACCCTGTCTTCCCTCACGCTTTACAGTCTGGTGCAGAGATGCCTTTTCTCTTTTTTTTTGTTTTGTTTTGTTTTTCCTCTTTTTTCTTTTTTTTTTTTTTTTTTTTTTTTTTTTTTTTTCCTTTCCATTGGTTGTTTGGATTAAGGGGCCTTAAAGGGGCCAGACATTTTTTGTATTTTCTCATACCCTATAAATAACCGGCACCTCTCCAGTGCTTGAACTCCACCCTTCGGTTGCAGATTCCACTGTCTAGCTGCCACCACTCTGGATGGCCTTTCACACTCTTCCTTTCTGTTTAATATGGAAATATTAGTAAAAACTTGCTGTCACCAATTCTACAGGAGGAAAAGAGGGAGAAGGGAGAGAGGAGGGAGGCAGGGAGGGGAGGACACAACCAGCCAAAAAAAAGTATCCAAAGGAATGTTCTTCTCTCTCCCAGGTTTACAGCAATCCCTTTCCATCCAGAGTCATCTGTTTTGTTTTGCTTCTCCCTCAGCCTGACAGTGCTGCAGCATTATCATGTAATGCTGCTTAATGTGACCAAAGGCTTCCAAGAGTCGCCCCGCGGACCGCAGGCATAGCTTGGATGCCACAGCGGCTCCCTGAAGCACGAGACTTGCAACCATCCTTGCGTCCCATGTCCTGTTGTTCAGGGCGGATGGGAGGGTGGTTGTTTTTCCTTTGTTTAAACTAAATGCTGCCACCCCGCGTGCCAGGCAGAGATTTTGTAACCGCGGCAGCCTATCTGGGAGGTATGTGTGGAATCTTGCAAGCGCTAGGTCAGTCATCTGTGGTTTTCTTCCCACAGCTGCCCGTCCTGCCAGTTCTGACCATCCCTTTCCAAAGAGCCTGGCATGGATGCAGTTGTACTGCTTGCATAGGGGATTCACATGACAGTTGTCTGCTTTTGTGGAACTTATTCAGACTATAAAACTGAAGACAACTCCAGGACATGTGGGGCAGTTCCTTTTTTTCTATTCCTTCTTCCAGTGCATTTCCTAATTTTGCTGAACGATCGAAGAATGTTTGAAGTCATCTGTGTAACCACAGAGCAGGTATTGATGCAGGACAAGCACRTTCTATGAAGGGTCTCAATTAAGGATCCCAACTGAAGTTAGATTTCCACCCCACTGAGTGGGTGATGTTAAGATTTTGAGAGAGGAAAGAGGGATACTGTAGCGGCTGAAGGCGTGACCTTTTGCCCTGAGGTGTTACTCCATCCTTTATAATGTCTTAATATATGTCAAAATATATTTCTTATTTTTCTTCTCACTGGCCATCTCTGATTTGGGGAACTCTTGCTGTTCATATTTTACAAATGGAGAGCAGAAGTAAGCAGCCATGGCATTAAGGGCTGGCTCAGTCATGGCTGGAAGCTGGTGCTTTCCAGCCCAGCTGGTGCCCGCTGGCCCAGGTGACAGGTACAGGATGAGGTACCAATGTCTGCATGGCTCTGAGGAAGATCTAACTGGGGTCTGTGTGCTGTTTGGTGGTACTTGGCTGAACTTATGCGCCTTTTAGTCAAGGCTACTTGGATGGAAATGAGAGAGTGTGTGTGACAGAGTCTGGATGTGAGACTATGCAGGTGGCAGTTCTGCTATAACCTTTGGCTTGGACACATCCTCACTAACCGTCTCTCTAGTCTATGTCTCTAGAGTCCTGCAATAGTTGATGGGGCTGTAGAAGTTTTTCAAAGGGAAATTCCTCTCACTTGTCTTCATTAGCTTTGAGTGTAAGAAACACTCCCCTTGGGAGATAGCCTTACCTTTCTGTTTACTAAATGAAGAAGCTAAGTAGATGTCTGGTTTGAAGAGGGCTTGAAAGGAAGATAAATGGCAGCCTAAGTAATTTGCCAAACACTTTACAAGAAGTTCAAGTGCTGAACGCCTCCTAATTCCCAACCTGGAAGCCTAACGGCTGCRCTACTTGCTCCTTGCACACCACAACAGCTGTGCTGATGGGTGGTTATTGGTCCTACTCATAATTCAGAAGTTATCAGGAGAGAAACCCGTATGTATTCACAATAGAAAAACCATGCAAGGCTTGTTCACTCAGAATAGGTCATACTTTGCCTTCTATATTGCTTTTTTACTGGGTTTATAAGATTTATTTTTCCTCTATAAGAGCTCAATCCTCCCCACAGAGGTTACTGGTTTTCCTGGTGCACTTCATTGGATTTGCAAAGCACATCCTCTCAGTCCCTCTTCCATGCAATGAGGTAACTCCATGTGTTCACATGTAGTGGTCCTGTAATGCCCTGTTCAACTCAAGGAAGAGCATCATCTGCAGTCCCATGCATGAGCCTCTGCTCGAGATACCTGGCTGACTTTATTAGATGGAAGACCCTGGCATCTTCTACAGACCTTTAGAGAGCTTCTCTTTGCTTCTTTTCCCTCACTGTCTTGCACCTCCAGATCCCTGCCTGTGCCCCTCCTGGTGCTTGTCTTTTCCTCCCACAAGCGAGGATGTTTTGCCTTGTGGGGAACTCCATGTCCTGTTGCAGAGATGGAAAGCTTTTCTGAATGCCTAGCAAGCACCAGTCCCGGGCCAGCAGGAGGGCAAATGGAATTGGGAACCTGGAATGAGAGGGGAGGTCTTGACTGTAGATGGCTGCTGCTGTSACACGTTGCTTTTCCAAAGTGCTTTGTTGTTACTGCGTGAGGTCCTTTTCCTGCAGTTGGGAAGCTCTAAGCAGTGTTTTTCAGCCCTGGCGTAAGTAGCAGTGAAGCTGCAGGGCTGAGTTTTGGCTGGAGCATGCTCACCCACCCTTTGGGGAGGATGTATACACGATCTGGTCCAGCGCAGGAGCTGTAAGGGGCGGGAGCATCTCAGGGAAATTGGGAGAAGCCAAACTACCTCTCTGCAGAGTGTGTGCAAACTGAGTATTGACAGGGCTTTGCAACGTTGCCAATCTGACTGTGATTTCTACAGGGATGGCAAAAGCCTATCGCCTCACAGTGACCACCCTCTCTGCCAAACGCCAAGTCCCTGCTCTGCAGGGGCACCAGGGTTTCTGAACAAAAGTTGTGTATTTGTTTTGATGTGCTTTTTTTTTTGTTTTTTTTTCTTTTTTTTTAATGTAGGAAACTGTATTTTTCCCAAGCTGCCTTCTTGGAATTGGCTGGACTGCTCTATCTGAAACTTTCCAAAAAAAATTCGGCCTGAGGCAGATACCCTGCGTGGAAAATTTCAGCCCAAACAGTTAAAATTTGGCAGCATTATAGCAGCTGAACATATGGGCCTTTTAATGGAAAGTATTGGGCCAGCTCAGTGTAAGCTGTGCCTAGAGTGTGGATTTTCACAGGTCTCTTCTGCCTCAGGTAGCAGGTCTTGGGAGAGTGGAGGGTGAAAAGGCTAAGCATGGGGATGTGGGGAAGGATCTGTCCTCATTCACAGGCAGAAATAAGGGATAGAAACATCCATCCACCTTGCTGKCATGAGGTCAAGGCTTGTTTGGCTGGGATGACCAGGTAAACAAGACCGAACGGAGGGACGGGAGGCTTGACCAGAAGAGAAATGCTCTCCTGCCCCTAGTCTCTCTAGCCCAATGCAGCTAGGACCAGCAACTGCACCTATCCTCTAGAGCTGGTGTCATGGGCATGAGAGCCGAGTTTGATGTTTGTGTACCTGTACCGGCTGGCAGGGGCTTCTGAGCTGACCAGTGCAGAGGACCACCATATCAGGTCCCCTCTCCATGGCAGTAGCACCAAATAGAGCCACATTTCCCATGGCCTCAGCCAGGCGGGTGTCAGGGGCTCTGCATCCTCCAGCCCCAGCACCAGGATGTGCAGGAGGTGTTGTGGGATCACTGCCTTTTAGAAAATTGCTTTAAGAAGGCTTGTAAAATTCCGTCTCTGCAAGCCCCAGCCTCCTCTTCATCCACTGTTATTGTTGGGWTAGGAAAGGAGGCCGTGAGCCTAGGGTGTTGTGTTTTGTTTCGTTTTAATTGAAGTCTGTAACCTTTCTGAGAAAGTGACTAATAATATAAAGGCCTGTTTGGGTTTCTATCTGGGGCTGCATGGGTTGGGCATCAGTTTCCCTTGAATCATATGCAGTGGGGTGGGAAGAGGTGCTCTGGTCTCACCTCTGCCCTCTCTCTTATGGCCCCCTTTAAAAAAAAAAAAAAAAGAAAACAAAACAAGTGCAACCTGGAAGCAAGTGCCAAACCAAGGCTTCAGCTTGTGTTTTCCCGCCCACACGCTAGCACAGACGCTCACTTCCCACATCACTGCCCTGGCCATAAGGAGTCCTGTTACCCTCCATGCCAGGGACAGGCATGCGTGCCTGGGCGAGGTAGCTTGCTAACTCCAGGCTACCTGAGCATTGCTTTATTTTTTTTTAAATTGATCTTACTTTTCTTCCCCCTTCTATTCCTTTTTCTTTTATTCCCCAAAGTGTGGAAGAAAATATCAGACACTACAAAACATGTTCCACACGCAGAGTGACATCAGCTTGTTTCCTTTGGGATCATGCTTTACATTCCGGCTGAAATTTTTAGGGACGGTTTTCATTAAAAGTGGCTTTTGAAAATGGGTAAGTAATAATTTGCTAAATCAGGCCCTGAACTGCTTCATTTAGCAAACTTAGAGTTTAGCAAATTTAGAGTTTAAAAAAAGAAATGTGTAAAAGGGAAACTCAGTTTAATGAAAAATGACCAGGTTAGATCAGGCAGCAAGTTAATTTCAGTTGGGTGTCACTGGTGCCTTCATCATCATGATTTAGTAATGCCCTTGCTTACATGTTAATTAAACTGATGTGTCAGTAAGTGTTGTAAGTACAAACTTGGGTAGTGTTTGTATTTTTGCTTTTGCAATGTTGCTTTTGCAACATTTGTTTAGTTTTCATTCAATGCATAAAATATGAAGAAAATGAAACACTCATGCACATTGTATCATGTAATTAGACAAGTAACCAGATGTTAATTAATATATGAATATTGTTTTTATTTCCAATCGTCTGGCTGTGGTTTGAGCAAACCTATGTCTCCCAGCTGTTGCTATAAGAGACACAGTCAGAGCACAAACACAGCTCAARTTCGGCTGCTCCTGTTCCCAGAGCACAGGCAATGATTCTCCATGCTGAAAGAGGAGWCACTCCATAGATGTGCTGTCCCTAGACATGACACAGCAGTGTGACATCCTCCCTCTATCCAGTGGAGGGCAATAGGAGACACGCTCAATAGCCATGCACCTTCCCAGCAGTTTGGAGAGCCAGCTGTCCTGGGGCTTTGAGGCCCTATGGAAATAGATCCAAGCCTTTCCTCCCTCCCCACAAGCGCTAAGAAGTGGSATTTTTGCTACCAGACAGTAATTATTTAGTAATATTTATATCCTRATTGTCTGGGGGTCTCAGTTGTGCTTTTTCAAGGCAAAGCAAGGAAGGAAAGGCCCTGCGGGGCCAGAAAGGAGGATATCGAGGGGGCCAAGGGGTGCCCAACATCTCCTCAAAGAGGGCAGCTCCATCTTTGATGCCAATGTTTTGTGTCAGCACTGCAACAGCAGCAATGGTGACTTGCTGTGGGGCAGATGGTAGACATCAAGACCTGCATCCGCTTTCTATAGGTATTAGAGCCTATCTAAGCAGCTTTCTGAAGAGTCATCAGAGCTTTTCAGAACTTGACAGCATAAAGCCTAAGCAAACTGCTTTGGAACTGACCCCACATTGAACAGGAGATTAGACTGGAAACTTTCCTTGGGTCTCTGCCTGGGAGGCAGGTGCTGGGCCACCCTCTTCAGCCTCCTGCTATCAAAGATTATAAAGTCACAGAATGATTTTATGAAGCCATAATGAATTGCTGGAAAAGACCTTCAAGATCACTGAGTCCAACTGTAAGCCCTTCAACACCATGCATGCCTGTTAAACCGTGTTCCTAAGTGTCTTATGAGATGGTTCTTCTACATTTCAACTGCATATTCATTGTAGCAATTCCTTCATTGCTAAATGTACTTAAGCATCTCCTTTCCTTTCCTAAGACTCTCAGAGAGTGGCAACATGTAGTTCTGTCATCAGCTAGAACCACCAGGCATTTTTCCACCTTTGTTTCCATCCTCAGAGGTTCCTGGTAAAAGTATTTTAATGTTCCATTTTAATTTAATTCCCATTTTGAAATATTAAACTTTATCCTACTTCTATTACCCCGTTCCTCAAATTCATTTAATTCCTCTTGGCTGATACTTTTATCTGCCGTGCAGTGATGCAGCATTTCACTATTGATCCTGAAATTGTTGTATTTCCAGTGAGAAATAAGATTGATTACAAGCCTGATCTGTGAGCAACTCTAGTTATAGCTTCATTCCCATCACTCTGATTTCAGCATAGCCTGTTTTCACTTGCTCATTACTCGGTTCTTTACCTGCTATATAACTCCTATGCTAATCCTCATCTTCTCACTTAAGCTTACCTAATAATTACCCATGTCACGTCATGACTAGTGCCTCTTGATACCCAGATAAATTAGAATGTACCCAGCTTTTCATGTCTAGGGAATGATCTGTCTCATTGAAGAGATACATCAGGTTTGTCTCACCCAATTTACTAAACCTGGGTTTATAGTTTATTCTGCTTGTCTCCATGTCATTAATGATTCCTTCCTTTAGAAGAAAAAAAAAATCTATAATGAGCTCATTTTCTCTCTCAGAGCTATCTTTGTGCCTTGAAAGTCAGCAAAGGAGGCTGAGCTATTCAGTCTCCTTGCCCCACTRCATGGTCTGTAGATGCAGTGGGTTTTTTAGGCTGTTCTGTCAACATGAAGACCTGTGACTGTCTCTAAAACACTTCCAAATTCCCTGACACTTTTTCTCTGCCCCTGCCAGTAGTTGGCGTGAAGGGAATGACAGTGCTATCTCCCACACTGCTGTGGTCCTAKCAGGTTTCCCCTCACATTATAGCTGAATAAATATTAATAAGAAAAATGGAATAAGAGCTCACTGACAAATTTGACAAATATTTGCCTCTGCCTTCCCTTTCCAGCCACCTGGCTCCTAAAGGAAAGTTTTGCCCTTTCTCAGACCAGAGCTTTCAGGAAATAAACATTAATTTTATTTTCTCTGAGGAGGAGGAAAGTGAAAATAGTGTTATGGGACCTGAAACCCACATCTCACATTTTGTGTGGCTCRAAGAAACTTCAAGCCGCTAGCTTTAACAGTGGTTTTGGTGTTTGCCTTCAAGTGACAAGTTATCACAGAAGTGGCCAAACTAGGCTTGAATGATGATCATGATGCTTTCACCTTGATGACCCAGGGTGGTTTTACCTCACTGCTGAAGGGTTTACATAGCTGAAAAAAGCTGCCTGAATAATAACCTATGCCTTCACTTTAAAAAATCAAGGTCTTAATTTTGCAGCAACAGTGGCTAGGATGAGGGAGGAAAGCATAGGGTGGAGTAGTAATGCTAGGTCCCTCAAGGAGCTGATGCAGGCAGTTGCAGTCATTAGCAGAGATGCAAGGGGTGTTCTTCAGAGACCAACTCCTGTATGGGCACATTAGTCCATCTCAGGGCTGACCCTTGCCCAAGGGGCTTGGATACTCTATGCAGCCTGGAGCTGTTCTTCCCTACCACCGTGTTGCTTGTAGAGACCAATGAAGGAGCAAACATGGCTGGGAAGGGAGCACGTGGGGCATCATTGCTGCATGGGCTGGGGGTAGGGATTACTCCTGACCAGAGGCTGGGAGGTGAGTTTTATACAAAGAGGACATAGAGCAGGCAAGGGAGTAGGAGCTTCATGGCAAGAAGAAATTCTTTCCTTGGGGCTGAAATTATTAACAAACAAAACTCTGTTTTAATGTGAGTCATTCTCCCTTACTCCACATAAAGCCAACTAACAACACAATCTGCGTGTCACCTTTCCTGCTCTRGTCCCCCTGTGGAGCACCAGCTCTTCTCCCAGAAAGGGACTGACAAGCCTCATCATGTTCCTGGCCAAGGACTGGTCTTGGTGTGGTCTGTCCCTCTCAAGTCCAGCTGACTTGATATTCTGCCTTGGTCACAACAGCCTCTGAGCACTTCCCAAGTAYGCTCTGGAGCAAGTTCACACCAGTTGTCCTTGGCATAAAAAGTTAGACTGGATGAGGAGCACTATTTCCCATAGCTTTTCTCAGCTGCAGTATTTTAGGCAGGGAGGTGGTTTGGTTTATAGTAAAAAAAAAATACAGAAAATTACAAAGTCATGACTGTTGGCATTTGGCCTACTTACGATGCAAGCAGAGGCTATGGCAGAGGACAGGAAGATAAGGCGAGGAGATAGGGTGTTTGCAATGTGTGCTTGCAATTGGCCCTGGCCTTGGTGACAGTTATATTACTTGATTTGCTAGATGTAAGAAAGTTTGGGGCTGAGGAAAACAAGGGAAGAGGAATGGCAAGGTGAGGGGAGCTATGAAGGTGAATCAGAAATTGAGAATGAGCTAATTGTCACTCTCTGGTTTCTCTTCTGGTTAATTAGATACCCTCTGGGAGAGAAAAGCCGATCAGTGGAATACATGGTGTTCAGAGCAGCAGCACGAATCAGTCAAACAAATGCTATGAAGAGGCTTTGCTGGACAGCCACATCCCCCAGCAAGTGCAGTGTTTTTTGGGCATTGTAATTTCTGCATTGTTTTCTGCCTTGTTTTCTGCTCAGGGAAGCTGAACCACACCATGCAAGATTTAGAGCCACATTCTCAGCTGGCAGAAATTGCTTCATCCCCCTTCATATCAGTGGAGCTGCTAAAGCTTTGTCTCCATCTCTGTTTCTATTACTCTATCCTCTATTTCTGTTCCTCTTTCCTATGGTCCTTGGTGTGGTCTTCCAGAGATACAGTAGAAACAATCCTCTAATCAGAAAGGGATGTTCTCCATGACAGAAGTATTGGACAGCAGAAAACCCTTGGTTTAGTTCAGTAGCCAGCTGCTGAGTCAAACARCCAGAAAAACGTGAAAGAGAAGTCATCACCTCTTTAAAAGAAAAAAAGAAATAATAGAGTCAATTCCTTAGCAGTAGTAAAGATCTTCTACTTTCAGATTACTTGGTTGTAACTTGAAAGTTACAAAGCCATTGGCATTCAGATCAAAATGCTAAAAAGCTCCTGCTGTTCAGAGGCAGCAAATGTTGTTGAGAAGATTTTGGTCTGATGGGAACAGTTGCTTAGTCCTGAGAGTACTAGAGAATAGCTCTTGCTTCATAAAGCTTCTTTAGAAATGGTAAGATAGAGCTCTGTGTAGGCTTTGAGGTTTGCTGTTGTTCACAAGCCCTATGTGTCTTGTTGTGTATTTTTCCTGCTGCATAGAATTAGCTCACTTCTTTGTTGACTTGTGGTCAAAAGGACTCCATCTCTCCTGCCTACACCTGGGCAAAAGGCTGAAAAAACAGAGACAACCAAGATTCAGCCCAAGTCTAATGGTGCATATCAGTTACCTCCAGGGAAATAARTGCACAACATGATGGCTGGTTCTCATAAACTAGGTTGAGAGGTTGAGCTTCAGCTAGCTCTTTGGTCTGAATGGCCTCCACAACACAGAGCAGCTAGCCTCAACTGTGCCAAATTTAGAGGTTGTGGAGTCTCCTTCTTTGCAGATCTTTAAAACCCACTTGGATGCAGCCCTATGCCATGTGCTCTAGGTGGCCCTGCGTGTACAGGGCAGTTGGACTAGATGRTCTCTGGAGGTGCCTTCCAACCTTAAGCATTCTATGATTCTATGAAATGATATTGTACACAGGCTTATGAAGCAGTTTAGCAGGAAAGGATGATCCACCCTCAGAGCAGCTTGCTGCTGATCCTGGGCATAAGGTGTTTGCAGCACAACCTTAACCCATAGCTACCTGGAGATGTTCAGCAGTGGGGCCACATCCTTCTGYAGGACTAAACTCAGCAGCATTCATGTCCGAGTTTTGGATTGATCACCTACCTCTCATAACTGGCTGTAAAGAATGGCCTTTAAGAGAGGTGGCTTCTTTGCCTGGCGCCCTACCACTGCCCCTGGTAGTATCACTGCCATGGCCCCACTACCTCGAACCCAGGATCTATCTGTGTTCCTGGGATGGAGCTTTGCTCCAGGYGCTCACTTGGGCAAGGAGCAGACAGAACTGTTCCTTGGCTCCACGTGGTGGCGTTCCTTAGCCCTCCAAGGACGGGGCAGTGGATGTTCCCACTCTCCTGCCGCTCCCTTAACGAGACTGACTAATTATTTATTACAAAGGAGATKGCAGGAATCTGGAGCGGAAACTACTCCCCAGGCCAGCTAACTCACACCTAACCACGCCAGGCTTCCTTTCATAGCGGAGCACATGTCGGAGCAATCAGACCTGCTGCTGTGGGGCTCGCAGGAGTAGAATCAAGGCTATTTTATACATATGTAGATGTATATATGTGTGTGTCTGTATAAAGTATGCGTGTGTGTGTGTATGTATATTTTACTACGTTAAGCTATAAACTGTATGGGTTAGGTATGAATTAGAACCTTATAAAAAGTGTTTACTCATTCTATGTAACTCAAAGCGGGGATTAAACAGTAGGAAAAACTGACCGGGAGAATTTTCCAAGCTGAAAAAGTTTTACAGCTCTCATTGTAAACTTGAGAGGGAGGGTTTTTTTTTTTTTTTTTTTTTTTTTTTTTAGAGCAAGTTTTTGTGTTGGAATTTTTTATGCCTATTGCATGAAAAGACGGGCAGCTTAGAAAAAAAGGATGAATGGAGGAATAAAAGGAAAGCATTCTGGCAAGCAGAATTCTTTCCAGGAGCTGGAGCCCCTGTCCTCCTGTCCATCTATGGTGACGATGTAGACTATATACTTTCTGTGCCTGTGGCATCCATAAGGGCCTCCCCACAGCATGCTGTGCTCCTGAGTAGGCCCTGCTTTTCTCATCTACTTGAAGGCATCTTTTATGCCTTTATATCAGCTAATAAATGAGGAGAATCAGGTAATACTGCAGCAGCTAAAGGGAATGGATGCAGGAAAGGAGGGATGGAAGCAGCAGGGAAGTGAGGCTCCATTGGGCATCTCATGGCAGGTAGAAAGAGAGAAAAGAGTTAAGTGTGGATATTGACTGTGATCTTGCAGCAGTTTTGCCCCTCTTTTCATATAGAAAGATTGCAGAAAAAAAAACAAAAACAAAACAAAAAAAGGGAATAAGTTAACCGTTTCCAGAATCAGTTCTAAATGGACTGTGTTTGATAAATGACAAGATGCATGCAATCCGGAAACATTTAATTTCTTATTCCCTTGCTTCCTTGGACACAACTTTCTTTCCCCACCCTCTTTTTGGTCTCTTCACCCTTCTAGTTCTTGATCCGATTCCTTGGTGAATCATCTCCGCCTTCAAGACTGGTGATCCTTGTGCAGTTAGTAGAGACTGACTCACTGTACTTCTCTACATGTTATTTTCACAGTCTTCAGAGGGTTGGGTTTTGGTTATTGGGGTTGTGTTTTTTTTTTTTTTTCTTAATTTTTCCTCTTTGCTTTATGAGCATTTTCCAGGGGACTGGGGGAGGGAGGAGAGAGAGAGGGTTCGTTGTTTGGGAATTTTCCCTACTGCTAAATGTCAGCATCCTGCACTTGCTGCTTAGCGTAGGGAGTAGTGGGGTTTCTATTTCAGGCTTTGCAAGAGAGGGGAGAGACTCTCCTTATCTTTCTAACATGGCCTAAGCAATGTTTGGATTCTATTTATGGATTGGAAGAAAAGAGGGAAGTGATAACATTGCTGTGTGAGCTCCGGGTTGGCTACCTGACACTGGCTTTCCTCATCAGCACAGATCCGGGACAGCCATGGAATCCATTTACCACTTGGCCTAATCCTCCCCTGCCCATTCGGGGAATCTGTCTTTTGTCCCCTAAGTGATAGGATGTTACACAGTTGGTGGCGATGACGTGTCTTCAGCTAACCATTCTGTAGCCACCGGTGATCTTGGGGACTTTGAGTGTGCCCAGATAACTTGCTTTGCCAAGGACATTTAGGAGTCAAATGACTATTCCCACCCTTCTGGGCCTTCAGTGAGATGGTTCCCAGGTYGTCTTGCACCAAGGGACAATTTCCATCCATGTTGTGCTGTTAATGACAACTCTTACTTGCCTGTGGATGTGAAGATTGATTTATCTTGATTTTTAGGAAATGTGACTTAAAATTCATAGCAAAATTTATTGCTTTCTGTGCCAGTGTCCTGCTGTGTTCTTATTTGGTATGTCCACAGTGCCTAAATTTTGCTCTGTTATAAAAAGGAATTAATAGTCTTTATAAAATGAAAGCCAGGCATTRGTGGTTAGAGATCTGGACTGAGTGTTTGGGTCCTAGAACCAAATCTGCCTTTTGCTGCTGCATAATCTTGAAAAAGTAATTTCCTTTCCATGTGTCTCTGCTCCTTTGCCTGCCTCCTCTTCCAACCCCATAGTCTTCCGCTGTGCAGGTGTGTATTCTAAGAGAGCTCACATCTTGATTGAGGAATGTAAATACTGCCACATTGTGAGGCATTAATGGCCTTCATGAAGTGCACTGTGAGCTTTAGACGTCAGGTGCCTTGTTGACATTGTTTTGTCTTCAAACAGACAAAACCAATTTAAGGAAATGAGATGTTGTATGCTGTCCTCATACGCAGCAGGACTGTACAGTGGTGCAGGAGATACCATCTCATTTTATGTCCTTGATGGAAAATGTAGAGTAATTTCTGATGTAATGATAGAAGCACAGATGGTGAACCAGACCCTTACTCAGACCTTCCTGTCTCTTTCTTCATTTCACTGACTTGCATCTTCTAATGAGTCAGAACTGTAAAGAAATAAATGTCACCTTGATTATGAGGAAATCAGTAAGTGAATGATTCATTATCTGTGTTAAGGAACTTGTGAATGTATTCTAGTAATTCAGGTGATTTCTTGTTAACTGACGTTAGTTGTTGCATTGTTAGTCCTGACTAAGAGAGTGTTTTCTGGCTTCTGGGTTGGATCACATATTTGCATCTTTGCTTGATTTTTGTCGTAATACTACATTTGACTTTTTCTAAAGGGAGAGTGGTCTGGACGAGTACATGGTGAGGTGGATTGAGAACTGGCTGGAGGGCAGAGCTCAGAGGGTGGTCATAAATGGGGCTGAGGCCAGTTGGAGGCCTGTGGCCAGTGGTGTCCCCCAGGGGTCAGTGCTGGGCCCAGTGCTGTTCAACTYGTTCATCAATGACCTGGGCGAGGGCACTGAGTGCACCCCGAGGAAGTTTGCAGATGACACCAAGCTGGGTGGAGTGGCCGACACTCTGAGGGGCTCTGCTGCCATCCAGAGGGACCTGGACAGGCTGGTGAGTTGGGCAGAGAGGAACCTCATGAGGTTCAATAAGGACAAGTGCAGGGTCCTGCACCTGGGGAGGAATAACCCCAGGCACCAGTACAGATTAGGGGTGGACCTGCTGGAGAGCACCTCCACGGAGAGGGACCTGGGAGTCCTGGTTGACACCAAGTTAACCATGAGTGAGCAGTGTGCCCTCGTGGCCAAGAAGGCCAATGGGATCCTGGCTGCATCAGGAGGAGTGTTGCCAGCAGGTCAAGGGAGGTGATTCTGCCCCTCTGCTCAGCTCTGGTGAGGCCGCACCTGGAATATTGTGTGCAGCGCTGGGCTCCACAGTGTAAGAGGGACGTGGAGCTCCTAGAGAGGGTCCTGTGGAGAGTGACAAAGATGATTAAGGGACTGGAGCATCTCTCGTATGAGGAGAGACTGAGTGTGTTGGGCCTGTTCAGCTTGGAGAAGAGAAGACTGAGAGGGGATCTGATTAACATGCCTAAGTTCATGAAGGGAGAATGTAGGCAGGAAGGRTGGCTCTTCTCAGTGGTGGCCGGTGACRGGACAAGGGGTAATGGGTGCAAGCTGCAACACAGGAAGTTCCATCTCCATCTGAGGAAGAATTTCTTTACTGTGAGGGTGACAGATCAGTGGAACAGGCTGCCCAGGGAGGTTGTGGAGTCTCCTTCTCTGGAGGTCTTCCAAATCCACCTGGATGCCACCCTGTGCCACATGCTCTAGGTGTGCCTGCTTGAGCAGGAAGGTTGGACTAGATGATCTCTAGAGGTCCCTTCCAACCTTGAACATTCTGTGATTCTGTGACCTCATTGGACTAAGGGAAGTTTATGAAAAGAAGAAKAATAAAATAACATGCTTCCTAAGCTGACTCTAAGCTAAGTGAACATACATACAAAAATGTTCAGAGCTTGCTATGTTTTCCACAAGTTTTAACTTCGATCCTGCAGATATGCACATTAGTTTATGTGGCACATGAGTGTAATGGAACAGCTCAAATGAGTAAAGCCAAACACGTGCAAATGTTTGTAAGGTATGGCTCAATAATTCTTTGCAAATCATAGCAAACCCAGTCTGTATTTTCATGTACAATGATATTCTCCTATCCATCTCAGACAAGTGATTCAAAATATCTGTAATAATCATTATGGTGTAGTTGTTCCAAATAGCTCACAGCCAGGATGCAGAAACTCAGCTAGTGTAAATTGTTATTATTCCATTGACTTCAAGGGAGCTACAGGAGATTTTATGAACTGAGGATCTGCCTCCACATTCTCAAATGTTCAAAACTACATATTGATGCCAAGTAAGAGGTCTGCTTCCATGCAGGTCCCTCCATCAGGACCAATTTTTTAAGTGTTTGTTGGCCAACAGGCTGCCGAGCTGGCTGGAGTTGTGTGTGTTGAGCCGCTCTGAATATCTTGCACCAAAATCTTATCACTGATTCTCTACAAGCATCAGCATCTGTTATATTGCCTCTACTTAGAATCAACTGGACCAAACAAAAAATATTTTTTAAAAAATTGATTGCCTTTGCCAGTAATGAATTTTGGTATACGGTACAGCACTGAGTCATGAAGTGTAAGAAGGGACCAGGAGGAGGGGGAGGAAACAGTGGTGATAGAAGTAATTTTCTCATTTCACAGGACTCCAGAAATTTCATTTTTTCCCCAAAAAAGGACAAGGAAAAGTGAAACAAAGAACAAGTGCTACTTTTTTGACATATGTTTTCAGTAACTTGATTTGACAAGCTATTCAAGATAATTATGTTTTTAAAGATTAATTGCACACTGAGTTTCTTCCTAGGAAGTGTTCTTTTCCCCTCCTGCTAGCTTGGTATTTGAGGCTCTGTATGTGTGTGTGTGTGCTCATGTGGGCAAGACCTCTCTGAAGACTTAATCTCAAATGAGTGCAAGTCAGTCACTGAACCATAGACTCACAGAATGGTTGAGATTGGAAGGGACCTCTAGAGGTCATCTAGTCCARCCCTCCTGCTCCAGCAGGGACACCTAGAGCATGTGGCACAGGGTCACATCCGGGCAGTGTGATTCTGTGGGGTATTAARCCCTTCATCATAGAAAGCTGAAAATAAAGGTAACAGATCAGTCAGTATAGCTGGAAATGAAGACCAGTATTCATTGTTTGACAGGTCCGCCTTGTTTCATGGTAGACCAAAGCGTAAAAAGCAGGTTGGGAGGGATATGTATTAGGCCAGTTAGTGTGTCAAACACAGGATAGCCTGAAGAAGAGAAGGCTGAGGGGGTCCTGATCAGAGTCTATAAATACCTCAAGGGAGGCAGTGAGAGGAGGGACCGGCCTCTTTTCAGTGGTGGCCAGCGACAGGACTAGAGGAAACGGCCACAAGCTGAGGCACCAAAAGTTCCACAGGAGCTTAAGGAAACACTTCTTGATTGTGAGGGTTACAGAGCCCTGGAACAGGCTGCCCAGAGAGGTTGTGGAGTCTCTTTCTTTGGAGATCTTTAAAACCTGCTTGGATGCAGCCCTGTGCCACGTGCTCTRGGTGACCCTGYGTGAGCAGGGGGGTTGGACTAGATGACCTCTGAGGTCCCTTCCAACCTTAAGCATTCTATGACAGGAATATCACTAGGGCCACTTGGACTGGCCATAATCACCTTGTGCTTGACCTTTAATTAGGAAGGACCCCTCCAACATGTTTCACCATCTTAGGTGAAAAGGCATAGGCATCTTTTTCACAGCAGCAGATGGAACTGTCTAGTGATCTGAGTTGGTGGAGGCTGTCTACTTGGTATCGTCTTTGTACCCAAAATTTGGGAGTCATTTTAGGACAGTGGCTTGTAAACCCTTATTTTTTCTTAGGAACCACACAGAGAAGCAGCCTTGTACACTTAAGAAAGAGGTTATATATGGTACAGGGTTCATTGCCTTTTGTGAAACAACTGATACATCAATTTATGTGGTCGAAAAATGGTTCTGGGACTGTAGCAAAGTTGGTGGTATTCTTTTTGAATATAAACAGAGTGCTGACCACAGACCTCAGGGACTACCAGTGGTCAGGATCACTAGTCCATTGTTTAGAAACCTCTAATTTAAAAGAATCTAAAAATGAAAGAAAATCAAGAGTGGGGCTAGGAGCAAGATCTGTGGTGATAGACAAGATCTTCTGCCAGAGCAGAAGTATCTGAGGACAGAGTTCATGCATTTTCTGTGTGTCTGTAGAGCTCATAGCACAAAGAGATCCACTTTGTCCAACTTTGCCTTGAAACCAGGTAACAGTATTAATGTGCCACAGAGCCAAAAAACAACTTTAAGAGAATAGATACATTCACTCAAATTCTTCACTATGCTAATGAATACGTGGCTTGGAGACTGGAACTGGCCCATGTCTGGATGGCTCCAAGCACAGCAGACTCAGCTTGTTTCTGCCTATGGTTGATCTTTAGCAACCCAGTGAACCCTGAGAAATACTGCAGGGCTTGCAGCACAGAATGAAATGCATTAATTCCCACTCTTCTCCAGCAGCATACTGCCTTGGGGAGATGGAAGAGGTGAGGCATTTTTTATGAGTTGAAGCAGTTTTTCAGATATAGTATAATATTGACAATGAAGGATTTGTCATAAGAAGCATGTTAAGCATTTCTACCAATTAAGTAGAAATGGGTCCTACTGTAACCCCAAAAGAACAATGTGCCTTGTGCACCATGATTTTAGAAGATCACAGATCATCTAAAGACCATTTCCTTCTAAAGACCATTTCCTTCTATTCAACTGACTTCTCTTTGCAAGAGTAATACAAGACAGCCTTTCATTCAGTTCTGAGTATCTTTGTGTCTGCAGTAACTTCTGGCCCTGGAGAACAGCAACAAAGACTTTCCAAGAGACTTCTGTGTCATTAAAGTGCAACTCTTGCTTTTAGCTCAGCCAGAACGTTGCTCTTGAAATTTAATTCATTTACAGTTTTCAGTCAGCAGAGGAACTGGGAAGGCCAGAGGAGAGCCTTTCCCCTTACAAATATATCTACTATCACCAATCTATCTAGTATCATACAGACTGTGTATGTGTACGAAACAAGGTCCTCCCAGAATTTATAGCTTAACTGGGCAAGGTGAAGTAAAACCATACAGTGAAGTGTTGCTACTGGCTCTGTTGTGTAAGTTAGCAAGTGAGGCACAAACTGTGCCCAAAATTGCACAGAAAAATCCGTATTTTCCATAGATATTTCCTGTATCTAGTTTTAACGTAATTACCTGTGTTCTGCCAAAGGAATTCCTTGTGTGTCTGTGAGAAAAGTCGCAACAAAAAGATGATTTTGGAGACTGCTGACTTATCAGGAGTGGGACCTAGATCTCCTCCATCTAGCAAGAGAGACCAGCCTGTGTTGGTACTCCCGGAATGTGGTCAGAAGATGTTTCAATAAGAATTAGGCCTTTTCGTTATTTTTATAATCAGGCAAGCTATCTGGGTAAAAGAGGTTTTGACATCCTTCCACCAGGATCAGTGGGGACAGTTTGCTTTTAATGATCTCTTAGGCAGTGAGACAGACCATCTGCTGATGTAAATCAGAACAGATCAGTCGCCTGAAGTTATGCTACACTAATTTAAATCAGCCCATCATCTCCAAGATAAACCACCTTTCACTGCCCTGCCCCGCCAGGAGCCAGACCAAAGCACATTAACACAGCACATTAAGCCCAACCAGAGGAACAGCCTTGCAAGCCTGTGCTCCCCATCCATCGTTCCAAAAAGCTAGGACAGGCCTTCTGCTAAAAGCCTTCCTTTGAACCTTAGAGGCAAAGCCCTGGAGGAAGAGGAGGCTGTGAAGAGGACCCCCAAAACGTGACAAATTTGGAGGCCTCAGCATGCCATTTGTTTCCTGATTTCTGAAACAAAACCTGGCAAGAGCAAAGTGGAGTAAAGCCTCCTTTTCCATCTGCTTTCCTGGCATTGCTCCGAAGGTCACTGCTGGGGACGGAAGTCCTCGCTGGGCCCCATCTGCCTTCCCTGGGCTTCCTCATTTATGCCCACTTGGGCCTCTGACATTCTACTCTGTTTTTCTTTCCTTGAAAATGGATAGGGAATTGGGAGCCGCTGTGCAGGAACGCGCCTGTTCCCCATTACAGCTCCACCGGGGCTGTAACACGATCGTGCCTGCTCCATACCCACACAGATATTTATTTATCCATACAGACTTTCTCCTTGTTTTCATTAAGCTAGGCAGAAAAGGTTAATCTTTCTTCTGCTAAAGCTTCAAAACCAACCAAGCTAAATAAAATATGATTTCTTTCATTTCTTTTTTAAAGGACATTCTCTCTTTTTTTTTCTTAAGTACCAGAATGAGGTCACAGACAGAGATGCCACAAGAGTAAATTAAAAACAGGTTGAAAAAAAGCAAGAGAGGAAAAGACAGAGCGAGGAAACCACAATCAGAAGAAAGTGGTAACACTGCAGGATTGGTTTAGTCTAGTCTAGTGAAGAAGCTGTCAAAACTGAGAGATATTGGTGTCTTCATACTTTCCTCTTCATGCTCTTTCTAGGAATCTCAATGGCAAAGTCACAACAGAGAGTCTCCCCTCTCTACATTTCCTCCTTRTTTTGTGACACGTGGGTTTTGTCTTTGCTGCTGGTAGCTGTCTTGAGAGAGCCCTAGGAAACTCTCTTGAAGGTCCAAAAGGACCTTCCCTTCTCTAAACCAGAGGACTCTCCTGACCTAGCTCTTTTGTTTAGTCTGGTTGAACTCAGCCTTGTAAATCTGGTGTCTTCAGCAGAAGGAGTCATAGCTGATGTGATTCATCCTGTGTTGCTTTCCATGTCTGCTGGGCACTCACACGTTTTACAGTCAAAGGAGAGAGACAGTTGTAACCCTGACAGATGCTGACAGYGAGTGGCTGAGCCCACCTCTCTCCGTTCTCATTCCTCAGTCCCTCTCCTGGCTCATGGTAGGGGGTGGCAGTCTGAATATAGCCCCATGTGACTAGAAATGTGCTCACTTCAGATCGTCAGTTCAGATCATTAACTTTGCAGACAAGTTGTTGAACCTGGGGTGTCCACCACCACTACACATCAGCTTCAGTTCCTCCATCAGGAAATCTTGCTGCGAGTTCCTGGGGACTCTCTCAGAGCCATCAGAAGCAGGCTGACCTCTATTGCTTGGTGCAGCCACTCCTGGCCCTGCCCTGCACAGATCTGCAGAACTTCGCAGACTAAGGATAACCCCCTGCAAGCTCCAGATGTGCTGTTATTTTCCTCTGTTTTAGGGAGAGCTCTGACTCATGGTGACACTGGAGTCAATACAGGATGCAAAGAGGAGGAGGCTTGCCAAACTCCAGCCCTGTCTGCAGAACAGCACAAGGCACTAGTGAGGAGTTGTGCTAGAGAGCAAAGAGAAATGCCACACAGAGAGAGAGATGCATTTTTGTGGCAGGCCTTGCTAGAGCAGGGGTTGACTTGCAAAAGTTGTCTGGGGAGTTGGACGGTTTGGGGCAGACCAGCGATGGGAAGGCAGTGATGTGAAAGTTAGGGGGAAGAGAATCTTACAGGAAGATGTCACACAATTACAAATGTCAGCATCCCATTGCAGAGCAGTGTTGTCCCAGTACCCAGGCATAAGCAGGGAGCAGGTAGCATCTTTTTTTGGGTACAGCCCTTTATAAAGATGTTCATCTCTGATTTGAAGTTGTTGCAACCGAGAAGTGAACACAGGTGAGACATCCTCACAGGAGCTGGTCATTTGTCCTTGGTATTTGTAACAGCTTATTGCTTTATTTAGCATGACATCAATTATTTATTACTATTAATGAAGGACACAGATGGCTGTCTGGCCAATAAAATATCTCCTTCTCCACAGAGATGATCTATTTAGCTATCATTTACTCTGTAGAGAATCTTTGGATTCTCTCTGAAATTTAATAATGCAAGCAAAGATATTGTGGCAATCCAGAAGGTCTGCACTTCAGGGCTGCTTTGGGAGGCTGAAATCCTTCTTTATATTTGCTGGTGGGAGAGTGTGAGAACACAGATCCAGATGGGAAAGAGAAGCCGGTTTGCTTTCCACGATAAGCTACTTATCCATGTAATCCCCTTCATAAAATGATCAGCTTTGTCTTAAAAGATTCTTGGGTTTATTTGCTCTTCTCAGGTGCAGACTGTTTATTCATATCCATTTTACTTTCTTGTGCCATTTCTGCCCATTAGCCTAAATATTTGTTTTCCCTCTGAGTGCTTGCCCTGTTGATGTATCCATAGAGTAATGTATCCTACTTGGTCTTTTTTTTTGCTTTGTCTTCACTGCATGGTAAACTCCTTGTGCCTTTCATTATTCCCCCATGTATCCTTATTTCCTACTTTTCCAATTTTGCTACCTGTTTAATGAATACAGACCAGCAGATGAGCTCTGTACAGTACCCTCTAACTGAACTGTCACCAGGCCCTGTGCAGTTAGGTCAGTATTCCTCTAATGCTACAGAATGCTACAATGCAGCAGCACTATTACTTGATAGGACTGTATTCGGGGTCTGTCGTCCCCTTGCTTGAGGACAACATGAATCCCTCAGCTGGCCCCACATTTGCTCCATGATGTGGACAGTTTGACATCAGCAGCAATCTCAYTGCAGCTTATACAGGTGCAGAAATACTTGCAGCCTTGAGGCTGAGGTGCCAGCACCTTTGCTAGCATCTATTTTGCTGTTTCAGTAGCAAACTCTGCTTTTTTTCCAATGTAGCAAGGTCAGTGAAGGAGGAAGATTCCTCGGAGGCTCGGCACCCTTTCGCTGTAGGGATTTCATTCCAAGGGTTTGGGCTTAAAACAAATTGACATCACCTTGGCAAACCCTGTGAGCTTCAGTTCCTCCCATGGATGTGTCCATGGGAGGAACTAGCAGTCCTAGCAGTCCTAGCAGTCTAGTCACACTGCTAGGGTGGACTAGCAGTGCACTCCGCAATCAAGGCAGATCCCACTGAATTCAGTGGCAGAGTCAGGCTATGGTGTGTCACAACCCCTCCTGCATTTAATGGCATTGCTCATTGCTAGCCTRTCCCCCTCCTTTTATAACTACCCTAAAAGAGCACTCGAAACCTTGTGAGTGCCTTCAACACAGTTAGCTGTGCAATTTTCTTTTGCATTTTAATTCAGCRGTTGCTCATTTTTATGTCCTGCTCCCATTCTTCCTGCAGGTTCTAGCTTCACCCTTTGCACTCCTTGTCCCTGCCCTGCAATTTCCTTTCCTATCTCTTCTCCTTGGGATAGACAACGTGAAAGATATGCCTCCAGCCCATGGACTGCCAGTCCAAGTCTCCGCCTTGGTCCTGCACCATTGCTCATCACAGTCTCTCTGCCCAGCTAGTTCCTCTGCCACCTCCTTCATTGACTTGAATTCCCTCTTTCTTCAACTGCAAAGATTCAGTCTCTGTGCCCTGCTCCAGCTCCTCACTCAGCCCCATGTCCCAGAAATGCAGAACTAGGAGCAGCTCCCCAGTCCCCTGTAGCAGCCAAACAATAGGTGCCTTAGGCTAAAGTGTCTATGGCACAGCGGCTCCACAGAGCAAGAAAGAAAGCTTCCTTGCTGCGTCTGGGTCCCCTAACACGTGGTCCTGTGTGTGTGGTGGGGCGGGAGCAGTCTGTAGCCAGCCGCAGCAGCCCGCATGCCAGCTCTCTCGGCCTTCACTGCTTGTTCCTTCAGCCCGGCTGCACTTCTGTCCTTCTCTCATCCACCAAACCACCTCCTGCTGCTTGGCTCTGCAGTCCAGCAAAAGCAATCTGCACGGCTCTCTAGTACACTAGCTGGAGAGCAAAAGTTTCTGGGAGGTCAGCCGGACAAAGTTGTTGACTAGATGTCTGGCTGCAGCAGAATAAATGAGTGCCATGTCTGAAACAGTGATTTTTGCAGCCTCCTGGGGAAAAAATAAGAGCCATGCCATTCTGAGCTCAAGCTGAAGGGAAGGGAACATGGCACACCTCTCTGAGCTGCTATATCAGCTGTCAAGAGACTCTGGCAAGCATCACTCCATAAATTTCCAGCTTGCTTGCATATAAGCCATAGCGTATGGAAGGCAGTATATGGAAGGCAGTGATTCTGGAGCACTGGACTACAGCAAGGGGATATTCAGCAGGATATTATGTGGAATAGCCAGGGCTCAGCTTGCCTTTCCCCAGAGCTGCCATTGAGCTGGACTACAGGCAGCTGCTGAACTTCGGGTGCAGGATGAGGTTTCAGACTCTCCAGGAAGGCTGGAGCTGCAGAGTTATATTTAATATGGCTTCGTTACACATGTGGCCATCTTGGGGGTCCTCAAATTCCCATGTGAAACAAAAGAGATGGTTGAAATTCATATTAATTGTCAGCATTCTTGTAACCTAGTACTGAATGAGTATGTCAGGCGAGCAGTTTAGTGTCTTGAGGGACCAGACTTTCAAACAAAAATGCCATCCGACACTCTCACAAAGCACTGGCCATAATGTAAAATTTCACCTTGTAGTTTGGTGCCTGGATGGCTGATAGGATCTTCCAGAATTCACCCTAGAACACTTGTCTCAGCATTTACTGCAAGCCAGGGCCCATTTCACCTTCCCGCTGTGAGGCACATGAGAAGGTCACTGCAGAAACACAGAGGTGCTTGTGTCTAGCCAGACAGGGTGAAGTGAGGGAAAGATGCCAAGTTCAGTGTTAATCTCTGTCTTCTTGGCTATGTGATGCTTTAGTGACTGGGACCATTTTTTTTTTTTTTCTGTTTTGATTTGGTTTGTGTCTTCTGATGCTAAAAAAAATGCTCTTAGGAAAGGCTGGAAAGGACTTGGGTGCTGATACTGTTCCTCTTTCTTGTCTTGTGAGGTTCTCTATAAGGTAATAGTCCTCATGCTTTTTTTTTTTTTTTTGAAGATAAGCATAGTTTTTACCCTGTTTCTTCCGCCAGTTAGAGGTTATTTGATAAGTCAACAACCACACACAACTGAATTTCTCTAAAATTCTGCAACTGCAAAACATTTCAAACTGGTAAYGGGGAAGTGTAGCCATAAGCCAGGAGAACACTGAAACGTGCACAAATACATAGTCCTTCCTGTGCATCCCGCCTCATCTCAGCCCAAACCACCTGCCAGTTCTCCCCAAGGAACTTGTCTGCCCATGTGGCAATGGGGAAAGCTTCAACTCAGCTGCTGCAGGTCTAAACAACAGAGGTGTAGTAGGAAAAGGTCAGTGCTGATCCCAGTGCAAATGAGCACCTATGACTGGGTTGTACGGCATCTGCTCAGAGATGCATGGCTCCAGCTTGCAAAGAGCAAGGCCCACRTGCTTGCTTGGAGCCTTGAGCAAGGAAAACAAATGAAAAAAGGGCAGTAAGGAAAACACAGTAAAATGAATTGAAGCCCTGACACCTTTGGTAGTGTCATAGGAGATGCCAGGCAGGGTGGACTYGGCTGTCTGCACTGCCTCCTATTGCAGCCAGTCTTGAGTGCTTTGGAGGAACATGTGAGGTCCCCACRACAGGCAACAATGGAATAATATGTCCCCTAGGAACCTTATTCCTGGTGAAAATAGAGGTTGCTTGAGGCCTGATGAGGTTTTAAAAGTTCTCTCTATAGTTTGATAACACAAACTGTTCCTGCTTCTTCATTATGTGTTTGTGATTCATCTGTTTTTAAGTCATAGCAGTGTCTTTGTTCTCAGTGACTTCTTGTGACAGGTTGTTCCACAGTCCAGTTATATGTTGTATGAAAAAGACGGAAATGAAAGTTGGAAAAGAGCAATAGCCAAGTAAAAGCCAAGAGGTTTTTGTTTGTTTGTTTGTTTAAATCATAAATCCAGAGCTAAGGGACTTTCTCAAGGCCGTACAATGCTTCCAAGTTCCAAGCAGTGATTTTACCGCTGCCAATCAAACCTGCCTGTTGAATTCGCTTGGAGTTTGGTACAAACCCATGTCTTGTAACTAGGTTAAGCTACGGAGACTAGTGACAGAACTGCCTGAAAAAAGTTTGGAAAGAACAAGTCGTGCTGGGAGCATTAAAATGAGTAATTAAGACTTGGATTCCTTTAGGGAGGAAAAGAATTTATTGCTGCTCTTTTCTGTAGCCAAGGGGGACATTTGTTATTGAATTTTGAATTTTGAGACAAAACGCAAATGTGGTTTGGGGGTTTGGAGAGGAGGGYTTTTTTTCTACCTGGATAATCAACCCACACAATTAGGTGCTCTGTGCTGATTAAATCAATGGGTTATTTCTTACACCGAATACCAAGAATCTAGAATTATTTTTCATTGCAGTGGTTCCCAGTCAATTTACTTTCAGAAAAATAAAGAAAGAAATGTGCTGAGAAATAAATTCTCCTCCTCTCTCTACTGTACTGTCTTGCCATTTACGCATGTAGAAGGTACCCTATGTGACAATCTGTGTCTGAGTTTGCTTTTAGCAGCACAACTCTATCAACCTCAGCACACTCCTCTGATTGCTGCCTGTGTGGGTGAGGGCACAATTAGGGCAGGTGGCTGGGTTTTGCAGGACTTAGCATGTTGGATTTTCAGTTATGTTCTTGCAAAATGGAAATGGAAAGCAATGGGACCTACCCGGTGGAGACCCTGCCTCAGGACAGTGAGGCTCATGGACAAAGCAGGATATAATCAGGCCTAAATTCTTAATTGTTGGGGCATTTTTCACTTYCAGCTGGATCACGAGCTAGATCATGAGCCTTGTGAAACAGCAAACAAGCTTTTCAGCCTTTTTWAAAATTATTTTTATTTAAATATTAAAAAAGTGCAAGTCCTTCAGCATGGCTGAACTGTGGTTATTGCAGCAATCAGCTCGAGGAGCAGCCATGGAACCCGTTCTTGGATGCAGCTCCTGCATGTGGTGTTTGCAGTTGGCTTGTCAGCTGTCCTTGAAGTGAGTCCACATGTTGCCTATATGCTCTATGAATGCACTGCTCCGCTGTCCAAGCTATGACTTCATGTTCTCTGCTTTTGGCTGCCTGGTATAGGCCCCTTTTCTTTCTGCTATGGGTTGCTAATGCAACCAATGGCCCAAGCATGTTTTCCACTTGCTTTCTACATTGTCCATAGGCAATGTTCTCCATATAGATTTGGGGTTATTCCTACCAGCCACAGCCAACTGGACTTTATTGATGGCCCTTAGGCCTGTGCTACGTGTTTCTGCATTCTTTGAATGGTCAGCAAGAGTTTGATCTATATTAATGTTTTCATCTTGCTCTTCTGTCTGCTCTCCAGGAGAATCCTTGAGCTTTGCAGATGATTTGCTTTCTGGCCTTGCAACCTCCTGTGTGGCAGCGGGTAGGAGCCATGGAGACGTCCCTGAAACCAGCCTCTATTCAGTCATTTTCAAGTGCCTGGAACCAGATGGTCTGTACAAGTAAGGAGAGGCGTATGGGAGGTGCTGGGGGCCAAGTGGGAATCTCCAGTGCTATTAATTAATTGTTATTAGTTTTTCTCTTACAATGGAGCCTAAGGGCCTTGGTTTGGCCTGCACTGTGTTACACCAGACACTGTACAAATGAGGAGATTCTTTTGTTGCTTTGGGTGTGAGGCTCAACCAATGGCAAATGGCAAAGCAGTGCCTGCCAGAACAGCAGGAGGGGTCTGTGGGATGGCCCTCTGGAATAACCCACATCCTCACTATGATGGTCTGTGCAGGGAGGAATCTGGGGAGCAAAGTAGCCAGATGTGAAAAGTGGCCTGAGCCCTCTGCGCTAGGTGCTGGTTATAAAGCCCCTGTGTACGTTAGTCGGTCTCATGCCAGCTCAGAGGAACAGCAAATGCCCCAGCCTATCCTCCTGCTACTTCTGTCACAATACTTTGTCRTATGGACATTGATCATGTAGTTCACTTGACCCTCCTGAAATCACCCTGCTAACTTTTTTGAGGACCAGCGAATAGATTTTTTGCAGGGTAATTTATGCCTTAAGTAGTGGGACTGTTTCAGCATCCGAACATTAACTTCTCCTACAGTATAGTTGGGAGGGATCAGGGCTCTTCAACCTCCTCCCCTAAAGGACATATCAGAAATCCTGCAGATCCTCATTATCTGGGGAACTCAGCTTGCCTGTGTCCCTGCCTCCCTCTTCAGACTCCCTTCCACATGTGCTTTTTAGGCCTGGTATCCACCGTGTCTTGTGGGAGGATGACAAGARTCAGGAGAATAAAAGGGGGGAAAAACGTGAAAGGGGAAAAAAAGACAGGAAGGGGAAAGAGGGACAGAGTAAGCAAGAGAGAAACACAGGGCTTAATGTCAGAATGACTGTAATAATTAAAACACATTTTGTAGTGAGTAATGAAACTTTTTATGGGACCACAAAAGCAGTTAAAGTGAGAGCTGGCAAATGGTCTGTCAGCGAGAACTTTTTAAGATCTTGATTAATACTTTCCCTTTGCCTCCCCCTCCACTACCCCCCAGTTAAGTATGTTGACAGACTCCAAAGAGGGAGAAGATTTTATTACACATCTCTGGAGCAGAGCTCTGTCCAGGAGCGGGCTCCAAGTGATACCTCTTGCCATTTAATCATTTTAAATGTTTTCTTGTTAAATATATATAATGCATAAATATAATTACTAATATCGTTGGGAATTGGGCTGCTCTGTAAAGGTGCCAGGGAGAGTCTGAAACGACCATAGAGCTGGCTAGTAATCTGCCTCCCACGAGCTATCAGCAGTGAGGCACGTGGCTGCCAGGGCTGGACAAGGGGAGCGCTGCTCCGCTTGCTGAGGAGGCCTAAGACAAAGTGGACACAGTGTGTGGGGAGCCAGAAGGTCTGGGTCGTTGGCAGCCCAGTCTGCCAAATCGTCTTCCCCATCTGCTGGGCAGAGATAATTGCACTCACCCATCTCTTTAGGGGCTCTGTGATCAGTTTCTTGATGCCAGTAAAGGTCTTGGAGAGCCTTGAGTGGAAGGCAGTGTGCTTTGTTCAGTGCTGTGTCATCCCCGTGGCCAAAGTCAGCCTCAGCTTTGGGTCAGTCATAAGCCTCGTGCCCTGGAGTGGCTTGGGCACCTTCTGCTTTCTGCAAGTACCTTTTGGGAGAGGTGCAGAAGTTTTTGGAGAAACCAGCAGGTACCAACTCACTGCTGTCAGGGAACTGTGGACCCTCATGCAGGACATCAAGGAGCCCTCAGCACATACTCACAAGGGTATGCACTTCCCAGATGTGTGCACGCTCATGTGCACGTGCATGAGGACCGGTTCACCTGGCATCCAGGCTCCTGGACCACCACTTGGGAGATGCACAAATTTGTGCACATTGCAGGATTCTCAGTCAGCATCAGTGCTTGCGTTCCCAAGCACGTGTACATATGCCCCCTGCTAGGCATGTTTTCTTACACTACTCTGCATGCATATATATGCAGCATGCGCAAATTAGCTCCAAGTTTGGACCTAGCCAGCACGTGTTTACTTAGCATCTGTGCGTTCCCAGATACATAAACACACATATTAAATATTCCTGTGTTCAGATGTCCATACAGTTGCGACATAGCATGAAGAAAGCCAGAACAGTGAAATGTGAGGCTAACACTCTGTTCTGAACCCGTGCGGACATAACAACAACAGAAACATGGGCACAGGGTCATTTTTTAAATTAAATTTCTTCTGCTTGCTTCATTTGTTTCTGTGGAAAAATAGCTATCTTGGAAAGCTCTGACCTGGGTATAATCTTGATTATAGCAATGCAGCAGGGCTCTACACTTTTGTCTGGCCTGTTAGATGAACACACAGATACTGTGTGGCATCAAAGCTCTTCAAAAGCAAATACTTTTGCTCATTCAATAGTCAGAGCATATCCCATAAGCCCAAAGAGGGGACTGGAGATGGTGGAAGTCCCCTGCTCTGTGCAGGTGCCTGACATCCTGTCCCTTTGCTTCTGCAGTACCTGCAGAACCTACAGCAATTAGGTTGGCCAATTGTTTGGCATGTTACCAGCTGGAGATCAAAGCTGGGCTTGAACATTGAAAACAAAACCATAAAATGCTCTTCAAACAAACAAAGTCTGATTGATTTCTCTGCTCTTGCGACTTCTGTAATCTCAAAAACTAACAAAAGTAGAACTAATTTCTTTGTCCTTTGCAGTTTCAGTCTGGTGAAAATATGGTGCCTGCTGGCCCCTTTTTTACCTTTGTCTTTATGTAGTGTGTTGTAGGGTTGCTAGTCCCTGCCTGGTCCCAGCTGGCCAGGAGAGCAGTTAATGCCAATCACAGTAATGCTTTGGGAGCTAGGACTGTGCTGAGAGAGGCAATTCCTGATGCATTGAACACCAAATACCAGTCGAGGGCTCATGGTGTCCCAGAGGCCAAACTCTGGCTGGAGGACTGAACTTACCTGGCTCCTGGCCCGAGCACCCTCCACCTCCCCAGCAAACCCAACCAATCTCTACTGCTGTGACGACCTTTCAGCATCCTGCAACCTCTCAAAGCCCCCAGCCTAACTCAGCATTGCAGCTTTCTACCCAGCCATTCCCTGAGCACCTCAAGACACCTCTTTGCTGAGCTATACCTGACCRTCTTCTGGAAAGCAGGTTGCCAGCACAGCATGCTTGTTTGTGATACTTGGGGAGACACCAAGAATGGGAGCCAAAAAGGGAAATTTTGGAACAGGAGATGAACTTCCCTCCAGCTCTTCTGTGAAGCTGCAGTGCAAACACACCAGCTTCTCTTCCCTACACCACAGATACTATAATTATAGATTAGATTAAATCCCAGTGTTTCACTTTATTTACATTCCTGACCTAGCCTATTCATTTCCGGTGTTTGTGCCAAGAATCAGCACAAAATTTACTGGAAATAATATGGAAGTCATCAGGATCTCTTCCAGAGCCTTTCCTTGGAGTGTGTTCATTTGCTGAGAAGAAGCCTCAAATTTGCATTCCCTTAGCTGGACCAGATAGGGTTACCCTGGAGTAATCCTGACCTGGTCTAGAGCTGCTGAGAGAGCAAGTTTCTGAAAAGCATTGGGAGGAAGATGGGAGGACAGATTGGGCACCAGCACTGGATGGAAGAGGATTTATTCAAACCTCAGAATGACAACACAACCCAGCAAAGACTGCCTAGCCAGCCTCATCCTCAGTGGCCATGGAGGCCATCTCCAGCATGGCCAAGCCTAGCTTCTGTCATGTATTTTGGCCATCAGCAAACATACTTGTTTTGACTAGCTTAAAGAAAGAGGCAAAGAAGTTGACCAGGTGAGGACTCCTCTTACCACTGAGAAACAGTGATTGCAATTCAGCATGCTGAATGTGCTGAAGGAACTGGCCCAGAACGAGGCTGATTAATGTTGATTGACCTCTGCCTTATGCATGGCTGGGATAAAAAAGTAGATTGGAAACCCTTGGTGCTTAAGAGTCTGCTAATGCTGGCAACAAGCCACTGCTCCTTATATGATACTAATTGTTATTATTGGTCTTCTGTCAGGAAGACACATGAATGAGCATCAGAGCAATGAGAGTCAGATCCCAAATAGCTCAGTGGCATGGGTTAAAACACATCTGTTACAGCCCTTGGCTGAGTCCCCTGTGTGCACGGGAGCTGTGCTGCTTCATTGGATCCACCTCTTCTGTTCCACATGCTTTCCAGCTTCCTGCAGCCGAGCAGCGTGTGACTGGAGTTTCTTCTCAGGCATTCCTGGCTTGCTGAAGCTCAAACAAGGGAAGTTAGGAATTGAACAAGTGTTTGCTAAATCCCAAGCCTGTGCTCTAACTGCAGGCTCTTCTTGCCTCATCGGTTTAGGGCTGCTTTATAACCAGGCTTCCCAAAGACTGATTTGGTTGTGCGTTTATTTGCCGAAGTAAGTCCACCACTGGGACACCTGGGCCCATCAGGGCTATATGCAGATCACTAGAATGGAAGTGGACTGGACCTGTTAAAGCCAGTCTGCATAGTGGTCACAAACTGAGCAGAGGAAGGAGATAGTCTCTCTTTCTGCTAATATTAATGAAATCCCATTCATGGAAGCAGATTGGGCTCCTACTGTAGTTTCCAACGTTGGTTTCATTATCAGCATTATAATCCTGTGCAGTAGACTACAGATATGGAAGCCATGCCAAAGTCATTCTCTCTGCCTTCAGTCCACAGCTGGAGGGTATTCCCAGCTCTGCCATTGCTCTACAGCAGGATTTAAACAGATCGCTTTGTCTCGTTTTCATCTTCATCTTCATCTTCATCTTCATCTTCATCTTCATCTTCATCTTCATCTTCATCTGCCTATCTCCTTAGTTTGCAAACTCAGGAAGCCTGAAGCTCTCTCTTGATGTCTCTACCCACAGCCAAGCCTGCGGTGGCTCAGATCAGGGCTTCCAGGTGCTACTGCAATATTGCTACTGCCAACCATTTTGATTTGGCTGTTCTAAAGGTTGGGTTTGTGCCTGAATCTTATTTAGGCCTTTAGACCTGTCTCTGCCACCAGTATTCAGCCACCTGGGAGAGATCTGGAGTCATGAGGTGCCTTTCCACTGGCCTCAATAGAACCTTCTTCCTTAGTATCTGCCAAGTGGATGAGCGTCTCCTGCTGTTTTTTTGGAAAGGCCAAGTCATCCTCCCCAAATTCTCTGCATCTGCTTACACTTCATGCCACAAAGAAACAGAACAGCCTTTGTTGCTTCCCCGTGACCAACTCCTCCCCACCCATCCTCAGAACATCCCGATTGAAATAATATTCTTGGTGTTTTTGTTCTAAAAGCTCCTGGCATCTGAACTTCAAATCTAGCTTAGGTTTGCATCAGCTTATTTGCATTGCTCCTTTGGGGGTGGCTGGAGGAAGGCTGGTGGGAAGGGGTGAGTAGGAGGAGGCATGACCCAAGTTGTTGTTTGGGTACCGCAGCTGGGGGAGTGTGCGGATAGATGATTCTTCCTGGAAATGGCAAYAGGGTGGAGAGGAGGGGTTTGGCCTGTTCATATGCTGATAGACAAATGGACCTTTGCAATTCCACCTCTTCTTTTCCCATCACCAATTCAGTAACCCTTCACAGTTATGGACTTAAAGATTATTTTTATTTCTAAGCCTGTAGTAGAATAATGCTGCTAAAATAGATCTTTCCAAGTCTTATATCATTGACTAATGAGAGAGTAAATACAAGAGATGCAGTACAAACACAGACATTGCTGGCTTTGATTTGATTCAAAGCCAGCAAAAGGCTGTACTGTACAAGCATGTTCCATTCTTTTTCTTTTTTTGCATCATCAGTTGTCTGTTATGTAGACCACCTTCATCCTGATGGTTAGAAAGCAGTGCTCATCTGAATCTTACAGCAGCACTGGGGTTTCACACACGCACACCCCTCCCGGGGTAGAAGGAATGCACTGAATGGAGTGGTATTTCTCTTACTTTGAAGGAGAGAAACGGGTTGGGAGAAGGACAAATGTTTTGGTTCATGTTTGCCRTTTCCTAGCTGAGGAAAGTGATGCAGGAAGCAGCTTCATGCCTGAAGATATTCAGTCAGATGGAGCTGAGAGGAAAGTCTAGGGATACTTCACATAAGCMCCATTTTAAGAGAGTACCTAGGAGGATTATTTTTCTCAACTTAGGTTTTCTGGCATCTAGGTCCCTAAGACTTCACACCAAGTAAGTCCAGACGTGTCCCTGAAAATGCTACAAATCAATTTGACAATTTGATTCCTCTTTCTCCTTTCTCTCCCTTATTCTCAGCTTTTTTTTTTTTTTTTTTTTTTTTTCTAGTGGCAGTGCCTTTTTTTACACAGTAACAGGGACAGTGGGAGATGCCACTTAGTCAGCTGGAATTTCCCATCCACTGCCAGGGCTCAGCTAAAGCGCCTCGTGTAGCACCGCCGGTCTGTTGTCGCAGCTCTCGGGTATTTGGCCGGAGCAATTCTCATTTAAGAGGAGGTAGCACTGGGCCTTTGACACAACGAGGCAGTATTACATAACGTCTGGAGCTCTTGGGTCTTGTTTCCATCCTGCTGGGGTACACGCAGCCCAAAACCATCTCTGCCCATGCTGATCCTGGAATTTAGATTATGGCAAGGCATGATGCAGAGAGGTCCAAGCAGGCTGTGCATGAGCCAGCTCAGGCCCAGGTGCAGTCTAGCTGCATTTGCCCAGCAGTGTCGTGGCTTTACACCTGCTCTACCAAGGCCCAGAGGAGCATAAGGGTGTATTAAGTGGTGCCCTGACCTGGTTTGGCAGGACTGGTTTTTCTCAGCATCCAAGCTAGTGCTTTGCATGGTACTGTGTCGYCTACATTTGTCTGTGCCAGTCTCAGCAGGATTCTGCCTTGACTGTGTACCACTTTGTGGGTAAAAAAGTCTAATGTTGCCCCAGGCAAATTTTGCACTACCTCGTTCTGCAAAAGGATGACTGAATTTGCAGTGTGTGGGTTTATCCATTGCTGGAAAATGTTTTGATGTTGGGAAGTTTGTGCCTCCTCCTTTGACTGCCTTCCTGCATTCAGTAGCAGTTCAGCAGTGAAGTCAACAGTGAGGTCTCTAGACAGGCTACGTTTTTCATAGGCTAATTYCAGTCCTAAGGATTGGCCAGGAGCAGCTCAGCCCCTATTTTATCCATAAATGGGCCACCAGGAGGGATGTGAGAAGCTGCTACAAGGCACCAGGTATTTCTGCAGCTAGAGGTCATCTGAAGCTAGAGCATGTTCACATCCCACTGTGAACAATAAATCATCTCGGAAAGGCTCTGGGTSATAGAATCATAGAATCCTTAAGGTTGGAAGGGACTTCCAGAGGTCATCAGTCCCAATACTCCTGCACACACAGGGTCACCTAGAGCATGTGGCACAGGGCTGCGTCCAAGCAGGTTTTGAAGATCTCCAGAGAAAGAGACTCCACAACCTCTCTGGGCAACCTGTTCCAGTGCTCTGTCGCCCTCACTGTTAAGAAATTGTTCCTTCAGTTCCACAGGAACTCAGTTTGGTACCTCAGTTTGTGGCCGTTTCCTCCAGTCCTATCGCTGGCCACCACAGTAAAGAGGCCGGCCCATCCTCCTCACTCCCTCCCTTGAGATATTTATAGGCATTGATCAGGTCCTCCCTCAACCTTCTCTTCTCCAGGCTGAACAGGCCCAGCTCTCAGACTTTCCTCATAGGGAAGATCATCCTCGTAGCCCTGTGCTGGACTCTCTCCAGCAGCTCCACATCCCTCTTTAYTGGGGAGCCCGGAACTGCATACAGTCTCCAGATGTGGCTTCACTAGGGCTGAGTAGAGGGGGATGATCACCTCTCTTGACCTGCTGGAGACACTCTTCTTAATGCACCCCAGGATCCCGTTGGCCTTCTTTGCCACAAGGGCMCACTGCTGCTTCATGGTCAACTTGTAATTCACCATGACGACGCCTAAGTCCCTCTCTGTGGGGCTGCTCTCCAGAAGGTCAGTCCCCAGCCTGTACTGATGCATAGGGATATTCATCTCCAGGTGCCGGACCTTGCACTTCTCCTTGTTGACCTTTATGAGGTTTCTCACTGCCCAGTGTTCCAGTCTGTTGAGGTCTCTCTAGATGGCAGTGCAGCCCTCTGGGGTATCAGCTACTCCTCCCGGTTTGGTATCATCAACAAACTTGCTGAGAGTCCCAAAAGCTCTCAAAAGCTGGAGATATTGGACCCAAAATATGATGCTGATCCAAAKAAAAAGAGAAGTCACAACTTAGTGCTACTTGTATATCTTTGCCTCTGCATACTGGGAGACAAAGTTTACTGTTYGTACCTGCAAGATCTGTCCCAGCTCATTTCAACAGTGTGTATACCTCATACATGGAATGCAAGTTCACAAAATTAGTTAAACTTTTGGAGGTTTTTTTGKTTTTTTGCAGAGGTTTTGCAGAGCAGACACCTGCCACATACTCTCCCTCCCTGTCCTTTTCTTGTAACAACAAAGGCACAAAAAGCTCCTGACTACCCTTATCTCCCAGAAAGCACTTGGTTATCTTCCTTTTCATTTCTTTCTTTTTTGTTATGCATTTTAAAAAAGAAGATTTCTCTTTTAATCTTGCATTTACGCAAAGTGTTACGTCTGTGGGCACCCAACTCTTGGTCTTGCCACACTGCAGTTTATCAGCCCAGAGTAACCCCTCCAGTTCTGTCACCCGTTCTCTTTCTCAAGGTTACAGGATAAATCTGTTTCCAGTCCTCAGGGTGCTTCTTWCGGGGGAGCTGCTACAGGGGAGAATGTCTTACACAGAGGATTGCTGAACTTGGCTACATTCCAATAAGTCTTAATTGACCATTTACTTACTCCTTGGGTTTGAGGATAGGCTTTCTCAAAAAACAAACAAAAGACTGTCTGCTTTGTTTTTCTCTTCAAATTCTTAATAGGGAAGTTACAGGAAATTGAGTGCATCTAGGCTTTTGATCCAATCTTTGATTTTGGGATCTGATCCAGAACCTGTTGTAGTCAATGGGTAGTCAATAGTCAATTATTTCTGTAGGCTTCAGTGAGGCTTGGATTCAGATTGTGGGGCAAAGTTGAGAAGGGGATTGCTTGTACTTCCTTAGTTGTAACTGCTGCTGTTTAAACCTTTTGTTTAATAGCAGATTTGTCAAGAGAACCTGTATTTTGAGAGTTCCCTTAGCTATATGTTGAGGCTTTAGAAATCTCTAAGCTATTTCAGAAGTTCATAGCTTTCACTGCCCATCTCAAGTTATATAAGTGCTGTAGGTGACCAAATCCTTTTTTATGATTTTGAAAGAGTAAACAATGAATTTAGGCTTCTCTATTTTGGATTTCCCCTCCATTGTCATCTTCAGATTGTCTTTGGCAGAGCCACAGCTCCACTAACTCCACTAACTAGCTCCATCTAACTTGAGGTTAGTTTGTACCAAAGTAGGTCAGCATAAAATTGGAAACACTCAAATTTAGAATGAAACTTGAAACTAGTTGGCTTTTCCTGAATTTTCCTACCTGTAAAATAGAGGTTTAAAAGGTTAGCTACATCTTTTACTAGGTTTCTTGAAGGCTACATAGATAGTAATATTTGTAAGGTTGCTTGGGGAGCATCTGACTTTCCTTTGGGCGTATTGGTAACTCTGTCTTCTTACAGGATTTTTATGGACTTCCRTCAGGGCTCTGTGCCATTAAGGATAGCACTTGCCCTTTAACAAGGGCAAGTGCAGGGCCCTGCACTTGGGGAGGAATAACCTCGGACAACAGTACAGATTAGGGGTGGACCAGCTGGAGAGCAGCCCTGCAGAGAGGGACTTAGGCGTCATGGTGGATGACAAGATGACCATGAGGCAGCAGTGTGCCCTGGTGGCCAAGAAGGCCAACGGGATCCTGGGGTGCATTAAGAAGAGCGTCTCCAGCAGGTCGAGGGAGGTGATTGTCCCCCTATACACAGCCCTGGTGAGGCCACATCTGGAGACTGTGTCCAGTGCTGGGCTCCCCAGTACAAGAGGGATGTGGAGCTGCTGGAGAGAGTCCAGCGCACGCCTACGTGGATGATCAGGGGCCTGGAACATCTTCCCTATGAGGAAAGGCTGAGAGAGCTGGGYCTGTTCAGCCTGGAGAAGAGAAGGCTGAGGGGGGACCTGATCAGTGTCTATAGATACCTCAAGGGAGGCAGTGAGGAGGAGGGGCCGGACTCTTTTCAGTGGTGGCCAGCGATAGGACTAGAGGAAACGGCCACAAGCTGAGGCACCAAAAGTKCCACAGGARCTTAAGGAAACACTTCTTGACAGTGAGGGTGACAGAGCCCTGGAACAGGCTGCCCAGAGAGGTTGTGGAGTCTCCTTCTTTGGAGATCTTYAAAASCCGCTTGGAYGCAGCCCKGTGCCACATGCTCTAGGTGACCCTGCGTGAGCAGGGGGGTTGGACTAGATGACCTCTGAGGTCCCTTCCAACCTTAAGCATTATATGATTCTATGATTTTTCTGATTAGCTCTTACTGTGCTTAAAACACTCCTCTCTCATTGCCATTGCCCAAATCCTGCCCTTGCCACCCATCCTGTTCTGAGAAGTTTGACATAATCACAGGAAGTCATGAGTATAATCATAAGGACAAGAGCCCAGCACTGAGCAGACACCAGCCAAATATGCTCAGTGTGCATTTAGCACAGAGTCCAGGTTCCCCTGCTCCAGCAGGGTTGCTGGAGGTGAGTAATTTTCATAAATTCCCTTTGGGCGGGTTTCTCCAGTAAGATATGATGCTTTTTTCCACTCTGTTGAGATGTAACTGCGTAGGCCTAAGAGGAGGAGATCAAAATCCCTGCATGAGGAGTGGTTTAATAGTGACCAAATGGACTATCATTCTAGGAGGGAACACCACCCCTGGAAGTGGTGATGAGGATCCCATCCCACCATGTAGCTTCCACCTCAGTAATCAACAGCTTTTACTTTTCAGTATACTGAATAAAATGGGAACATTTTATTGTGCCCTACAATCCTCATTGTAATGCCTGAGTTTGGCAGCTATTGGCTATCTAATGCCCCAATTTGATGCCATCCTGTACTACCAATGCTGTAAGTATTTGCCTTGTGTATCTTTAGGATGATTTCCCTGCACCACACATATTCCCATCACTCCTAGTCACCACACACACACTTCCCTCCACTCTTTAGGAACGAGATAAATTTGATTATACAGCAATATGTTTTCTGTTATGAAAAAGGGAAAGAAAATACCCTGGCTTTCACTGAAAACCCTCAGAGCCAAAACTTATGTCATAATTTAAATGTTTCTTAAAAAAAAAAAAAAAAACAGGGGGTGAGGTTGTTCTTTGTTCAAGTGACAACGGATAGGGGAAGCAATGGGGCAGGGGGATCCCATCTCTGCTAAATGAACAGGAGCTCCAGGCATGGAGAGCTCAACTTGTAGGTCTGGGTAGGGTTCTCGTTTCTTCTTGASTACAGCGGCCATGAGCCCACCCCAAGTGATTGAGGAGCAGCGGGACCCACAGGGAGAGTGAGGAAGTCAGCCTTCCCCTCTGAACTGATCCTGACAGCATAGGAACTGTGTCCTGACTTCCAAATGTGTGACTTGCTGCCGTGTTTGGTTCAAGCAGCCATGTCTTTTTGCCTTGATGGGTGGCTGTGGGCAAATTGCTTCCTTCCTCAGTGCCTCAGTTCCCTTTCCCAAAGCCCTTTGAGGTTGGTGCATGACTAGACAGACTAATGGCTTCTGAGCGAGGATACTTTTTTGTCTGGTTTACATTATTGCAGTCTACCRACTTTAGGTGACAGGAGAGCAGGAAGAGCACATATCCCTCATGCAAGAGTCTTTGTACTCACTGGGTGCCTGCTTCTCCTGGGGAGCTGAGGATGCTGCATGAGTGTATAGCCCCCTCACCCACCCACGGAACAGGGCAGCATTTGCATGTCTTTGCTCTTTGTAGTCACTTGCAGACCTTCAGAAACCAGAGAACACACTGCCCGGGTAATCTAATAAAGCCAGCCTTCCCAGCACTGCGGCAGCCCGTAATGCATTTACCTGAGTGACAGGCTGCCTCTGAGGAGTGTGTGACCCTCTCTGTCCTCCATCTCTCTTGCTCTTCTTCTCTCTGGGTTTGGAGCTTTTGGTAGGGCGTGTTTAAGTTTTTCAGTGCTGCAGTGCTGTCCTATGGAGTCCTACCCTGTATTGGTGCTGGATCTTAGCAATTTAGGATATGGGGGTCAGGACTGGTGTGYACATCTGTTCATATCTCTTTATTGATTTGGATGTGGAGAGCTGGGAAGCTGCTCTTTGYTGGGGGTCTTTCCCATAGCAGTAGCAGGAACTCATGCCTTTGTGTTACACAACAGCAACATAAAACCACTACCCCATAACCGTTATCCCAGAGCCTGTATGAGGTGAAGTCATGGCCAGACCCTGTGCCTTTACTCTAAAAAATGGCTGGGGCTCTGTGTGTGTGTGTGTGTGTGTGTGTGTGTGTGTGTGTGCGCGCGCTTTGAGGTGTTTGACTGGGACATTGGTGTGGCTGTGCATACACGTACTTGCAGGCAGTTGTGCAGCTGGTTAGGTATATGCTCCAACAGGTAAAGCAAACCCTTTGCACAGGATTTTTCATGTCACTGCAGCCATTGGTGCCTTGCTGGAGGAGGTTTGCAGCTCCTGTAGCTAGGTAGGATGGCAAGGATGATGGTTTCTGCCTGACAGAGCCAAGCCTATGTACTGGCCGTGCTGGTCACCTTTCAGGGCATGCTTTGCTGTGTTTGGGCCTTGMAGCACAGCACTGAGCTTAGCCCAAGTTGGGAAGGGTGTAGGGCACTTTGTTCTTGTGTTCAGCCAGATCATGTGGATTTGAAGGGGTAGGGGAGGAATAGGACTCACCAAACTTGTATGTCTGTCTAGACTGGGCTACAACCCGAATTTTAAAAAGCAGTACCATGGAGGGCACTATAGRGAGGGCTTGTTTTCCAGCATCTGTGTTTGTGCAGTTGCCCTATTGTCATTGCACTTGCAGCTGAAGCCTCGGTGGCTCTTCTTCTGTATCCAAACTGCCCGGTAGCTGCTCTGCAGACTTGCCCCATTGTAGGTCAGCCCTTTCCACAAACCCTCACCGCTGCTTCACCCTCCGCAGCCTCCTAAATCCTTCAGGCCATCTCCAGCTTTCCAGCTCTGTCCCTGGTTTATACCTGCCACACTGCCATGTGCTGAATTGTTTTCCAAGTGGAAATATGAGTTGAAGTATTAACTCCACAAGGGCTTTTCTGTGCAGTGCACTAGGATTAAATATTTATGTTGGCAAAAAGCATGTAATAGGCAGCTTAAGATCAGAGATAACGAAAYTGAGGTGTGTGAAGAAAGGGGGTGCGGTGGAGGGTCTTGCAGGAGCAGAAGGGAGAGAGACCCAAGTGGATCACAGTATGTGCGCATGAGATATTGCTTTTATTATTATTAATACCCCACCTGTTTGCTGGGGGCAAGATGTGGGGGGAGGGGAATGAAATCTAAGGCCAAATGCAGGGCTGAGAGCTCTGCAACAGAAGGGTGTAGAGATGAGATCAGCAAAGATTCCTCCCTGGCGTACAGAGCAGTGCTGGGCAGGAATGATTGTCAGACAGGGTGATTTTAGCTTGGAGCCACTTTAAGTGGGGTCAGGCCTGGACTTTGCTGGGGCAGATGGCTGAGTGTGGGATTCATGAGGGATGAGCCCCTCTCTATGTCATCTGAAAATGATGTACGATTCTAAATCATTTATAGCGCTGATATAGGATCTCTTGCTCTTCCTGGCTGCTGCAGTCAAGGTTATTTACTGGTGACTGTATGTGATCAGGCAGCAATGTGGTTTGGATTATATGGAGGGTTCCTGATCAGGTCAGAAAGATGGTAGTGGTGATGATAGCAGCTGGTTCTATACCTCGCCGTACCACACCAAGCAGGGCCAGCCTGTGCAAGCCTGCGTGACAGGCGCTRAGCAGGACCAGGGGCAGACTGGAGGGAGGGCAAAGGAGGAGAGGTGGACCACGAGGAGAGCGTTTGCTGGATGCAAGTAGAGCCTGCAGGAGGAGAAAAAGAAGGAAGAGTTTGCAGCAGGAGAAAAAGAAAGAATAAATGCAAAAGCAGAGGATGCTGCTCTTTCTCAATTCATTATCTTTATGAGACAGCAACCCCTCTCTTCCCTCACGCGCTCCCCCTGACAAATATCACTGACGAGGAAGCATGGGGGGATGCGAGTCCCGCGCCGAGCTGTGGGACCGCAGCCAGTAACGGAGCCACCAGGGAGATATGAAACAAGTCATGAATGGAGTGTTAGGAGAGAATGGAAATTCTCCACTGGCTCCCAGGCCGTCTCTCTTGCGGGAGGTCCCTTGCTCACGATGACAGTGCTGCCTCTCATAAACACGCATTTCCTCATCCTCGTTTGTTTCTCTGTCTTGTGCAATCTCATGTACCAGACGGGAATGGGASTGAGTCCCGGTGGTACGTGAATGTGTTACAAAAAGGCTTCCCACCCTGCCACCAACGAAGTACTGAGAAATAAAAAAGGGTTTAAAAAGATGAAGAAGGAAAAAGGAGGAAGAAGAGAAAGGTGGGAAGCTGGGTAACTTTGCTACTGGACATAGGTTATTATGAGTATAAACTTAAGGGCATGACTAACAATACAGTCAGTGTCAAGCAGTCCTCAGAAGCCCTCATGATGCTAGGTGCTATTCATCCTCCTAGGAAAACAAAGTTCCTTCACCAAATGACTTCACTGAGTGAGTGGGAGGGAAAAATGGAACAGAAAACTGGGGCAAAGTGACTTGCCTGGAGTCTCACAGACAGCACTTGGTTTGAGAGCCCACACACCCAGTCGTCCTGGCCAACACAGTTCTGCATGCTGAGTTGCTTTGGTGGTGGTGCGGGAGCAACACTCCTCTAGTTTGTACTTCCTATGTGTCAGCTTTTGCTGTTCTTGTGCATGGTCTGGGCTGTCCTTCTCAAACAAGCTGCTTGACGAGGTTGCAGTAAGGGTGAGGTGTGATATTAGAGTGTACAAGGGACAGATCCCATCACTGAGCACAGCAAGTCCTTTGGACTAGCAGCAGAGGGAAGCAGATGCCTCCCATGCTTGGGACACCTTGCCTGGGATGATGTAATTGTGAGGGATAAAGAATTAATGTGTTAGCTTTAGCTGCAATAGAGAAAAAAAAAAACAGGGAAAAAGATGACATAAATCATAGTCCTTCTGCCCAGGAGAAAAAAAAAAAAAAGAAAGGGAGTAAAGCTTCAGGAAAGGATACCTAAGGATCAGTGTTTACCAGCTGAGTGGGACTGGTTCTGCAGCATGCTTACAAACACATCTACCTCAATAGCAAGSCGCTTTTGTGTTACTCAAGGTAGTGGGTCTTTGGTCCTGTCAAAGGCCTGCTGGGGGTAGCAGGGCTCTCTTTCTGGAATGGTCTGCTCTATAGCCATCATTTCAATAAAGAAATGATTAAAAGGGGCGAGAGGGGGGAAGAAAAACCCAAAACATCTGTTTTACTTCAAATCAGAGAAGATTCCTTTGCTTGCAAGGAATGTGTAAATCACGCAGGGCTGGGAGAAGTACATAACCCTGCCTGAAAGCTCCTCYGGACTTCAAAAGAATTCTAACGTGCTTACTGGGATTTTGTTTTTATTATTTGTTTCGCTCCCCCTATCCTACCCTCAGCCCTCCCCAGTCTGCCTGTCAGATTTGTGAGAACTTCCCACCCGCTGTCAGCCATTCAGGCCATCCCCCTTTGATTCAAGGGCCTCGGGTTGTGGAGGGGTAGGCCAGTGGGCAGAGGAGACCACAGACCTGGCTGGAGTCCTTCTTCAGGGACTCACTGCTGCGCACAGCTCCCATTCAGCTATGGGCTAACTGCAGTGTCGTGGGAACCCTCCTGCTTTGCCACCATCATCTACCTCGTGGCATCTCCCCAGCCATCGGTCCCGTCTTTCCATTCTGCATAGGCTGCGGCTGGTGGCAAGGAGGAGATGTTGCAAAGGTTGTTCCAAGTGCAGTGCTGCCCCTGCAGACTGGTGTAGAGCATCGATGCCCCTCGCTTGGAGGCCAGAACATTTGGCCTGTTCCTGCCTTGGATTTTCTGAGTGAGACTTAYAGAGGGTTCCCCCTCCTCCAAGCCATTCTATTGTGTTCCTTTATTATTGTCATGCTTTGTTTTGCTTTGTTTTATGCAGAGAGTGAAGTTAGGGCTGGCAAGTGATGCCAGAGAGCAAATATGAAGAAGAYACTCCCTTCTTTGAGGGAGCCTATCAGCCGCTTTAGACCAATCTGCTTAGGTGATTCACCCTAAGCAAGAGGGACCACCCTTGGGGCCAAGGACAGGCTACACTGCCTGCGTTTGATGCAACCCTCAGCCTTTCTTCTGAGAATGTTGATCAGGAGGCCTATTGTGGTGGCTTATATAAGAAGAGAGAGCCATCAACTCATTTGACATAGACCACCCACTACTCTTCAGATGACACTGTCTTTTGAAGTTGCTACCAGTCTGGACTGGATTTCAGCTAACAGTCCAGATGGAAGCCAAGCCCCCAGGAGGATGAGAACAAACCCTAGCAAGGGGATCTCCTGGGGTAGCGAAACTGTTGAGTGTCTGTTTCTTGTTTAGAATGACTGTAAGGTTGGGAGGGGCAAACATTTCCCAATTTGCCAAGGGTCACAACCTTCCTCTTCCCCCATCTCCCTGGGGCCAGTGGTGACCAAGCTTTGCAGAGGGTTTATAGGTTAAATGACTGGTATGGTTAGCTGTGAACATTTCCATTGTGGAGCTCACTGCAGGGGTTGAGAGCCTCTCTCATCTCTCCTTTCTCCCTGGCACAACTGGAGGAAGAGCTTGATTTAYTCCCTCTCGCCTTCTGATCAGCCGTGTCTCTGCAGCCACAGGCTCTCCAAGCCTTGTTGGTTCTTTTCACAGAGCAAAGCGGTTGTTTCAGGAGTAGCTCAAAGTGCAGGAAGATACAAAAAGTGATCTTTYGTTTTCTGGAGATCTACCCAATACCCAGGACTCACATGTTTTCAGCTGAGTCTGAAAGCCACCCAGCCTTAGATTTGTGTGAAGGGGATAGGCTGTGACTGCTCTGTAATGGCTTACCTGTAAACACATAACCTTTGCAGAGATGAGGTTGGAGACTTTCGAGTGTCTGTTGGTCAGAAAAGTGGGGCAGAACTCTTCTAGGCTTGGTTCCTCTAAGGGGAAATGTGGAGGCAGAAGGTATTGCAGTGGGAGCAATAGAGCATGCAGGGTGTTCTGTGGGAGTGGAGGGGACATTGCAGGCACTGGGGCATTGTGGAAAGCTGGAGGGAGCWATGGGTGTCGTGGTGCTGCTGTGAAGGATGTGGCAGTTGCTGGGGTTATTGCAGCCATGTGGGATGCAGAGCCTGGAGAAAGCCCTGATAGGCTGAGCTGCTTCAGGACAGCTCACATCCATCACCAGCTATTGCTGACTCTCTGCAGTGGAGTGAGACGAGTCCCTGTGGTTTGCAGCCTCAGGCCTTGATATGAGCTATGACATGGGTGTAGTTGCTCTAGCAGCACTGGTAGTTAACTCGTTTGACCTTGTCCAAAGGCTTTGTGTGGGATCTGCTGATGAGTCCCAGAAGAAGAGTGACTCTGGCACTTGACACACTGATGTGAACTGATTTTGTTTTGCTAGAGACAAAAGCATCAGCCAGTACTGTCTCAGCATCAACTCTTTCTGGTTTGTTCCTCTGCCAAAGGGCCATAGGATTCACCTTTAGGGTAACCTGGGAGCTTCTCTGATCTTACCAGGTGGAGGGGGATAAGTGTCTTGCCCCAAATCCTGAGGCATGTTGTGGAAATTGAGAAGAATTAGGCCAGTTTTGGATGCTTTGCTAGTAGCTGCCCAGTATGAACACACTTGCTAGTCCTCATCCTCACAGTTGGAGGAAGAAAGCAAGGATACAGCAGCCAAAAAAAATGAGACCTCCCCCAAACATCCTCTCTCCAGCCTTCCCAAAGCTAATAATTCTGCAGTCATCCTGCTTTTTGTGTCAGCGTCCAAAGTTTGGGGATCCTCCCTGTGGGATATCCTGAGGATTTGCTGGGCGACCTCAAACTGAACCCTAGTCACCTTTAGGTGACTAAGACCCCTAGTTCCCTGGAGTGATCATGGGAGCAAAAGCCCCAGGCTGGTGGCATAGGCTGTGTTAATATTTTCTCATGTGAGGGCTGCTTTTTGGAATGTGCTGCCCTGTTGCATGCCAGGGAGCTGTTCTCTCATCCTCATTTGTTCTCCATCGGGAGCTTTTGTTCAGCGCAGCAGCCCCTCTCTCCAGGGAGGCTTGCTGTGCACTTCCTTAATCGGTGGTGTAAAGCTGCTCCTGAAGGGCCATACTCAGCATGTGAGCCACATATTGGGGAAACAGAAACTTTATCAAGTGTAAGGGATGAGGAACCAATTGCCTGTTACTTGCCAGTGGTTGCAGGCAGCAAGGGTCACAAAGGAGGAAATCTGTAAAGCAGAGAAAAAGTCAAAGGGTTTCAGTCAGTGCTTCTGCCTCTCTTATCCACGTGATCAYGAAGCCACCATGGGGATGCAGAGACCAGGAAGGCTGCAGTGACAGTGCTGCACCTTCTGGGTATAATCTTGGCCCTGTTGAAACTACCACACATTTTTCCCTTGATTCCAGTGAAACAAATGCTCATRTAAAGCACTCTTAGAATTTACTGTTGCAAGGTGAATGAATTGCAAAGGAGCTTCTGTTTTTATTCTTGTTCATCGCTTTAATAGAGTGGGAGTTGGGGCTGCAGCCAAGCCTGAGGTCCCAGCACAACATCCACCCAGCATCACAGAGTTTCTGCCCAAAACTTTTACAAGAAAATAGGCAATGCAGAAAATATGTTTATCTCTGTTTTGCAGATGAGGAAAACAAGACATTGAGATGTTACTCATGCAGATCATCCACTACCTGAAGAAGAGCAGTAGCTCTCGGTAGTGTCAGTCCTGTTGTGGGGTCCACACTAGCACTGCATGAGCTGCRTGACACCCCTGGAAGTGCAGCCTCAGGGCTCGCCATGGGCACAGCACAGACCAAGGACTCCCTTCATGAGCACGCAGGCCCTGATGGGAGGCTGTGACCCTGGAGTGGCACTGTCTCACTCTATGTAGCAGCAGTCGACTGGAGGGACCTTATCCTCTCCAGTGGGCCAGGCAGCACCTGGGAGAGAAGTATCAAGAAGGTATGAGAGTTTCAAGTGGAGTTCATCTCATAGTGTTGATAGCCCCAGGGTCACACAGGAGGTTGCAGAGATGGACCACAGGCTGATCCACAGGTGGACCATATAGATGCTCCACCAGCCCTGGCCATATCAGCCATCCTGTCCCTTCTGCCTTTCCCAGAGGTTTCCTTGAACAAGCAGCCTCTTCCCTTCAGAGAACAGCCTGTTGTCTTCCTTAGTGCCCGTGGTGCTTGATAAGCACCGTTTAATGAAGTTCTAAAAACATCAGACACCTGGGGCAGGATGTGTCAGGTACATTTATTTCCCTCCATCTGACACCTGTGGTCTGGTATGGGAGGGTAGCGATTATTGTCCTCACAGCATTTGCTGTCATAAAAAAAAAAAAAAAAAAGAAAGAAAAAAAAAGAAAAAAAATGTGTGAACTGCAGGAATAGTTCACTGACGGCTTTGTGTATGCATTTAAAGGCAAAGCTCCAATACTCTAATGTGGCACCTGCTAACCTGTTCCTCCACCAGGCTGATGTGAATCAGGTCATTTGTCACAGATGGTAAAAAGGAACACAGCTTAAAAAAAGGTGGTTTTCCTAAATGGCAGAAATGACAAGAGAGCTTTCTACAAGGTATTTCTCAAGATGCCACTGGACATTGTTTCCTTTTTCCAGTACAGGCACTACAGAAAGCCCAAAGCAGTGAGAATACAAATTATAAAATGTCGGTCCTGTTCCAGATGGGGCCAGATGCATAAGCAGCAATTTTCTGGGTACCGACAGCAGGTCAGTGATACCTCTTGCAGCTCCTTAGTCCTGTGGGCAGCAGATACCAAGCCACAGAAGCTCTTCCTCCACATCCATCTGCCCCCCTGTGCAGACACAGCCTCTGCTTAGAGCTCAGCAATGTCCCTGGCTGAGTCCAGCATTCCAGGCAGGCTTCAAATGCCCCAGCAGTAGCATCTGATTGCTGCAATATTTGTGATGGTGCCAACCCCAGGGAGGCAGCACGTGAATGTCCACTGCCCTAAAAAGCTTAGCCCACATCCTAAGCTGCAGGACCTCCCTGTTAGGCTGGAATGTGCCTTGTCCTGGTSCAAGGTACCCAGCTCACCCTGCTAATTGGCACCACAAATTTGGGCACAACATGACCAAACAGCCTGGAATTCAGGGCCCAACAAACTCACTGAGAAATCCTCTCTTTGCAAAAAATGTTCCTTTCTTATGGTTTGCTTGTTATTTGTGGTGAGGGTGTGGATGGTGTTCTCTGTTACCTTTCTTAATTATCCCAAATCATGGAGTCGCCAAMAAGCAATAAGTTAAACTACATTCCTGTGGCTTGTGTGGATGGCTGTTTTTCTGGTTTGGGGTGGTTTTTTTTGTTGTTGTTGTTGTTTGTTTGTTTTTTTCATTTTTACTGCAATGGTTTCTGAATCGGGAATGCTCTCATTAAAGACTTTCTGCGCTTGCCCAGACTCTGCTGTTGGCAGGCAAGTCCTGTTCTTGCTTGATATCTGTCAATGAAAGCTCCTCAGTGGCTCCTTCCCACAGCCCGCATGGTTGCACATTGGTGGGACAGTGTTGGGGTGGCCCCCTGGCCATGCTTGGGAGCGTACATTGTCTGGCCTGCAGKGCTCAATTGAAACATCCATGGTTCTTCTTCCATCCATCAGCATCCATGGACTCTCCCATGAGAGAGAGTCATGAGTCATTGCAACRTGAGTCATTCAGGGAGGCTATCTGGGTAAGTCTGTTGTCTTGTCCACTAGCCTGGGGAGGCCGAGATGGAGAAGGTCATTGTTGCTGTCTGAAGATCTCTCCCTTGCTCCTTYAGAGGCACTGTAAAAAAGAAACATGCATATGGGCCCCCCAACCAAGTCTCCCTTTCACAGCCAGCAAGCCCCACTGATTCAGAATCTTAAACAGCCAAATAAACGACACATGATCACACAGTTGTCTCCCAACATTTCTCACTCAAGAGCACCGTAAAGACATTAAACACTCCCCAGCTGTCCATCCTTAAAAACATCTGCAGTAGCGAGCCCTTCACCAGCGTGGCCAAGAGAACAGAGGAATAGAGAAGGGGAAGAACTGGGGAAGGATGGTGCTCTCCTGTGGTCTCCAAGARCAGAGATGCGTGGAGAGCTCTGGGCAAGCAGGATGCTGACGTTGTATGTACTTATGGGCATTGTTCCTGTTCATTTCATGCTGAACATGCTCGAGCCCAGGCATAATCTGAACTTTTCTGGCATCCCATCGCTCCTGCTGAGTCCTCATGCTGAGATCACTGTTCCTCGCGGCTGGCTCGGGCCAGCTGCCTCCCCTCTGAATGGAGGGGATGTCGTGGGGAGTGTGGGGAGGACGGTGGAGATTGCCAAGACCTAGTCCATGGAGGGCTTTTAAACAGAGATCTTCAAATTGTTTTTCTGATGGAACAGGAAACTAGAAGGGCTGGCAAAGTGCAAGTGTGATGTGTTTGTGTCAGCACACTGGACCAGCCTCAGCTGCACAGTGTTGGTTGCATGCAAGCCCCGAGGCAGACTGCTGTGGAGGGCCAGAAGAAGCTGAAACCAGAGGGGTGACAGCAAAATATGCACACAAAACCAAGGTGGCTTGCCCCAAAGAGATCAGAATGTGTGTTTGCATGAGTCACTGGTAGTACTAGCCACCCAAAGAGGCTAGAGCAGACCCTTTTTCTTCACCATGCTTTGGTCTTCACTCAGGAACAACTGGTGCTGTTCCCCACTTGCCTTCACTGCTATTGCAGAAACCGCCTTCCTTGGAAAGTCTGCTTGGAGCAGTGCTTTTCTTGCTACAAAGCTAGTGACTTTAATTCTGAGCCTGCAGAGCCAAAACCCAAAAGCCAGTGCTTTGAAATAACAGGCGGAGAGTAGAGGGACAGAGCAATAGCACCTTGCATGATGCTCAGGGCATGTCTGCCAAGCACCGAGGTTCTGCGGCGATCTGTGTAACACCTGATCCTGTGGCTGTTGAGCGAGGCACTGTGCCTGAGCTTATCAGCCAGGTTGAGCAGCCAGGAGCTGTTGGCAAGAGCGTAGCACTAGGCTGTTGTGGTTGCACCACCATGGAAACTGTGAGACAATATTTCTGCATGATGCTGGACTCTGGCATGTTGCTAGAACAGCATCTCTGCCCTGTCCCCTATTTACATGGAGCAAGGATCCCCTTAGCACAGTCAAGGTTTGCCTCATAGCTGCAGATTGCATGCAGCAAGCTGCTTGCGGACACGCTCCGTTACTTAGCACGGGTGCCCCACAGCTGGCAGGCGTGTTTATTGGACTCCTTGTTGAACCCTTGTGCCGGCAGCCCCGACAGCTTGTTTGCAATCCTGCATCTCATTGACCAGCTTGGGCCCAAAGCCCAAGAAGCCCAGAGGCTTGGAAAGGGCAGTACACCAGTAAAACAAAGAATGTTTACAATATCTCTGTAGGATGTAAAGAGATTGGCCAGTGAATGAAGTGAGGTCAGCCCTCAGAGGCAGCGGTCCTTATCTCCCTCCCCACGAATGAGGACCGTAAGTAAAACACTCAAACATCATAAGCATCATGAAACTGAGTTAAAAAAAAAAAAAAAAAAAGTGAGCTGGTGGTGGTGTCTTTAAGTAAATAACACATTCTGGAGTTTCGTTCTCAGTCTTACAGTTTTGTGACTTTAGGTTTTTTTCTGAGTTTAAAAAAGCTAGAAACATATTGTTCTGAGTTTTTTTGTGCGTTTTCTTTCCTTGTTTTTTGTTTTGTTTTGTTTTAATGAAATTAAGAATCTTCCACAATCACTTGATTCCTGGAACTGGAGCTTAAACCCCCTGCTTAATCTTCCTCTCCCAAGAAGTATCTTGCGCCTAGTGATAAAATCCAGGCTTTAGCCAGCTTTGGGTGGAGTATCTATGGGAAGGTGTTGTTGATATTTCATGAGGCCACATATTAATTGCTTTCTATCTCTCTGAAAGTTCCTGCTGGTCCCAATGGGTTTGCTTATAGTAGTAAACATTCGAGTGGCGTTACTTTATGTGACAGCCCAAAACTGCTGGGCTTTGCTGCAGAGGTGGCTGCATTTGTGAGCGTGGATAGGCAGATTGCTGCCAAGAGTGTATGTGCTTCCAGTGGTGAAATGCTCTTTGGAACCCCTTTGGGCAAAATATATCTTAGTATTTTGATAAAGGCAGAGTTCATATGTGATTTTACTAAGAACACTGACGAACAAGAGGCTTGGACATGAGACAGYAGCAGGTAGCCACAAGCGCCTTTGGAGAACGCAGGGAGAACATGAGGAAGCATATTGGGGAAGTGTATTGCTAAACAAAACACCTCTAGGTTATGAAAGACTCTATTTTAGATATTAGCTACCATATGGCTTTCCCGGTTGTCTGATGTAATTTCATGCACGGAGCGTGAGCCTTGGRCCTTTTGATTTATAGCCTTGATTTTACCCCAGATCTCCTTTAGGCAAAATACACCGAACTTCTCTTTGCCCTCATTCTTCTTTACAGATTATCTAAAGGGCCATATTGGGATTTGTATATTCGGGTGCAACCTTATCGATGTCTGCCAGAGGTTTCTCCAGGAAAGGAGAAGTAGGTAGGAACCCACTGTGATTGTGCCCATGCTGCTCTTTGCCTTGGGTGAGTGGACAATGTTACAGCAGTGGCAGACAGACATGTGCTGAACTGCCTCTGGGAAAGAGCAGGGCCTCACTCTGCCACTGATGTCTGCTCCTGCAGGCTGGGGTGTGCTAGGGAAGGGAAATAAACAATTAGTGTCTAGACATTGATGAAAAAAGATGAAGGATGGCTGATGAAAGTTCTGTAAAATTTTACAATGGTTGAATTTTTTGCACTTCTACTCCATCAAAACCAAATTCTGTAAACAAGAATTCTAAGGCAAGTGGGAACTTTTTCTTTCACTCAAGGCAGTCCACTGACAGGTACTAGACTTTAAAGTCTCTCAGATGTTAGATGAACAGTTCATGTGCCTTATGTGTGCTCTCACTTTGGGATGGAAGAGGAAAGCATGTAGGGTTTACACTGACTTTACACCCTCTTAATTGTCTATTTCTTTAAATAAAAGAAAGCCAAACTCAGCACTCTGTGCTGTGCAATTAACTGACTGTAAATGTGTTTTACCACAGAAAAGATAGATGGATGGTCAAGTGGTTTGAGGATGAGGTTGGAAGACATCATCTTCTGCATTTGCAAACCACTCATGTGTCCGAGTCTCTTGTAGGCAAAATGCTTCATCCCATATGTCTCTGTTAACCATTGATAAAAAGAAAAAGAGGTGAGCCATTAATACTACTGTGCTTCAGGGTGATCTTTTGGACCATAATTAATGTTAAAACCCTCTGAGATTGCCATTTGGAAGAAGCTGGAGAGGTGCTAGACTGTGTGCTACTGGGGCCTGCCAGCTCCCACCAAAGCTGAATCTGTTGGTGCTGCTTTCAAAATGTCGCTCATTGACAATGAAAGTAAATTAAAATTTTTTTGAAAGTAAAAGTAAAGTAAAAAAGTAAAAGTAAAGTAAAAGTAAAATTTTTGAAAGTAAATTAAAAATTTTCCCACATAATTCAACTTACAAGATTTTTGAAAGAAGACTGGTTTCAGATGAGTTAAAAGAGTTCTTTTTGACCAGATATCCCTTTGATATTTTTCCATTTGGGGTCTGTTTTTTTTTTTTTCCAAAATATCTGCTAAGACAGTGATGAAATGAAGTGCTTGTTTGTTGGCATATTATTGATTGCAGCCCCRACCATTGCAGCCGAGTGACTTTGCCTGCAGGCACTGGGCAGCATGGAAGCATGTAGTCCATGGGCTAACGTAGGTCTTCAACATCATCCAAAGGGCTGAAACGTGCTCCGACTCCCTGCCAAGCAAAGATGCTCCCTCTGACCCCATAGGCAACAGCATAGATGATGTAGGTACTAATWGCTGACTATTATAATTGTATTTTGATAAAATTCTGCTATGTTTGAGAGAAGTGCTCTGGAACCGATTACCACAGAGCTAATGGAGCCTCGCTAACTGAACCGCTGTGGTCAGAGCAGAGGTTACACATTAACTGTGCTCACATATTCCAAAAAGAAAATACAACAACAAAACCATGCAGACTAACTAATGAAGTGACCCCAGGATTGAAATGGAGATTAGCCAGCAGAATAAATATTCTCATTAGTCCCTCTTAGAGCTTGTCATGCCTGTCAGGGCAGAAGGAGCATTGCCTACTAGTTAGGACATGGCCAGAGCAGCAGAACTCCTTGGTCCTGTGGAAGAGATGAGCACTGGAGAAACATATTGAGAGACTTGAGGCCACCTTAAGTCTCTCATCTATTCCAAAAAGGAAGAGAGAGGGTGTCTCCTCCAGAATGGGATGTGAAGCACTGCTGTTAGACTCCTGCCCTGAGCTAGAATTGCCCCATAGAGGACCCTCCTGCTGTCCCAGTTGTTGCAGGAGGATGGCCCATGTGTAGGGCTTGTGAAGCCAAGCAGGGTGGACATCGCTCTATGGATGCACACACATGGAAGGACATTCTTCAAATTAAGGAAAATGACACCATGCCAAAGAATTAAAAAACATCTCCTTGCGTGAGCTTAGCACGTATGTCTCCTGCCCAACCTGGCTTTGGGAGTATGAGAGTTGCCTTCCTTGTGCACAAGTGGGTTCCTTGGCAACCTTTCAGGCATGAAGGAGTATTAAGGAAATAACATTAATTGCTCTGAGAGGGTATGTCCTACGCTGGGAAGTGCTGACAATTGCTACTGTGCAAATGTCATCTCTTATCAGCTGCATGCAGTGGGGAGAGAGGGAAAGGGAAAGGCAGGCATTGCTCCTGTCCCCACTGCAGGTACTCAGGAGTTTGAAGTACTCCTTTAAGTAAACGTGCATTAGCCTTTCGATCCTGTTTAAGCGTCAGCTGCTTTTATGGTGCTCTTTGCACTCACTCGCAAGAGCTACTCAGTTTTACCTTAGGATAAGGAGCTGGGTTGTGCAATTCCTTGTGTATTCCTCAGCACTGGCATCTCAGGTCTCCAAGGTGTGCGACCTCCTGCACTTTGTCAAAGCTAGCTTGAGTTGTCRTGCCTTTTGGGAGAGTGGGCAGAAGATGGTTATTCCTCCTGCTACGAAGTCTTCTCAGTTTGAAACTTTGATGCTGTGACCAGGACACTCTCAGCTCAGCATCCCCGAGTGTCCCATGCAACCACAGGCTGCTCCATGCTTCATCTGGTGCAAAAGCCCCATTTTACTGTCAGATACATTAATTCACCATTAATTTCAAGTGTGAAATTATCATTCCCACCCTTCTACCAACCCCACCCTCTTGAGGAAACAAGGAAAAAAACAACCTCAAGGGCTGGCTTGCAGGATGTGTCCAAGCTGTCACTTGTCAGCACAGTGCCTGCTTATGACAGGAGTTATTGCTCTTTTCTCTAAGGCAGACCATAGGGGAACCCTGCGTGCAAACAACACAGCACAGTCGTGTTTGCGTTGGTGCATGGCAAGGCAGCCCTGGGGATGTTTGTGTCCTGTCACAGGCATAAGGCTGTGGTGTAAAGCCCCAAAAACCACAGGGCAAGGGGAAAGGCAGCTTTGCAGGCATCGGGGACCACTGGGGCGCTGGCTTCTWTCCCATGGTTCTTTCCTGTTGAAGCCTAACATCGTCTTACTTCTCCTTGAATCGCCAAAACTGACTGACATGAACCTGGACCACATTTTTCTCTTTACTCCTAAAGGCCAGTTATTATAACAGCTTGCCAGCAATGGACTGAGGGATAAGCATGAATTTTTCTTTTTTTCCTGCCTTCCAGATTTACCCTATATGCAGTGGATACACGAGGGAGACACTCGGAGCTGAGCACGGTCACYTTGAGGACAGCCTGCCCACTGGTAGACGACAGCAAGGCAGAAGGTCAGTGTTCAGGCGCCTGATTTTCCAGAGCAAAAGCCATTTCCCGTTAACTTTGCATTTCCTGTATGCACTGTTCTCCCATCCTACTCTTGTCTCTCCCAATGTGCAAACTTCTATGTATTAGGGCACAGGCATATTATGCTGGAAATGGATGACAAATTTCAAGTCCCTTCAACTSCAGAGCTTATTTCTACTGTGTTCCTGTGCAGCCTCTCTCCCTGTGCAAGACCATGGGAGCTGTTAATTTGCGTCTGACTTAGGTCCCCTCGAAAAGGAGAGAGTCCATATCTCTTATTGCAAAAAAAAAAAAGAGATACTGTCCTGGGACAGCATGGTGGGAGCAGTGCATGGGACTATCGGGCTGGTGTTTTAGAGAATTAGTTTTAAAGAACTAGTGGCAGCTAGTTTGGTTCTGAAATGGAAACACAGATAAAAGCTTGGAGGTTTGTGTTTTCAGATTTTTTTCCCTCTCACTTCCTGAACATTTTACTGCCTTTAAATGTAAAAACATTCATCTAAATGTAAGGTAGGTTTTCTTTCTTTCATTCTTTTTTTTTTAAGCAAACAAAAGGAGGCTTTGATTGATGCCTTGTTTAAGGTTATTGATAAGCACTTCCAAGAAAAAAATGAGCAAAAATGAGACTAAAAAGAAGGAAATATTTTTTATGCTCTTTTCATTTCCAGAAAAGAGCTTTTTCTTTTACAATAGAAAGTACACCCTCTTGTTTAACAAATCTTTGAACTGCTCTTTTGGAATAGTCACAATGATGATTCACTGCATTCTGGCTAAATTACCATTTTGTTATCAGCAATGTCATTTTCTTTCTGTCCTTTAATAAATCATGGGGCCCAATTCACCAAACAGCTTATTTGCCCATATATCCTCCTCTTGCTTTTCCTAGCCTGCTGATTGTCGTCCTTTCCCAATAGTTTCCCTGGGCCTGAGCATCCCTCTTTCACTCACTTTCATTCCAAAGCTCTCCTTTCACTTCCGTGTCCTCACTGGTCCAGCAGTCCTCTGTGTGTAGTAGAACTTCAGAGGGTGCAACCCCAATCCCTTGTACTGCAGGAAGGCGTAGTAGCTGTGTAATTATTTTCCTCTTTGTGATTTAGGGAAGAGCTTGTCCATCCTAACTCGGCAAGTGAGGATGTGCTAACTGGTGGTTCTTGGCCAGCAAGTCTCTCCCCGCTTCTCCCACTCTTTTGTGGTGTATGGCTGGAGTTACTGGGGCCTAGCTCAGCACAGGGTTAGCCAGAGGCCTTGCTAAACAGCGTGCATGTTGCTGAGCACCACTGCAGGCAGCATGTGAGGAGCAGTGGGGAGGCCACCATCCCAGCCACTCTTCCCAATCTGCTAGTTTCCCCCAAAGACTCATTCTTCTCTCTCCTATGTTAGCAGGTTCTGCCCATTAAATTCTATCCCTTTGATCCTTTTCAGAGATAGCGGACAAAATTTACAACCTCTACAATGGTTATACCAGTGGGAAGGAGCAGCAGACAGCCTACAACACACTGATGGAGGTCTCCGCTTCCATGCTCTTCCGTGTCCAGCACCACTACAACTCCCATTACGAAAAATTTGGTGACTTYGTCTGGCGCAGTGAGGATGAGCTGGGGCCCAGGTAATTGTCCTTTCTCTTCCTTCTCCCTTGCTGCTTGACTGGAGTGCTGCACTGTTTGATCACTACCAACGTGAATCTCATTGCCTTCTCATGTCTGCAAGATATGAGAKATTCCCCCCTGTGTTGTTCACCAGACTGTCCTACAGTCCTCTGTGAGTGCAAGGACCCATTCAGGAATGGCTCAGATGAATAATTATGAAGTGTCCAGCAGCAGTGTGGCAAACCAGCCTAAGCTGGGTGGGAGATAGAGAAAATAAGGAGATGAGTGTATTGGTAAGGCCGTGTGAGGGTTCAGGGTCATAAATTAGGCAGTTGCAGAGTGAATGGACTGTGTGTAAAATGAGACTGACTCAGAGCCTCTTAAGCTGTAAAATCTTGGTAGATGAGACCATGGCTTCTCTGAGATTCATGAGTGCCTTGATTATTTGTAGGGTGGGTGGCTGGAAAGAGTGACTGGGGGAATGAAGCAGAAATGCAGCAGGTACATTTATAGTAAGGATGATGTGTCAGCAGCATGCATTTGATGTCAAGAGATGCAGTATGGAGGGAGCAATAGTCCCAGAGGTATTTCAGGACTATAGTATGTCCATCCTTATGTTGTTGTATCTGTACCTGGCAAATAGCCAGGTAAGAAATAGCATCAGCAGGTGCTCTTGGATGGAGGACCATGTCGAGGCACATAGTGCAACCCCCAGTATCATGCTCCCACAGTGGACAGATCTTTCTCTGTGCTGTTTCTACATCTAGAATAATTATGGAATTATGTCCATTCCCCATGGACAGTAAAGCAGAAGACCACCTGCCTCAGGTGTGACTTCAGGCACCTATTACAATCTGTTGTGGCTGAGGATGTGTATCAATGCAAATATCCTGCTGCAGGAAGATTGTTCTTGTGTGGTAACTGTGGTAATCCCCTAGAATGGCAGAGCTAAGATGCTAGCTAAAAGATTATTRCTTTCAACTGTAGCTTTACAATTTGATAACATGAAAGTAGTCAATGACTGAGCAATCTGCATGTGGTAAAGTTGGCTCTACTAAATAAGATGTTTTATGGAAATTTCCTTCTATATATTACTCGCTATATGTATCTGATCTGACAGATCTTTATCCTCACAACAGTAGATGGCTGCTATACATTTTGTAAATATTTCTGAGATTTCCTTTACTGCCTTCTCTCTTTCCCAAGACAATAATTCAGCCCTATTGATGTAGGCACTGGAAAGGTCTTCCTAAATTTTCATGCTGTGATGTGCCTGACACCATACAAGGATGCCAGTGAGGGAACAGTGCATYGTCTATTACCTATATGAAGTCTTACACTAGAAATGTGTTTTCTTTACTATAAATTAGGGAGGGAGGGCTTGTTAAGAATTGTTAAGAATTCTTGTTAAGAATTGTTTGTGTGATTATAAAGAACAACATTTCTAGAGGGACTGTATCTTCAAAACACTGCTGTACAATGAAATGGTTAATAAGCAGATCCTGAGAGATCACAGCAGTGGAGTAACACATACATGGACTACATCACATTCAGAGGGATTGCAGAGTTCCTAGCAAAGGCTCTTTAGCCMGACTGCCACATAACCTCAAGACCCCCTGGGATATGTTCAGTAGAAGCTGTAGCTCTCTAAATTGAGATCCTTCATAGGTTTCAACTAGCCTTGACCTCCTTTGAAGTTCTTTGTCCAGCATCTTGCCTAACATGTTGTTCTATGAGAAGATGAAGAAAGGAAACATGAAAGAATGGAATGAGATGGGATGATTAATTGCAGTCCATGAATAGCTGGCAAAGATTTTCCTTCTCTCTCCCGACTCTTATCTGCTTGTTGGACACACTGAGGATTTGTCCATAATACCAAGATGACAGTTCCTCACAGCAGTTTTCACTCTTCTTGGACATAAATCCAGGCTAGTCTGTGGCTCACCTCCTACAGAGATGACCTTGGTCGTAATTTCTGTGGTAGCTCATTAACCTCTGACAGGCAGCCACTGTCTCTTGCTTCCTACTACCTTCCTTCTCCTTTGATGACACCGCAAAGTTATTTGTCACTTTTAACTGTTCATCTCTATAAATCCTTGGGGGCCATCCCCCTCTTCTAACATGTTCTTATTTCTTCTGTTACTTGATATTCAGCACACTTATTTAAGGATATTATCTGGCTTGATACTTGCTATCTGGCTAAGACATTGCAAGGTGACATTTAAATTGCCCGTATTGCCCCACTGTATACCAAGTGACATTTGGAGTCACTGGTCAATTTTACTGCAGTCTGCCTTCCACAGAAAGACAGATGATCTCCTTGCAGAGATCACATGTCCTGTTACATACTTAAGAAATATGTGACTTACAGCCCAGAGGAAATGTTTATAAATGCCACTGCAGCCAGTGCCAGGCTCTGGACAAGAACGAAGCGCCATCATCCAGACTTAGTTCTCAGGAAGGTKGGACAGAAATGAAGGCACTGACAAAGCAGAAGGCAAGTAAAGATTTGCTAAGGGACACCATCTTGTAACACAATTTTAATTGATGGATTGCTCTCTTTCCCAAGGGGACAGTCATTTTTGTACCTGGAAATGTTTATCAGATGAGCCTCAGAATCACAGTAAATGTTCACTCATAAAAGCTGAGCGACAAGAGGGAAGTTGATTGCCTCCATGTAATAAATACATCACACTGGAGTCCTCATGAGCCCAGTTTCCATGAAAGCCACAGGTTACTGCAAACAGCTGCTTGTGAGAAGACACACAGCCAGATGTCCCAACCAGACGGTTTACATTAAGGAGACATTAAAAACTTAGCTCATAGGTGGCCCTAAACCAGGACTTTCTGTGGTCAGCAGCATCTTGGCACCTGGCTTGCTCTGTCCTACTAGTCTCCTGTAGCAACACCATCTTTCCTGCTCCCCCAACAGACACAAAGTGAATCTTGCAAAGTTAATTTGTTCCAACAGAACAGAAGAATTTGTCTAAACCAGTGAAGGTTTAATGCTACTGTGCATTCAGATCTTTGGATCTCTTCAGCAATGATGCTTCCTGACAGCAAGGAATTATTTTTTTATTAGTTTTTCTTATGTATTATTTTTACAGTCACTGCAGTCAGGGTCTTGCTTTCAGGAAGAAGAGGGAGAAATCAGCAGGAGGGTTAAGATCCTCCTTCCATGCCCCTACTTCTGGCTACCAGGAGCAACTGGGCTCAAAGCCTCTCCTTTTCTCAGGCAAGGGGCCTGCGCAGACAGGCTGTGGCAGCAGCAGGAGACAAGTRTCCTCAGCAGTGCACAATATCCCCAGCAGCTGCCTTTTGGTACTGAGGGGGAATGCAATGTACTGATGGGAGGCGTCGATAAGAGGCCAGTGAGTCCTGGACTCATTATCCTCCCAGACGAGGGTCTGACAGACCCAAGTCAGTTCTCAGTAATGTGGAAAAAAGCCTGAATTTATGGCAAAATCACCCCATATGGCAACAGAGCAGCCAGGCAGCCACCCTCTCCCTGCAGCAGCGCTGGGAGAATTATCCTTTCCTCCAGCCCAGGTGTCACTACTTCTCTGCTGCTTTGTGATTTCCTAACTTTCTTCTTGGTCAGAGAGAGCAGCATTTTGCTGGCTCTGAATAAGTTCTCAACCCGCATGAGCCATCAAGGTGAATAATCTGTGTTCCCACTGCAACTGGGGATGAACATGGGCAGGTAAATGAASAGGGGAAGGTGAAGTCTCTCCTTCAGGGAGCACCTGGTCCAGGCATGGCCATGTCTCCTGCTCCCCTGCATGTCCTAGAGTCAGACCTGGCAACTGAGGGGTCTCAGGGCCTTCACATACTGGGGAGGGAGGCAGACGTGCAGAGCAGCCACTATTTATAATCCCCCCTTYCATCATTTATGACTGCAGTTGTGACCTCCTAAATCCTTCACTTCAATGGAGACCAGAATCAGTTGCTGGCTGGCGCCAGCTTAAAGCAGCAGTCCCTGCAGTGTGACAGGCTGGGTGGGCACTCRCTAGCTCATGCAAGGCAGGGACAGCCCGGACTCGGGCCAGGGTTATGGGGCGAGGGGGAGGAGGGTTGCTTCATCCCTTTCCAAGCTTCAAAGCATGGGCAAGATATGGCCATGGGCAGCCATGAAAATGATCCCCCCTACGCACTCCCCTGCCGTCCCATCCTGATTCCTGCCCTTTAATAAGGCAATAAATTACTGTTCCTGGCAGGGATGAGGTTGGTCAGCATTTAGGAAGATTTCATTTCCAGTATTTGAAAAGGTGGTCGTTCTGACCCGTCAGCCCTCCACAGGGAGCACTTGGGTAATACCCAGGACTTGATTTATGGTGTTAAATTGGCAGCCCAAGAACTGCTTCTATAATTTATTGCCAGCCTTCACCAGAAAGCTTCTCTCTCTTTCCCACCCCTCCCCTCACCCGCTCTGTCTCTCTATTTCTCCTTCTTTATTTTTTTTAAGAGGGAACAGCTGACAGCCAAAAGTTAAATCTAACATTTACATATGACTTCATTAACCCCACTAAAAAAAATCTGAAAAATCTGAAAAAGGTGAAACCCATCAAACTGGGCCATTGGTGCTGTTGTGAGGATACTAGAAGTGACGGACTTGATTCCTTCCCTCCCCATTATCTTCTTCTTGTCCACGATGTGCTGTCCCTGTTGCTGTYGTCGTGTCCACAAAGGGGTTTGCATGCATCAGCATCCTCCAAGGGCCTGCTGCACCAAGCACACTGCAAGTGAACAGGTGTGCTGAGATCAGCTCCAAAATTAGCACAGCCTCCAGCAAAGTGGACATCAACAGCTCTAGGCGGTTTTACCCTGTATGTCTTACCACCATAAGCTGTTCCTCACACATGAGTATGTTTTGCTGGACATATGTAGTTGCATGCTGGGGAGCCCAAGCATTATTTCAGATGGATTAGGGACAAGCTGCAGTTACCCATCACTGTGATATGCCTCAAGTGCTGGTCATGGCCACTTGCTGTTTTTTTCCTATTTTGTGCTGGCTGATGAGTGGGGAAAACCTTTCAGCCTGGAGAACTGATCAGAGTGGAAAGGGGGTGCTGGGTTGACCTTCAGACCAGCGCATTGCCTGCATTGGCATGGTGTTCAGCCACCGAAACACCTGCTGAGCACAAGGAAATATCAGGGACAAAGTGAGCAAGAGTGAAAAATTCTCCTTTAGCAATAGCGATGATTTACATTAAATAAAAGTGGCTGTGGAACCCCAGYCTATTGGAGAGACTGTCATGGTTTGTCCAGCACCAAAGGACCTGTTCTTGGCAGTGTTACCTCTCTTGATCTTCAGTGGGAGCAAAGGAAGGTCTAGAAGGCTAGGTGTCTGCCAAGCAGAGTAGTGTGAGTAGAGATGTTCTACCATAGATTGGGCAAAGCTTAGCTCATGAAATCAGTATGTGTAGGTGTGTATGTAGGCAATGAAYAGGTAATGAGGTTCACATTGCCTCCCGGGGCTGACCTTTGTGTGTGAAACCAATGGACATGCACCACCTTCAGACTTAGCATCATCCCAGAAGGGTGAGCCCCTTGCTGATCTCTTCCCCTGGAAAAAGGAGTCAGAGCTGCTCTTTTTCTGGAAGGGGAAGGGTAGTTTTCTGAGAGCAGCTGTGATGATAGAGCAGTGGTTTGTTAGCCRTTCATCTGGTCATCTTGCTCTGGAGGGAGGGATTCGTAGTTGGCTGCGGATGCCTGAGTGCCCTTTTGCCTCATCTCTGTCTCTGCCTCTGCACTTTGGTCTGAAGCTCATGCTTCGATGACTCATGGCAAGTCCTTCCTTGGAATCTCAGTCAGTGGGATGCCTTTGGGTGTGCAGCCACATCAGAAATAGCTGCTCTCCCTCCTGACCGTGCAGCTCACAATCCATGCTGAAGCACCATAAAGCTTTCATAATCAAATAATCCCCATGTTTATGCCTCGCTGACTGACAGCACTGCCCCTCACATATCATTATCAGGAATTTACATTCCTTTAGGAACTACAAAATCCCCTAACCCCAAATCCAGAGCTTTCCTGTGGCACCAGAGGGAGAGGAAATAATCTGTGATCTTGAGACTTTCAGACCACTGAAGTAAACCCTCTTGCCCTCCCTTTGTTTGATTTAGCACTTTGCAGACTCCCACGAGGGGGATTCTTGGTTTCTTACAGATTTGTTTTGTCTTAATGTGTTGTGCTGTGTTTTTCATCTTCTCTCTTCTAGCGTTGGTCCTGTTAGGCCATTCACCTCCATGAGACTTGAGATCATGCATGAGGGGAGGTTGTGCTCATGAGTCAGGGGAACAGTCACAGTGCTGGGGGTCTCCCTCATGTGTCATGGGCCAGGAGGTAGAAGGGGCCCCAGCATACAGATGCAGTGATGCCCATAGCCACAGCAGCAGACAGCAAACCCAGGATTCAGTGAGGAGTGAGGTCCTTTGAGACCCATGACCCATCTCCTACATCAGTTTGGTGAAACAGTAGATATACTACAAACTTTTGTAGCAAAGCAGCTCTTCTCTGACTAAAACAGGGACAGCAATGGCTTAGGCAACAGGTCTCGTTCTGTTTGCTGCACGATAGGAGAACCTAGGAGTGTTGACCTATATTTTTTTATTTGCGCTCCCTTCCCTGTCTCCATCTCCGTTTCTGTCTTCCAGGAAAGCACACCTGATCCTAAGGAGGCTGGAGAAGGTCAGCAGTCACTGCTCAACCCTGTTGCGCAGCGCCTACATCCAAAGCCGCACGGAAACCATGCCCTATCTGTTCTGCCGCAGCGAAGAAGTCCGGCCGCCYGGCATGGTCTGGTACAGCATCCTGAAAGACACCAAAGTAACGTGYGAGGAGAAGATGGTCTCCATGCTGCGCAACACGTATGGAGAGTCCAAGGGGCGGTGAGGGACCGTGAGGGCCTGGAGCTGCGGGAGGCGCCGGCACTCCGAGGAGTCCAGGACTTGGGAAATGCTGAGTGTCTGCTGGGGCTGGGGGAAGGGATCGGAGGGGGTGGAAGGGGACAGCAAGGCAAGCAGGACTTTCCCTCACAGACAGCAGAGAAACAAGAAATCAGCAAGTTGGACTTTTAATTTCCTTTCCTTTTTCTTTTTTTTTTTAAATTTTTCAAGAGAACAAAAAAAAAGTTACCTAATTTGACTCAGCATAAAAATCTCTCCTTTTTAATCTTTTCTTACTGAATTTCCTGGACTACATGCTCCTAATCCCCCGACAGAGGCCGGAGCCGGCGCGAGGGCCGGCAGAGCAGAGCTGCGGCCCATGGCACCCTCCCACCGCAAAGGCTCCGGTGCCTCCACCAAGGGCTCCACTGCCGCCGCCGGGTGCTGAGACCCGTGTGGGAGCAACTGCAGCGCTGGGAGGCCATGGACACCCCATGAGAGCGGAGTCGCAGAGGTGAATGCCAGGCAGGTGCAAGGACGTTGTGGGCACGCTGTTTTTTTTAAATACACAGAGTTTACAGAACGGCTCCACACAGAGCCTTCGTTCACAAGGCTCCTGACAGCTTGTTCTGCGTATTAAAGATTCCTATTAAGTCCATCCTCACTGCTTCTTTGGTATTTCTTACTGTCATTGCCTCCCCACTGCTTGGTCAGTCATAGGGTCACATGAGGTGGAATGGATGGTTTGGTGCAGATACGTGACCAAGACAAGATGCTTGATTTGGAGACCAGCGTTGAACCCAAAAGCCAGACGCTTAGGGAAGGACAGGAGGAGAAAGTGCAGCCTCTGCACGTGGGGTCCTGTTCTTCCCCAACATCCACCTCATCCGCAGATGCCAGTGGGAGCTCTACATGTATGGGAAAGCCCAAGGAGGAAGCCAGGGGCTAAAAAGACATGGAGAATCTGGTTTCTTTTACTGTCAGATGTGGGTTAGGCTGGCCCGAGTGCTGGGTGGGTAATGGATTTCTCAGCCTAGTAGCCAAACCAAAAGGGTAGGAGGGTGAGAGGAAAAAAAGCAAGAATCGGATAAGCCTAAAGCTATTTTTTTTCCTTTTTAAAGCAAAGCAGCAAACTTGAAGGGACACTGGAAGGGGATGAGGCAACACTGTGGGCTGAATGAATCAGTTCAGTCAGCCCAAAGCAAAGTTTTGTGTAATCTTCAGGGCCTTTAACCCTTTACAGAAAACACAGACAAGCAGGAGGTGAACACCATTATGAAAATGTTCTGAAACCTAACRAAGTTCCAGGATTTAGTGTGGATGAATGTTAGGTGGCAACTTGTTCTTCTCAAGCTRAACCTATTTATCTGGTCTCAACTCAGCTAATGCTGATTGTTTCATTTTTTCACCCAAAATGCGCCTTTTTTTTTTTTTTTTTTTAAGTGTTGCTTTTTCCCTTCGGTTATATCTCATTTGTTTGGAATCAGTGACACAAGGGTGGGCTCAAGGCTGTCCCTCTCCAAAGCTGAGGTGATGATAGCTCCTGAACCAGGGGCCGTCGTGGCAGTGGACACTGCTGTGGTGTCACTGCTGCTAAACCTGTCTTGGCAGCACTCCTCACAGCAGCACTATGTCCCATTAACCTCTCCGGCTGTTTGGAGGCAACTGGACACCAAGGAGTTTGGAAGCACGTTTATTGGGATAAATGGGACCACTTCAGCGCCAACAAACAAACAGTGGGGTCATTTGGGCTCAGCTCCATGAATCCCTGACTCCTGTGACTCCCATTCTTCCTATGCACAAGCTGGGACTGAAGGATTTCTATGAGTTGAAGTGAGGCCGTGGCCCATGTCAGCTGTCAAGCCTTGCACCTCCAGGAAGGGGAGATGCTGGTGCGGGAGGAGGTGTTGGGGTGATATTTGTTCAGCTTTGCTATTGTGCAAAACAAAACACAGCAAAAACCCTTGAAGTGCAAATGTGAAGGCGTCAGGTGCCTGGACTGGTGTTTCTGGCACTGTGGTGTCATGCTGAGCAGCTTATTTCGTGTTCTGCCATGGCACAGTAGCTGCTCTACGAAGGTGGAGGTGCAGAAACAACATCCTCTCTGAGGAAGCCTGGATGCAGATGGACTGTGGCTGATCCGTCCCCTCCTGCCACCACAGAGCAGTTGGGCCATTCAGCAGGACTCAGCACCCACCAGGGACTTCCAGAGCCCCCGCACAGAGCCCGCCGGCTCCCAGCGTGGCGCTGCTCGCCCTACAGGCACCTTTGAGCGGCCTGACGCACTCTTGTTTTCTCAAGGCTCGGGCCCACATCCTTGTCTCCTCCTGTATTTTACAAACTGGGTGTTTGTATTTTGTTTTTTCTTTGTTTGCTCGGAGATGATTCATTTCTCCTCAAAGCCCTTTGCGACAGCTGAGAGAAACTCTGTGGTTTCCCTCCGGGTAAGCGCCAGCCGTGCCTGACCTGCCAGGCAAATCGCTTGTGTTACTGCAAGGGGCTCCAGGCAGCTGTAGGTGTTTCAGGGATAATGCTGCTCATGGCATTCCTGACTGTTGTGGTGAAAGGAGCTGGGAATATGGGACAGCAGCCACAATCCTGGCCTTTGAGCTGGATGTTCTTCAGTACATTCTGGTAGGGAGGCTCCACTCTGATACCATCAGCTTCCCTCAGCGATTCCATTTGCACCTCAGATAGGCATGGCACATGCAGGGCCTGCAGCGGGACTCAAGGGGAAAGGGCCAAGCAGGGCTATTTCTCCACAGCAGGTCTGACAGGTGGGAAGGAGACCTTGATTCCCGCTGGAGCAAAGTTGGAGTAGCTCCCTGGCAGGTTAGTCCTGCTGATGGCTCCRCATGGCGCTGCTCCTGCTTGTGCTGCTCCGTGTGCAGCAGGTGAAACATCTCAGCGTCGCAGGGAGGCAGCGGGGGCCGAGCTGAGAGCTGTCCCGGAGCGCACCTAGCACCCAGATCACAGCCAGGCCAGCACAGTGCGAGAGCCCCTGGCCTGCCAGGCTACCCTGGCGTTGTGTWCCGAGCCAAACAAAACTGAGGAATTTGTCGAGGTTACACATTCCCCAGCTCCCAGCTGAAAGGAAGGGCCTGTATTTTCTCTCTGGAAACTTTGGAGAATGTTACCCTCTGGCTTTCAAGATAAACAGTTGTAGTCAGAGCCTAGCAATGCTGGCAAAGCACTGCATGCTCTGCAGCGCGTGTGCCCACACACCAGCCTGGCTCCAGCCCCCAAGGGGAACCGTGTCCCTGCTCCAGGACAAGCGGCTCCAGTCATCTACTGCCCTGCTCTTCCAGTGGTGGAAAGCAAGTGAGGCTAAAAGAGCGAATCAGCAATTTTAATGGATAAACTTAAAATTTCTGCCCCAAACTCCTTCTCTTTGTTGCCAAATTCTTTCCCACTGGGTATCTTGCTTTGCTGCCAGGATGTGCTGGTTTGGAGCAGGCCTACATCACCATGCATGGTACCTAGAGCACAGCAGCACCCTGCACTGCTCTGCTCATCCTGGGCACAAGTAGCTGGGCCTGAGGCTTCCATGCTGCAGCTTATCATGGTCCACCTCATCATGTGCAGCTTGGAGGCAGTCAGGGAAGAACAGGGACACAGAACAATAGCCATTGTTCAGGCACTGGGCTCCCCACGCAAACCCTCAGCTCCGCAGCAGCCCCCGCACCGGCAGCCGTGTCAGCCTCATGGAGCAGGGGACCTTCGCCTGCCACTAGTGCTGAGCTGGGCTCCACAGCATGTGATGTGCCCGGGGAACGGGCGGATCTGAGGTGCCCTTAGGGAAGRACATGGGCTAGCTGGGTCTTCCAGTTGGTCCCGAAAGTGTTAGTGAATGCATTTGTTGGAGGAAGGGTGTGGATGTGTATGGTGAAGAATGAGTGATCATGGGTAGGGCCATGATCCAGCAGATCCAAATGCTGTCACACCATGAGATATAGGTGCAGTGAACACACACGCRCACATACATGCACGCACGTCAGTGAGACACTCAGTGACCCTCTCACCCGTCAAGCTCAGGTCACCTAAACCTCTGCAGAGAAACCACCTCCCACTGCTAGGCTGAGGTGCAGCTTTCTGGACATGCTTGCAAGTCTGAAGTCCCACACATACAAGCGGCCAAGGTGAGGAAGTCAGATTGTTCTGCTTTAATTTCTGCAATTTTGGCCCCCCTTCAGAAGTAACCTGCAAGGACAGAGTGCCCCACACAGCTGTTTAGCCTGGAGAGGAGGGCAAAGGGAAGGAGAGGTTTGACCTTCTCAGTAGCCTGAATGGTGACCATGCAGTAGAAACGTATGTGTTGCACCAATTGCCCCGCAAATTTGAGCATTTCCAGTAGTGCTGGTGGCAGCCGSAGTCCCTCTGCCCAGCAAGACTGATACAGCTGCCGGTGCAGGGGCTGCAGCGGAGCAGAGGGTTCGTGCGGGGAGCCCGGTGCCCGAACAATGGCCATTGTTCCAGCYGCGCGGCTGGCACTGGTGCTCAAGYCGCTGCTGGCTCGCGCTGYGCCRCAGCAGATGACACACTGCTTTGGGACAGCTTCTGCCCACGTCAGAGACCTCTGGAGTCAAGTGCTGCATTTACTTCTTTATTTATTTATGTGTTTGTTTTTTCCCCTTTTATCTTTTAATTTTGCTTTGTTTCATGGCAGACTCTCTGGAGGCTGGGAAGGGGTCAGTGGATGCTGGAGGCTGCGCAGCAGGGGCATCCCAGATCTCCTTCAGCACTGAGTGAGCAGAATGGACAAAGCCTTGTTACAATAATGCTAAAACTTGTAAACTATCCCCCTGTGATGTGCTGGCTTCCTCCATGGCTGGCAAACTGTGTGAACTGCACACGGTGGGCAGCAATGGGAGCTGGCTGGAAAGATGCTGAGCAGTGCTGGGCTGACCTAGCAGGTATTTCCACTGTCTTGAGGGTGAGTCCTGGTGCATGGGGCATGTCTGGGGGATAGAGACCTCTCTGAGGCACCATGTGTCAAGGGACTTGATCCTTGTCCAGCAGCTCCAGCGTTTCGCTCTGCGGAGGTCAGGGCAGCCCCTTCTGTGTTTTAAATGTCTGTGTGAAAAATTTTAGCASTGCAATATTCATGAAGTAGACACTAAAAAGGATTCCTTTCCTCTTCCTTTCTCCTAGCCGCCCTCCTGCCTTGCTAAGTGCATTTAGCAGCTGCTGAGGTGTGGAGCAGTTGCACATTATGGGAACCACAGTGGTGATGTTTCCACACCAAAGAAGCCTGTTGGTATTGGCAGAGCATCCCCGGGAGGTCAAAGGGCCAGGATGGGAACAGGGTTGAGCTCTCTGTGTGTATGTGTACGCACCGTGTACGCACACACGGTGCTCCAGTGCTTAAATTGCCATGCGCGGGGCACCCTCTCCTGMACCTACGCAGGTGTTTGTGCAAGGGGCTGCCGAGATGCTGCCACAGCCAGGCCAAGGTGCAGCCTGAGAGGATGTGATGCTGTGGGCAACCCTGAACCACATGTTTGTGCTGGGATTTGGCTGGCTCTGACTGGCTGGTGGCCAACAGGGCACGGACCGAGGGTGAGGGGTGGCATTGCTAAGGAGACACCATGTTAATAGAGCAACATGTTCAAAAGCACCTGGTTGCTTTGAGCATGTSTGTGTTGCAAGGTGCGTGTCCCCTAGACAGAGCGATGCTTTGAAGTGTGGCCAAAAATCATCTTTGTGTTTTAACTCATTAATAAATAAGAAATGCCAGCAAGCCTCAAGCATAAGCATGTTCAGCTAACTGATGAGCGTAGCCCAGCCTGAAAAACAGCTGAAGGATTTCACTGAAAAGCCCTTTAAAACCACTTTGTCACAGTAGTGTCACACAGGGATGTCCTGGGACATGAAATGGTGTTAGGGAGGTGGGCTCTTAGCTGCTTTAGGGATGTCTGTGATGAGGCTCCTGGGTCAGTATCTGTCAGGGCTAAATAGCGGCTGTCCTGCACACACATCCCCGACTGACCACAGTCTGGAGCTGTCAATTGTTGAACCAATTAACATTTTAAAAGTTGAATTGATTTGCCATTGCCATCAACAGTGTAAGGCAGCATTTCCTGCTCTGCCACACCAGCCTGTAACTAGGGGGTAGGCTTTGCAGGTGAGTCCCTGAGCACAGCTCTAAGTTAGAGGGGGATTAGACTAGGACTCCCGGTCTGTAGCATGAACATGAGCATGACCACTGGCCATGGGGATTTATCCTCACTGGATCTGCACAGACTCCTGATGCAGCCCTTGCAAGACATTGGATTAGCATGGGGCAGTGCGAACCCGGCTCTCACTTGACGGTTGGAGACTGATCTATCTTTAATGGTGTTTTTTGCTCATGTGTCCTAAGACTTGATGTATACGGTGCACTTAGTTCAGTGGCTGCGTGGGGTTCACCATCAGTCCTGCTTCTCTCTCAGGTAATACCTTTGAGCCCAATGAGTGAATTCCTGATGCAACACAATTTGTGGTTGACAGCGCTCCGTAGCTGGTGGAGGTGGTCAACAGAGGCCTTTGTCAGGGTTTTTTTGTTGTTATTATTTATTTTATTCCATACAATTAGAAATGCCCAACCTTTGAATGGTCAAGCACCTCTCCCATCAAACTCTGCATAGGGCAGCAAATGCACCAAGGGAAAAATGATCTGGAGTGACTTCTCCCACAGCTGCAAGAGCAGCCGCAGCCTGTGTTTGCCAGAGCAGGCAAAACAGGGTGAATTTGAATGTTTTTAAGTGTCATCTCTCTTTTGCATGTGGTTTAAATGCGCCTGCTGAGAGCTCAGCCCAGTGCCACTATGTGCATGAATGTCTTCCCAAGGGCTGCCCAGTTCTGACAACAAGATTGACCATGAGTCGTGGCCAGGCCATGCCTTGAGTTCTGAGCACCAGACCATGAAATATGGGTCTGASTTGACCTGTGGCTATGCTGGGCACTGCCCCCCAGCCAGGTATCTTACTCCCCAAGTCCTGCCCTAAAAACCCTGTTTTCTTTCCAAAACTCCTTGCTTGCTCCTCCCAAAGCCCCAAACCTGCATCAGCCCAGCCCCACAGTGTCCCCGGCGCACGGGCACCGGCGCAAATCAAAGGAGACATGGCGAGAGCAACCATCCAGTTCAGAACTCTTTAATACAAGCTTATATTGTTCGTGTTTTCTGATTCTTGGTTCTCCCAGCATCAGGGGACATTAACTCTCATATGTGTGTGAGCATGTGTATGAAGATATATACAAAATCACACAGTTAAATATTTAAGCATACAAGGCATTATATATTTATATAATATAGAACTTTAGGGTATAGGAATCGACAATTGCAAAATATTTCTGATGCATCTGACATAACTTTTCTTGAGTGAAACATGACCTGTTTCTGAAAGACCAGAGGAAGTTGTTGTTTATTTAAAGAAAAAAAAACCTGTATAAAGAAATTCTGTGAAAAATGATTTTTAAAAAAAAAGACCTCATGAACCAAAAAGGACAACTGTTAAAAACTGTATTGAAAAAAAAATAAATTAGATGAACAATTGTGTAAATATAAATTAAAAAAAGATGACAATCTTAATAAATAAGCTTTACTATTTACATCTTTATATATTGCTTGGAGACTTAAATTAGATCCGTTAAAAACAAACGAACGCAAAATAAAACCCAAAATCGGAGCAGCAAACGTACAGGCGTGAGGTACAGAATTAAGGGTTGAACTGTATTTTGCTTGGTTTTTTTTTTTTTTTCTTTTCTCTTTTATACAGTAGACCAGTAGAATTCTTGTGAAAATAGATCCTCAGCACTTCATTGGATTATTGGTTGACATGGCTTCCAAAAGGTGCCAAGAAGGATTCCATAATAATAATAATAATAATAATAATAACCATAATCATAATAATTATAACAATAATAAAAGATACAATATGATACATAAATATGGAAGAGCAGTTGGTAATATGAATACATTTTTCTCTAGACGAGATCACAGTTTTATTTGTAAATATTACACTGATATATATATATATATAATATTACACATATAATATTATATATATATCATATATATTTATATATATATATTTATATATATAGTATGGCTCAATCCTGCTCCCAGTGAAGTCAACAACAACGACAACCAAAAATCCTGTTGACTTGGATGGGAGCAAAATTCAGCCGATCATCTGCAGACAGGTAAGTAATTACAGAGGCCGTACAATGCAAACTCCGCAATGGTTCTGATTCCCTCTTTAATTGCTGGTGAAATGTTTCATTAAAGCCCTGGTTCTTTGCACTCAGAAGATGGAAACTGGTGGCTGAATTGTAGCCTCTCCAAATGAATGCCAAAAAACATAAAAGACCAGACCAAAGCAGAATGGGAACCAAAGACAATCTTGACTCATTAGCTCCGTGTCTCAGTCTAACAACAGGACTAACAACACCAACAAGTAGCACCAAGATTCTTCATCTAAAGTATGAACTTAGCTCCTGCTTCTGGCCTCAAAGGAAGTAATTATTTTTCTCAGGAAATTGATAAATCAAGTGAAAATGGGAAAATTCAGTTTGCCAGACCAAGATAGAATTAAAACCTTAAGCCTCACTTTGCTCCTGCTAAGATGACCAGAGTTTCTGAACCTCAGGAACTGTCCACCAGCAGCCTCCTATTGGCCAAATCACCTGTAGCTCCAAGGCAATATGYCCACCCAGACCTGCTCCCACTTCAGTCTTGGCCATGCTCCTACTGGACCCAGTGACTGAAGTGCTCAGGTGGGACCAGCCTCATCCCCCAGAGCTCTGGCGTGCACAACCTGCTAGGTCAACTGGTGGCAAGGGCATGTGAGGACCCTCAGGAAATGATGGGCTGGAGCTGGGGAAGGGGACCGTTTGCACCCCTGGTTCCCGCTAATGGAAATCACCTGTCTGATCATATAGCAGCTTTTCCCTTCCCCTTCCCTCTCAAGGCTCTCGCTAGCTGTTCTGGATTCAGACTGTGCAATGCTTCTGAGTGCAGTAATTAGAGCACAGTGAAATACTGGTTAAATGAGTATGTACAGTTGGATAACATAAAAATAAGCACAAATACACACTTAGAAAAATAATCTGGAAAAAAAAAATTAATAAACTCCCTCCCCTCCCAAAAAAACAACAATATACCAGGGGAAAAAACACCTTAGCCTTATTTCCTGGACTTACCACAAAGCACAAGGAAAACAAAACCAGACAATGTCATAAAACCTCATGGTACTTCTAGGGGAATCTATACTTAAGTATCTAGCACTCTACTCAGCTGGCAGAATCAGTGTTTTCCTTTCAGACACACAAAAATAGGCTTTTTTCTTTTTGTATTTGGATTATATAGTTGTATTTTTTTTCCATTTTTATATTTTCATCATTTCTTCCTCTCTGTAAAGCCTCACTAGTGATATTTTTTCCCTCCACTTGAACCAGTTGCAGCAAGAAACTTGTTAGTTGTTGAGTTTTTTTCCCTCTCTCTTTTTTTTTTTTTTTTTTCCCTTAAAACACAGGTAAAAACCTAGAACAAACCGACAGTTACAACCAAGTGAAACCGAAATCGGAAGGGAGGTAGCTGAAACCCGACTCCAAAATGCCCTCTGGTGCCATCCTCCTTTCTCAGCTTGGGAGAGACAGTGGAAGATGCAAGAAAAGCAAGAGGACACCAGCTCAGCCCATCTGCGAGAGGTTGGGAGGGAGTGGGATAGCAGCTGATAGGTTTTTTCCACCCCGTCACACACCTTTCACCGCTTTCTGCTCCAGCTTCCCTTGCTTTAGTCACTGGGACCACTTGTACTGAGTAGCAGTGGTCACCTGCAGCCAGCAGATTTGCTGATGGCTCCTGTGGGGTGTAACGTTGGCTCACAACAAGTGACAGAGACACCCTTGGCGCTAATGTGTGACCTGGACTTTATGAGCAGCTAAATTTCATATTCATGAGCACCTCTCCTGCTCATCCAATTGTTTTATTTTAGCCTATGTTCCCATCTTGGTGGGTGGAAGATGGCAGGTTAGTATTCCACTCAACACCCCATACGGCCTGATCAAACATCCTTCAGTCCCTGAGGGTCCTTCCTAGGTACTGCATCAGGCTATTAGGGCCCTTACAGTGGTAGATGCTGAGATGACACCTGGCTGGTCTTCCTCCAGTACAGAGTCCATGATGTCCCAAAGCTCCTCTCTGCTATCTGCTCTGGGAGATGCCTGCTGAAATTCAGAGGACAAGGTCGGGAATCAGCTTTGCCTCAATGAGACCTTTTCCTGATGGAAAAGTGCCATTGGTTTAATGTGACTCAAAGCAGCACTTCCTTCTGCACCTGAATCTGCCACCTCATTAGAGGAGATGGACAGTGTTGACATGGCAGTCAGAACTAAAAAAATGACAGCATGGAAGGCCTGTCTGTGGGGAAGGGGCTGCTCCAGTGAGCAATCCCCTTTGGACTGCAGGGCTGGAGTTGAGGTGTGAGACTGTGCTGGGAGAGGCTGCTGTCTCCCCCATGGTAAGCTGTCCTCATGAGGTGAGAAAGACTCCAACTCTGCGAGCAGATGTTGTGGCCCTCATTGGGTGGAAGGAGGTCAGCTGCCCCAGCGCTCCCAAAAGCCCACAGCAGCAAGTTACAACAATGCTTGCAGTGCCAACAAAAAAGGGGACCTTAAAAGAAGCAAAAGGGAGCCACCTCACACTGACTTGTTTTTGTTAATTAGACTCTTCTTGAGTGTCAAGAGGCAAAAGTGTAAGTCTTGGCCACAACCAATTTTTTTATACTGGAGGATGTCCAAATGAGCTCCTGGGAAAGATGCACAAATACACTGTGTCTGCCTTTCCTCTACACCTCCCACACAGTGGAGGCAGAGACATCGGCACTGCTCCTATGGCCAAGCCCACTCTGGGAATAACTAGAGGCTTCATAAGCAGGAGCTCTTCACCCTTTATTACAACCACGTCTCTGGGCCTCTGAATTTTAATTTTTGATATTCATATCTGTTTCATTCCAATAGAAACAACCCAAATGGTGTGCAATGCCCTTTCTATTTGGAGAACAGCCTTGCTTCTTTGCATCTACAACCTTGTTCRTTTTCTGTTTCTAGTTTTCTACTGATTTTTACATGCTTCTCTGTGAGCTAAATGATTTCTCTTGTATTTCTTCCTTGCTTCAATGCCTAAATATTCAATAAGCAGGAGTAGGAAAGTTCTTTCCAACTTGTTTTTTTATCCAGTAGACAGTACAATTCAGGAGATTTCCAAGGAACAGACAGAATTAACACTTGGAAGGACTTTTTTTTTTCAGATGTGTGCTCTTTTTAGCAGGAGCCTGAAGCAGCAAGAGACAAGCCCAGGCCACATTGTAGAGATCTTTGCGATTTATGTAAAATGGGTTGTAGCAGCAATGATTGCACTGGACATTGCAGTGACTCAACATGATGAACCCTAATGGTTAAAAGAATCCCCACCGGATTGGCACAACCTGTGCCCCTCTGGGCTACAAAGGAAGATAAAGTTTTACAAAAGGGAAGTATGAGGGTTGCCTCAGCTAAAGTCATTCTTTCCTAAAGATTACAAGCAGCTAATATCCTGGTCTCTCTAAGATGTTCAATGCAGAGGCCTAGCAGTTAAATACTGTCAAATATCGCCAAAATTTTAATACTGTCTCCAGAAGTCCCTTCTCCTTAGCGAAGTCTCCTCCTCCCTTTTCCCTCTCCTGAGAGAAGAGGAATATCAAGTAGTTGTTAGAGATATACCACCACAGAAGGGAAATACAAGAAGTTTAGAGAACCAGTTGGGTGGATGGAGGCCAGAAAGCAGATTCTTTTGGCTGGCTGGTGTCCTGTTTTCTTGCCCCAATGCTGAGGAAGAGCCCAGAGGGTTTGAAAGGCAGGCTGTAGATAAGCATTAAGGCAGACTGTTTGGTTGCTTGGGGTTGTTTTCACCCTGTCCTGACACAGTAAAGAAACTAGTTTTATGAGACATAGCAGCAGGAGTAGCAGCAGCAGACATGCTCAAATGACAAGTGCGGGGGGTGAGTTACCCTCTCTGTTCCTCAGAAACTATTATCCACATTCCTCAATGCCAGTCCTTAGACTCTCCACTCCCTGGCTCCACCACAGGACCACATGCCCACCTCAACACAGATATGCCCCAGAAGCCCTCTGGTTTCCAAGCAGGTTGCAGAGAAGCTTTCTGCTTACCTTTTGAGGGCAGCTGTAGAAGGAGGAGCTGTACAGAAAAGCCACTGCAGTGTGCTGAGCTCCCTGTCTGGAAGTAGCATTCCTGTGAGAAGTGGATGCCCCCCATGTTTCAAGCTAGCTGGGCATCTAGCAAGTCACTTGCCAAGATGCACAGTCCTGTGGAGAACCCACCCCAACCTCAGTGCCTCGAGCATGAGATACCTTGGCATTCAGCATCAGAAAAGGCTCAGCTTGGGAGTYCTCCAAGAACACAGCCTCTTCCATGAATGATCTAAGTTGTGAGTGCTGGAGAGGGGAAAGTGTTTTTGTGTCGATCATAGTCTCTCACTCTTTCTCTCTTTCCCTACTTACTTCTATAAATATGTGTATATAAATAGTTTGTTTCTCACCTTAAATCTAAATACAAACTGTTCAAATTAGGTGGGCATAGCATGCTGTTTTGATACATAAAAGTCTTCTTGACTTAACTCTTGGTTGTTTTTTCTTGTCATCACTATTTAAGATATAGTTAATACATAAACCTCTACTTTGAGTTCTCCTTGGACAAAAATTAAAGGCAGACTGGTTGAATTCTAAGGGTCCCTGGTGCAGAAATGCCATCCAGTTGAGCAGCTAAATGTTAAAAACGATACCAAAAGGGTGTCTCTCCTAGCCTGCCTTCAGCAGTGTAGTCTTCCTTTCCACGTTGCTGGCATTACCCAAGACTGAAGCCATGGGGGTCTTTCTGATTGTGCTCTTGGGCATTGGGATCCCGGCAAGCACACTCTCCTTGTAGGTCACAGGACATAGGGAAAGGAGTAACCTGGGGAAGGAGAAGAAAGACACAAAGACATGAAGGAAGGAACTCACTTTACTATAGCACTCTGAAGAATATATCAAATTTCTGGAGTGATATCCTCAGAAATCAMATGGAGTCTTCAGCTGCATTGTTTTTTACAGTGATTTATTTTTATGCTGTGTTAGTACACTAAGACTTCAAATTACCTACCTGTCCATAACAGAGGTTGTGAAATGTTTAGAGAAGCCTGTTCAGCTCAATCCATTACTGCTCATTAGATCCTCTCTCAACAGCTCACATCAGATATATGAACATAATTGTCCAAGGAGATGTTGTCTTCTTCAGCCACCCTAAGGCTTTTTGCAGTAGTTACCATTATGCTTGGATCTCATGATGTTCCTAACCTCTTCTGAAAACTAAAGCTTTCCACTGTAGGACCCTATGAGTCACATGCTGCAAAAGTAAATGTCCATCTGTGTATTCAGTTTTGAATATTCTTGGCCTCATTTACTCAGGAACTGAATCAAACACACTACCTAACAGATCAGCTGGACTGCAGTCCAGCAGAAAGAGTACCCTAAATATCTGCTGTGTCTAAGGTCAAGAGATTCAGTTAACAGGTACTGAGAACAGTTAATGAATGCAAGGTGAGAGACTCAGCCATGTGCAGATAAGATCTGACAGAAGCGTGGGAAAGAGCTGAATCAATAGCCTGCAGCTCCTGGCTAGCGGAAGTTGTTTTTGGCCTGTTGCATCATGGTATTTACATAAAGAAAAAGGGGTGCGGGTGGAAGAGTGTCTTGTTTGGCCTGAAGTGAATTCCCAAGAATTTCTCCCATCTGCACAAACTGAGCAGATGACCTCATTCCCCTCCTTTACACTCCTTCCAAAACAATGCCACAACCTGTTCAAATGTTCCCAGAGAGTGCTGCACGCGTGCACTTGGTCTGCTTCATTTGGCTTTGCTGCCACATGTTTGCTCTCTTTTATAAACACTTTTCTCSAGGCCATGAAGCCTGGGGCTGTCTATTCCCTATGTATCAACAACAGCACATCTGGGAGTGTGGACCAAGCACTGTTTACGAACGCATAGCTGCCATTTCCATCTAGACCTTCCATACGTGTGCCTGCATGTCCATCTACAGCATGCCTTTCTACTGACACATACAGGAACAGGATGGAGGGGGGCGTACGTATCTCTATTTCACAACCGGGGAGCCTAAGGCAGTGACATGCTGACAGTAAGAGACATTAAATATCCAATGCATATCACCAAATCAGGGTAAAGAGAGCTTCATCCCATTACTTGCACTAKATTCCCAGAAGACCTGACCCTCCAGGTAAAACAGGGTGAGGGCTCTTTATCAAGCCACAGCCTTGGTGACTTATAAGCTAAATAACCAACCAATGAATAATCTGGATCTACATTAGTGCAAATGTGGAGGTTGTGAAGGTGATATTCCAAGATGTTAAAAATGAATCATTTCAAATAATTGGACATTGAAGTAAAGTTTTTGAAATTGCAGAAAGCAATGAATTTAGGGCTCACTCGATCCATTCTAAGCCAGTCAAAGTAGGACATTTGTATATAACAATATACAAATATGTTTAGATAGGAAAATGGAATCTGTAAACAAGGAGTTTAGGGAGAAGGCTGGGAAGGGATTGTTAATGATGGAATTAAAATATTGAGGAGAAAAAACATTTTTATAGATGGAAGAAATTGATTTTTTTGTTGTTCAATGTAGAAGGAGTAGAAAGAGCATTCTGATTTAGATTAATCAGTTAATTTCAATCAATCAGTTCAGGTTTGACTTTCCACTCTAGGGCACAAGAACCAAAAAAAAAAAAAAAAAAAGCGAAAGTTATGTCTTGAATTAAATGTGTTCAATTGAGCTCCTTTAGAAAATGCCAAAACAAAACATTCCAATACATCTGTGGTTTTCCCACACACTCCTCACTTTCATTTTTTATTCTAAATTATTCAGTTCAATCTTGATTTGGCAATAGATTTGATCAAAAAATCCTCCCTGTAGTAAAATGCTCTAGCTGCTGGCTAGAGATGAAACCTGAGATCTTGATTCTTTTATTTGCCTTAATCAAGCTTTTTCCTTTCCCCGGCCTAATTGCATCTGTAACAATCTAATAAAGATGCCTAAGTGACCTCTATATTCAAAGGAGAGTGACAGTCTCAGAGAGTACATATTTTGTTGAGAACATAGGACCAAGTACACCAAACTTGGGCACTACAATAAAATGTCTAAAATTAGAGATGACTTCCCTATTGATCTTTGTCTCTGCTACTCTCCATGCACTAGGGGGTAATATTATTTCTTGCTGGCATGGAGATGCTATAAGTGCAAACATATCATCTGTGAGAATGTCAGATCCAAGAGTGAAAGCCTTGCAGGACAGTCTCCAAACCACCAGCTGTCATTCCCCTAACCTAACAGGCTATGCTGAAATAGTGATCGAGCATAGGAGGGTTTCTTCCTGATCAGATTACCCCTATTCACTTTATATGCTTTAAAGATATTTGCATGAAATTTATTTAGTACTATTGTCCAAATGCTTTCGCTTAGGGCAGTGAGTTTCAGAGATTCATTTTCTTTTGTGTGACAAGGCAGAGATTTCTGTGGGTGATGAGCATATTCATAAACTAGACAAGATAAAATTTTCCAAACAGTAGCAATACAGGGTTTTCCATTTTCAAATAAGTTATAACAAATGCGCATTTGAGATCTCCAGGGCCTGATCTCCACCTTCATTTAGGGACTCTACCCAGTACACCGTATCTATTTGAACTGTCAAAAGTAGGTAACTAAAAGAAATCTTAAAAGAGTTTGCCTGTCTTTTGTCTTAGGCTTGTACAGTGATAACCTCACGGAGTACAGAGCTATGAATAAAGAAATAGAAATATTATTAGAATTTATAAAATATAAATATAAAAATTAGAATATTACTAGAAATAATGATAAATGCCAAATGTTTTTCTGAGCAATGGTCCACTTAGGTATGGAACTCAGAGATATATACTACAAGATTAACTGCCTGTTTTCTTTTTAAATAGGTCTATGAAAGTTCAAATCATTAACAAAACATGCATTGCACTAAAATTTCCAGATGCAGCCATTGTAAAACAAATATTACAGACTCAGCTCTACTTTCCTCCATGTTCCAAGAGTTGCATTTCTCCTACATCTTCCCTTGTGCAAAACATGTCTAATATACAGTTGTGCAGGCAAAAAAAAAGAAAAAGCTAAAAATTAAAGGTAGGGCAGGTCTCCTCTCTTTGGTGAAACAGAAGGATATTGTCTCCCCAGACAASCTAAAATAGGCTGAGAAAGGCAGATCCAAAGAGCAGTTATACCTGCCTACATACACACACACCCCTACACACTCACACATCTACATTGTGGAGATGAACCAGAAACCCAGACACAGCTTGGGACAACACAGCACTTGGGAAATGTGGCTCACACTTCAGTCCTACCAGACCACAGGCCTATTTTCAAGATGAATGCCCCAAACAGGCATAGCTTAAAAGTAGTCTCTTATGGCATATGTTATATGGTACTCCCTGCCCTAAGTTTAAAGGGGCAATTGCACTAAGCAGGAGCWATGGATTGGATGTGAGGCTGAAAAGGAAGATCTGGACTCCTCCTGCTCTYTTAGTACAACCAATAAATTTCTCCCACAGCTTTGGTCACATTACTCCAGGTACTGGGGCACCATGGCAGCACAGACTGTATTGGAGGTATAGTTACCAATGCAAATGCTTGCTGAGTAACACACCAGAGGTCTGCAACACCTCTGCCTTGACCAACTCACTACTCATGCAATGCAGTATATGAACCCATATTTGTATCTGTGACAAAGAGGTGAGCATTCTCTCCCATGTCATATGGTGAAACCACAGAAAAAAATCAAGCTCCTACTTGGAAACAGGGAGCCATTTGGTCAGGAAGGCATGCTCCAAGCTAAGAAAACTAGGACAAACTGATGCAGAACTGGGATTCAGGTCACGAAATGACTCAGAGGCCATGAATTCTCATTACAAGACACCTATCTAAAGCACAAACAAGAGRCTCGTGATATCCAGCAAGAGATCCCTGGGAACTGCTGTAAAAGGCTGGTCAGTAGGAAATTGGTGACAATGTTGACAGGATGATAAGGATGGATGGGAAAACAGTTATGCAAAGGGATGGATCTCATCCCTTGCATACTCGTATCAGGTTGATCCAACTGTAACTCCCATGTGCAGTACATTTGCTGCTGGTTCACAGTGGCATCAGTGCAAGCAGAATTCGGCCCAGAGGGAAAGACATGGCTAGGAGAAAGGGGGAAATTTACCTCCTCTCACAGGGAAGAGGGGTACAAAGTGCTGTGTGCAAAGCCAGTTGTTATATTTCAGCTGAAGTGTTTGTGAAATCTCCCAGACCAGAATAACTGGAAATATGAAGAACCTGCTGCAGACAGACCCTCTGTGGGCAAACGCACAGTGTCAAGATAAGCATGGCAGGCTGTGCTAAGTGTCTCAGGCCCTGCCCTCCCGAGACTCTCACAGTTCAAACACCAGGGAGTATTCTGCTCCCTAATGACCCTTGTGGGACAAAATGCTTTTTCTAAGGGTCTTCCCAGTGTTTATTGGCATTGAGGTCATAGGGGCTGTTCCAGAGATAATGAAACAAGAGCGAGACCACTTTAGCTCTTTTCGCTGTGTGCAGGATTTACACCACACCTAAGTCATTGCTTTAACGGCCCTGGGAAACGCTACAGGGATGCTCTCATTTCRGTCCAAAGCATATGGTTTTGAAAGCTTGAATTTTGTTATTTGCCATAAATCGGGCATTTCCCCCATTAAAATCAGCATGCCTGGATGCCATCTCTCACATGGTAGAGCAACAAGATATAGCTCAATTAAAGTCAACAGACCTGATGCATCTAGTTTCTCAGTTGGGTATAAATCAAGAGCAACTCCACCAAAATGTGTGGAACCCCGGTGSCACAAAGCCAGCACGGATGCCAGGGAAAGCCCTGATGCAGCCCTCCTGCATTGGGATCTCAGTGCCACATCCTTGCGTCCCTGCCTGCACGCTGAGACAAACAAGGGGCTGAGCTGATCAAGGGAGCCCGTTTGCCAAACCACATGGAGCACAAAAGCAAGCAGAGCTTCTTTGCTCAGCCATCAGCCGTGCTTCCTACCCTTGTGCTACTGATTGTGCAAACATGAGTGTAATTAGTCTAAATAATCACCAAAGATTTAATAGAAGACAGACCACCCAGAGGCCAAATAGCTGGTGGTGTAGCAGGGAAGGTTTGTTCGCTGTTTTTTGTAACACTTGCTAATGAAGTGAAGTCGGGTAGCTAAGCAAACACCCTCCACTAGCACTTCCCCTGGGAACACTGTGTGTTGTGGGAAGTCCTATGTCCCCTGAAGCCAAGAATGTTCTCTCAGGATAGGCAACATGTGCTACTACCATCACTGCTTTTAATTTATCACTTAGGCTTAGGAAAGGCTCCCTGAGCTGTTGTGAAATCAGCTCTGAGCCCCCTAATATGCTTCCATCCCAAGCAACCATGACTGAAAATGCTCCACACATGGCAAACAGCTAGCCACTCACACTGTGATCAAAAAATCACGACTAAGTGAGTTCACTCAAATGGCTGGGTGAAAAAGCATGCTTGGAGCATGCATTAGCACTGAGGCACTTCCAAACATATGAAGCAACACTTCTCACTGTGTCCTTCCTTCCTCCGTGCTCACCCACCATGCATTGTATCTCTCCAGCTAATTATAGTGCTAACAAACACACTGGGGACATTCAAGATGTTCAGTATAGTTATCATGTCAAGAACATCAGTTCTTCTGGATAAGCATAATTTTCTCAGCCAGAGTGCTAAGTTATGCTGCTTACTATGGGAACTGCCTCAAAACCATCTCAGACCTGGTATTTCCCAAGCCAGGTCTGTGTTGCATAGAGAGCTGAGAGAAGGCAGATATTTCTCCAAAATACTGAGAGGTGGTTGTTTCTCTTTTCTTGTGACTAAACYTTTAGCAGATATCCTTTCTGAGGAGACAGGGACAGTCTTTGGAAATCCCTGCTGGAGCCAGCAGCAGTCCATCAGTTCAAAGCTTCTTTCTTTAGGCCTTGAATTCTAGACCTTAAAGTCTCTAAAGAGGTTTTGATAAGTTGCATATCTTTTAGATAAGCAAAGCTTTGGATGAATCACACATGGTTCTCTTCTACCACAAGGCCTCATTTGTTTTCTGTTGAGGCACCTGCTGTTTTTCCTCTCCAAGGTGTTGGACAGAACTGTCAAGAGGCTGGAGGGGAAGCATTTTAGATGGACATTTTTACCAGGATTCTTCTTATTTTTTTCTAAGTAATATAGAGATGGGGTAAAACCTAAGTGATGAAACTGAATGAGACAGGTTTGGAGACGTTTACTCCTACAAGCTGAAAAGGAGAGTTAAGCAAGATGAGAGCTTGGCCTTTTGAATGGTTTAGGTTGGGGCAAACCCAGCAATTTATGAGGATTTAATTTTGCCTGGACAAATTGCGGAGACCACACTGTAGGATCTTCAACTAAGCAAATATATTTTGATTGAAGTTTGGAACAAAGCACACAAGCAAAGCCTACAGAGAATCCTGGAATCATTATGATGGGAAAAGATACTCAAGATCAGCAATTCTAACCATAAACCCATCACCACCATGCCAACTAAATCATGTCCATACGTTTGTGCTTCTAGCTGTCCTTTCACATACCTAACATAATTATTTTATGTCAATGATAAACTTGCATGAGGGTGATTAGCAAAAATCTATCTTCTGTGAGGCCTTTCTAGACAGTCTTCTCTAGAAAGGAAAAGAGAAAAGAACTGAAGGAGAATAGCGATTGCAGAGAAGATTTCCTGAAGCTAATAGGAAAGAAGTAGCCATAAACACTCTCCTTGGATCATCATACAGTCCAGGAATTCCTCACAGACAACTTCCATCCTAGAGACAGACTTATTCCAAGGTTATTTATTTTTCTCATTTTAACAATGTCATGTATTTAATATTTTAATAAACAGTATTTTCTTCTATCTGCGGCAGGATACAAAGCATGAGAAGCTTCTTAGAATAGCCAGGCAAAAGTGAGTTGGCCACCTGTACTGGATCTGGAGAATAAAAAGATTAAAAGATTATGTGATTTTGTTTTTGTCCTTCATGGAAGACTTCATCCCCTCCAGATACACAACAGAAGCCTTCTCTCCGTTGGAGGTTTGGATGGCAGCGGCCTTCCTGTCTCTCCGAGCTGCTCCTGGGCCATGCACAGGGCAAGCTGCAAGGCAGCACAGCCCCTTCCYGCTAAATGCAAACTGAGCCGCCCTTACGCTGTTCCCCAGCGCGGCCAAATGTGCTCATGGCTGACCCATCAGCAACAAGTGGCTGCGTTTGACAGGGGCTGCAAGACATTGGGTCTCTGCTTCCTTCAGTGGCCCTCGTCTCTGAGCCAGCCCCAGACTCTTGGCTGCTGCACCAGGACACTGATCAATTAATGAACAGCAAAGAATTCAGCTGAGGAGTGCCTCTTTCTCCCACCTGCTGACTGCAATTGCCTTAAATTTATGCACAGAATATGCCTGAATTTTCCACTGCCATTTGTAGCATTCAAAGAAGGTTTTTAATGATTTCTTTTAAGCTCTCTTTGAATTGCGAATAGTAGAGGGCAAATACTCATTATTTCCTATCTAAGCAGCAGCCTTGATGGGTCGGTGATTGGTCAGGTAAGTCACACAGCTCTGTTCCTCTTTTGGTGCAGAAATGCACAAGGTCGTTTGCTGCTAACGCTCATCTGAAAAGGTAAAATGTGCTCCAAGTGGATGCTGAATGCTACTCAGAAAGGCTCCCGTGCATTTCCAGGCCAGAAAAACAGGAGTAAGCAAAATCTTGTATCAAGTCAAGGCGTGAATATTGGTTGAATCTTTAAAGTGAGTAAAGTGAATGTTGGTTGAATCTTTTATTTGCACACAGCCTGGTTCACAGCACGGTGTGCAGCTGGAAGTGTTTTTGGAAGGGCAGCGGGAATGCAGTGAAACTTAAGTCTTGACAGTCTGCGAACATTAAAGATCTGAAGTCAGCTCTTACTTGACTGTTAACTCCTGAATCTTCAAATGATACAATGTTAATCTTCAGTCCTTTCCTAAAATAATGTGTAGAGTTGCTATGTTCTGTTAAATGTGAACCATGTGTCACCTCAGCAATGGCTGCAATGGTGAAAAGATGATAAATCTAAGGCTTGTAAAATGTCCTGTGACACTATGGGAGAAAAACAGGTGTTGCCTAAATGTTAGACATTTATGAGTAAACTTGCAGGGGTTTTAAGAGACTGACACATCTGCCATATAGTGTGTAACCCTGAAAGAGAAGGAGCAACGCAGCCTCTTTCATGTGTCTCACTCTCTGTACAACTGTATAAAAATACATCCTCATCTGGTATTGCAATTAACAGAGCTGGGCTCACCTCTCCTTATGTTTCCTCCAGGTTTTTGGCTTTTACACCCAATGTGTATTTTAAAACTACGCCTTTTTAAGTAGGTGGCAAATTGCACTGRAAGGATTTGGTATGCGGAGTATTTTTATTCAGCTCCCTTTTCTCTCACCTTTCATTCTTTTCCCTTTGGAATATCTCCTTCGACATTCCACTCATAAAGCTCTTCAAAGGCAGTACTATATATTTGAATAGTGAGGCCTCCAATCTGTTCTCCAGTCCAGGGCCTCAGACAGGAAAATAACTTGCAAGGCCGAGTGCCAGTGCCCCTGCAGCCGAGTGTCTGCATCGCGGTCACGGCACGTGAGATACTGCCTGGCTCCTGGCATATTGTTACCCCCTTTATCCTATACATTTAATAAATTGGGAATTAGCTGTCTCCCTTTCGAATTTGGAGGCCAAAGGAGGTTTTCTTGCTCCCTTTGAGTGCAATGTTCGGCGCACAGGTTGTTGTGCTTGTGGAGAGAAATGGGAGCCGAGCATAGCAATTCGGAGAATGCAAGCAGAATGCATAGCAATCTGCTCTGTGCTTCTAAGACAGGGTTTGCAAAAGCACATCTAAGGGAAGTCTCATCCATTCTGCCACATTGATATGATTTGCAGGGAAGTCAGTGGAAGCAGATCTACCTCCAGAAAGCTTGGAAACCTCTCCCTTATGRGTGAAATGCACTAGACATGGGACCAGCTGCCTCTCTCTTGACCATTTGCCATCTGCAGCGGGCTGTTACAGCGGAGACCAACACCTGACAGGGCTACAAAACATGTTCACCCTCTTGGGTGGCCATTTGGTTTCTGGGTGGCAGCGAATCTGCAGATATTTTGAGGATGACTCGTCTTGCTGGTAAGCATTCATGACTACGCCTAGCCTGATGAGGATCCCTGCCCAGCAATAAATTCTGCTCCCAAACCTTAATCCTCTCCCTCTTCCTAATAATTCAGTATCTTTTGTGTCTGAGTCCTGTCCCCACCCTGACAAGAGTGTCCTTATGGCTGTTGTGATCTTAACTGCTGTCCTGATGGGGCTGGTTCCAGGCAATCCCTTCCCAGCTACCTCACTTCTATTCCTCTGACATCTCTTGGGATTTTTCATCCTTTACTCTCCAGCCTGGAGGCAGCTTTCATTTCTTGCTTTTTGAACACTCTGTGTTGTAGAGGACAAGGACAAAGCCATGCTGAGCTACCAGGCACTTCCAGCCAACCCCTGCTGCCTGCGGGCCTGGGACGAGAGCGAGCAAACTGAACCAGTATCTTGCAGCAGCCCCTGGGTTGCTCTTCCCAAGGAGGTGGCAAAATAAAAAAAGATCAGCTAGAAATGGGAAATTCTTTGTAGACATGATATGAAAAATGAGCTGCTGTGTGACCCTTCTCATCCTTGGAGTGTCCATATCCGGATCTACGTCTCATTACAAAAAGGAGCACCTTATAGGCTGCCCATGCCGTCCTCCACTCTTGGGGAACACGAATATTCATCTGCTACTGCTTCCCCTCCAGCATGCATTTCACAGGAATCATTGTAAAAGAAACACAGTAACATGGAGAGAAAATGTTTCCAAAAAAAACAGTGTTAGAATATACCTCTTTCCCCATATCTCACACATTGAAAATTTACTCCTTCCACTTGCCGAGAAATGTCATCTTCCGTACCCAGACTTCCTGGATGAGGCAGATACAGCTCAAAGCATTGGTTGGAGATACTTAGCTGAAGCAAGGAAAAGAATACTTTGCTGGAGCAAAAGCTGACTGAGAAAGGATGGCTTGCTAGTGAGAGGTATTCAATCCTCAGCTGCACTACAAAGAAAGCTCTTCCTTACATGGCTGCGATGGACATCGTTTCATATACTGAGCCTAATTTTCCTGTCTAGTCTCAAGTTCTGTTTTTTATTCGTTTATCGGATACTTAACACAGCTTAATTTTCTGCATTCTGATCTACACCCAAATCTTAGGGACAAGGCAAAAATCTTACACATCTAAGGCTAACATTTCTCTCCTGTCTTAGATAAAAAAGTTCAAAATCTATTCTGGTTAGCTATATATGAAATATTGCACTGATTCAAGTTGCAAGCTCCATCCCTCCAGTATCCTGACACTGTAGTATCTCTAACATTGGCCAGAAATAAGTGTTAACAGAAGTATACAAAATAGGTGATTTATAGAGAGATCCTTCCCTTGGCATACCTCTGAGGCTAAAGCAGTCAATGGTTTGAGCATTCTTGAGCCAGAAACTGCATCCAGGTTGTTTTTAATAGCCATTGATGGACATAGCCTCCATGAATGTGCTTATTCTCTTTTTGATTTCAAATATGCTTTTCATTTCGTCACTCTGTGGCAATGAGTTCTACTACTCAAACACACTTTGTGTGAATAAGCATTGTCTTTCAATTGTGTGGGATCGGCTTCCAGGTAATTCCCCTTCTATTTCCTTGTTGCCCTGTGATAAGAAGCAGTGGATTTTATTTCCCTAAGCATTTTCCCCTCATTAAATAATGATTCTGTAAATCTCTACCATTATCCATGCCTATTTTATTTTTTGTAAGCTTTGCAAGTCCAGATCTCTGTAGTTTCTTTTTGCATAAAAGGTATTTTATATTTGCAACCTGTTCTGCTGCACTTCTCCGCATCCCTGCATGCCTTGCTATATCCTCTGGGAGATGGGATGGTGAGAAAGGCATGGACATGTGGGCACACATGGATCCAAGTACAAATTCACAGTGATCCTTTTCTTTTGCTCTCTCTTTCTTTCCTAATTATTCCTAACCTCCAGTTTCCTTTTTTGAGCATGCAGTACAGGTAAATATACTCAGAGTTTCTGTGCAGTTCTATTGAGTATTAGGTGCAGCTAACTAGCAGCTTTCCTGAAGAACATGCACCAGGGTTTTGGAGCCAGCCTTTGTCTACTAAGCACTTAGGACACTATTTGCAATAAGAATGAACACTTCTTACTGCTATGTTTGAGGATTTACCTTGCACAGGTATAAGGCAGGCTAAAGTATGAAACACACACACAAAAAAAAAAGATTAGAGAGAATTTTAAAATAAAATAAGAACTCAGTGCCTATGGTGAGCTGATGCCTGTTGCACTTGATACTTCTGAACATCCTTCTGAACATCCTTTTGTATATCCTTCCGAGATCTTGGATCCTCTGTTCTTATAAAAATGCACTTTACCATGGCACAAAGCAGCACTCACTAAGAAATTCCTAGGGAATGGAGGAACAGGCACACATACCTTTTTGGTCTTGACTGTTGAGGCACAGCAGTCTCCACCATCATAGTTGCAGAAGGCTCGGTTGTTGATGGAGTCACAGTAGTTGTCTCCCATGAAAGGCTAGAAAATCAAAGAGCAGGAAAAGGCTGAGGACATGGATAAATCTATGACACAAAGCCAGAAGAAAATGCCTTCAAGGTGTCATACAGTTTGTAACATTACCAGTTTTCTGTAAAGCAAAAGGTATTTTTTCCTTCTTTCAAAGCAGACAGAAAAAAAAAAAAGAAAAAGAAAAGGAGAGAGGAAGGGAAATGATCCCTTGTCTGCTTTTTACATCCCACATAAGATGATGCCTAAGGAATATTGATACGACTAGGCCCAGAGACAGCATCAAGTCATCTAAAAAAGTGCCGCCTTTTTACAGTTTTAAAGAGAAACAATGTGGGACAAGAAGATTAGGTATAGCAGCAAAACTGGCTTGCTTTTAATAGTTGCAGTTTTCCTAACTGTGCAACAAGTGTCAGTAATTGGGTATACACATATCAAGAAAAGAAATGAAATTGCTCTGAGCTCATCACAGCGGACACAGGCTCTCATTCTCAGACCAGAAGTGACTGTGCATCATCCTRCTGATGACACAATCTGCTGTGCTCCACATCTCCGAGGTAGGATAATGGTAATTACTCAGAGAGATGTTGTGGAGAGTTATTAAAAATCATAAATTACCTTGGAAAAGAAGATGTGATCACTAACCTATGTACTGCATAAGAAAAATCATTTGCTCTACACAAGTGCAGAACGCTTGTTCAGTGTAGAACAAGCGTCATGCTGGGTTCCTGAAAGAAGTCATCTTTGCAGATAGAGCTGGGAGGCTCACCGAGGTTTCCTGGAAGTATTTATGCTAACTGCAGTACCAGGTTTTTCCTGATGATAGATACATCCAGTACTGTTAATGAGAATGTGGGCATCCTTTCCCTAGAAAGAGCTATGGCCATGCTTATCAATATTGAAATGGGTCCTGTTGAGTATTGCAGAGGCAGGCTTTCAGTGCTAATGTTTCGCAAATTTAAATATTTCCCTGAGGGTGCAGGAAATCGAGGCAGCCACAACAACAATATCAGACCRGAGCAGGACTACCAGAAAGTGACTGACTAATTGAGATTCACTTTTATAGTTACATGCAAATACTGCAAATGATGACAAGGAAATCAGAATTGTAGGGTGTGGTTCCTAGTCTTCTAAAATGACTTAACTCTGTTCTATAGGAATAGACTGATGGGCAAAGCTTTTGATCTGCAAAGATCTTTCCAATGTAATAAGTAATTAAATGACTTTTAAACAGATGGATAAATAAATATTTTTATGCCGACCTGATCATCTTCAATAATGTAAACCATGTTCAATCTCCCRAGACAAATGGATGGGCTTCTCCATGTTTCCCTAGCTATGCCTGCTTGTCAAGAAAAGCRTTCATTTAATTTTTCTTCCCTACATCACTACCATACACCTATGAACACTGGCAGACTACTAACTTATGGAAGAATACGTMTTTCATTTGCACTGTTACAACTCAAGCCATTTACAAGAACAAGACAAGTAACAGATATTCTAATATAGTACCAAGATCCTCATATGGAATATCTTGGAAGCGTGGTTGTTGAGGGCGAGATCAGTAGAGGTCTTCTTGCACAGCTCAGTGGTCCTACAGGTTTGGAGCCTTGCTCTCTCCCTGACTAGATAATGTAGTCCAAGAGGGACCAGTTTTCCAATGAAACATCTAAGATAACTGCCTGGAAGTATGTATCTGACTCAGAGACCTCTATTCTTGCCACTAGGGAGCGACAAAAAATCACACTGCAGCAGCTTATTTTACCACTGTAAATGCCAAGAGAAAATAATCCCCTGCTTAGAGTCTTCTATTCAGGGAATCCATCCTGATCCTAAGGATATTAATACATTAGGAACTATGTCAGCCTAATGGCCTAGTATTATTGACCTACTGGCTTATTATTCTCTGTTTCCATAGCTGTGAAAAAGGCTTGGTGAAGACTGAAATCTTCTGAAATCTTAATGCCAGGGAACAAGCTCTGGCCCATTCTTGGATCCTGGAAGCATCATGATCTAAAAATGATGCTAGAGGCCATTATCAATTGTCTGGGCAAAGCCTTCCAAGATGATAGATTGTGATGCAGTGACACTGCTGAATGAATGGTGAAAAGAAGAAAGTTTCTATTGATGCAGGAGAATCAGGCAATTAACAGTGATGGAAGGAAAGAAAATGCTGAGAGAAAGCATGTCAGTAATAATGGCTTCTGGTAAATTATTACATCATTGAGAAGTTTGCCCTAGTAATAACTATCCTTAAATGGCAGGAGAATGGGTACCCAATGGTGCATCAGCACCTGAATGGTATTTCTTAATGGTCCCTGGATGTTATTTTAGCTCTTTTTGGAGAATAGGGGCACCTAGCCAGCCTGCATGAATGTAATGTGTGAGATGGCTTCTGACWTTCAAAGCACTGACAGCAGAATGCTTTTCATTTAGGGAACAACTAGACAGAAACTATTACACTGTTGGAGAGTTATCACTCTCTTGGGCCTAACATTTGTATGTGAAGGAAACCTATCTTTCATTGTAAGACAATTCACACTGCACAGCAATGTGGGCTAGTATTTTGTGTCAGATTTAGGAGTCTTGTGTCATGTTCTGCCACTCTGGGCAAATAACTTCACTGCGTTGGTAAAATTGGGTTACTGAGCATGGAGTTAGGTGCTGCAGAAAGTCCTGAGAAATGCATCCAAAACACAGTTTTTCCACGGCCTGTCCATGTAATCAAGGCATCCGTCTACCCTTCTGAGGTTCCCCATTTCTAGAATGGACATGAAGCTCCCCATCCTTAAGGCGGTGCCATGAGGATTATTTTGTTCATGGAGGTAAGATAGTCAAGTGTTGGCATGAGGGAAACTGAATGAGTGCCATGATCCAGAAAGAGGTGCTCCAGGCCTTCTTAAGCAGTGAAATACTTTTAAGAGTTCTTAAACTTTTCAAAGACTGTTGCCAGCAGAAACATCACCCTTAAAAATAATTACTGCAAATAACACATAGCACCATAGAAATGATATCACTACTGAAAAACAACTATATGTTTTTTTTCTAGACTAGACAGTGGTTCATGGGTAAAAGGGTAGATGATTTGCCTGGATGTATTCTCCGACCAGYGGTATGATTCTGCTTCTGACTTTTCCAAAATGTATCTACCCACCAAAGTCTAGTCATCCTTGGAAGGAATTGTTCTTCTAATAAGTATATCAGAAAGCATATCAATTTTGCTGAATAACTTAGTCATTCAACTTCTGTAGAAGTCCTTAGCCTAGTAATGTCACCCAATCTCACTGTTGGGTGTCAGAATTAATGCAGAAAAATCACAATTTAATTAATAGCTTAGTCAAGGCAAAACACCATTTGCCCAACCTAAAACCCAGCATTTTTAACTATTGTAACTGCAGTGATTGTTATCATTTCTCAACGAATTCTAGTACTAGAGTACTAGAATTCTAGTACTCACCTCACAACCTTTGACACAATGAATCAGAGCAGGGTGAGGGTACCACTTGAGCCCGGCTGTGCAGACAACGCTCTAGAGGGAAGAGAAAGAAAATGAGGTTAAGACAAAGAAATCAGTGTACAGCCAGCATGCTGGTTTCTATGACTCTCCTGTACTTAACCAATGAAGTTCAGTTCCTAACACCTCTTGTGTTCTCAGGACCTGGCTGTCCTCCAGGTATTTACAAGAAGTGTTGGACTTGACACTTGAAATAACAGAACATTTGAGATTAAAATAATATTTAAGGTTCTCCTAAAATGTCATGTCCAATATTTCACTCATGGTGGGGGAACGTGGCAGGGAAATGCAAAGGCAGAGGTCCGCTGTCTAGCTTGTGAGTATGGGGGAGACATTTGGGGAATTCATTTAGGAATTTTTTTGATGCTGAAAAGCGCCAAAGCAGAGCACTGCTCTATTTCATGACCTCATACCTATGCTTCTTAAAGACAAAAAAAATCTAAGGATGAACCTTCAGATACATTTTTGTACCATCCTGTACATTTTAGATAAAAGAACCTTCCCTACATTCCTTCAAAACAATTCATATAAAGGGCAGCATTTTCTGTTACATTATATAATTTCTGTGCCAAGTATACTTACAGATTTTCTTTGGGGGGGGGGGGGGAAGGGAAGGGAGGTGAGTGCCCAATTATCCAGTTATGAATGAAAATGAGACACCAACCTGCCCAGTAATGACATACCCAAGGCACTCTTTGTTTGGCCACAGACATGAAAATGTTTATATTAAGAGTGGGCAAAATAGAGAAAGTGCTTCTACATCACTGACGTCTAGGTAAAGGGACTCTCAACTGTTCACCATGACATCCAGTACAACATTGATTTTGAGTTGTCTTCCACAGACGGGACACAACAATTGCTGCTTGGGCATGATGAACCTGTGGACACTTGCCAGAGCACTGGGGTAGAGGTTGGATGAAGGCCTGAGGGAGGAAGGGATTAATGTTCGGGAAGACCTGACGCACAAGCCATCCCTTGCCCTGTTTATTTGAGGGCTTATTTAATCCATCTGCAGGGGCACCTCAGCATGTTTTTACAGTTTCTGTCATTTGAGGCTTACCTGGCGTGTGCTAGAAAAAGGACTTTTATACTATCTGACTTGGGCTGTTTATCTTTCCAATACTCTCGGATTTTCCACTATTAGTCAAGCCTAGCTTGCCCCACCTGCCTTGCTACAGGGCCTGTCTGTGCGACAGAAGAGGCAGAGGAAAGGGGGAGGAGGATGTTGTTTATCCCTCAAGAGGGAAGCTGCAAGGTGCAGGGGCTCTGTGGTGTCAAACATTCCCCCAGTGTGTTCTTGACAGACAGCTGGAGATTTCTAGGCTGTTGCCTGCCACAAACGGCAAGTTATTTTTTCTCTCTCTTCTGTTTATTGCACTTCAGAGAGAAAAGAAAGGAAACTTTTCTAGGTTTCAAAATAAACAAAGCCAGTCAACAGACCAGGAAAGGGGAGAGTAAAGGAAGCTACTCAAGAGCATTTGAATCCAAGACTTAAACCAAAGGAGAAAAAAACCAGTTTTTCCTCTTCAATAAACAAGCCCAGCCAGACAATAAGGAGAGCAAGTGCACTGCCAAAGAGCCTCTCTGCTAAAGAGCATCACTACTTATACAACAGCTTCATACATGTGAATATATGTGAGAGTGTAGTCTAACAAAAGGAATCAGATAGCCTTGAAAAGGCAATGACACAACAGAGAAAAATACACAACCAGATGGTCAGACAACTATTTTGGCATGCTGTTGCCTACCTGCCTACGAGGCTGCTGGCAAGATAGTCCAAGAACTGTGGGCAGCATTGAATAGGCTCTTAGAAATGGATGTTTCCAAGTTATGATCAAATCCTGACAGTAGATGCACTGACTATTTCATTGAATCTATCAGTGCTGGAAAGSCAGAAGTTGTTCAGTTTTGTTCTTCCTCTTAAAGGAACAGACAAAAGGTGAAGTCTCTCCTATGATGTCCTGTCCTAGGAAAGCAGAGATCTGTGCTCTCATTCAAGGTCATCTTAAAACCCAGTGGTTAAATAGTCTTCTCCTAGACAGTCTCCCAGGAAAGGGTGTGCGGCCCTAGACCTCTCCGTAGCCTAGGCACGACAACTTGTCTTGTGCTAAATTAATCACAGGGGCAGTGGTGCATTGACATTGCTATCAGGAAACTCCCCATCCAAGTGAATAACCAGTGAGAATATGCAACCACAAACATCCCTTACCTCTTCTCCTCTCCAGCAGAGTCAGTGTATGTCAAAAAGATTTGGGATGCCAAAAGGACTCCATACTAGCCATAAGCCAGGCCATGACAGCAATCTTCAAGTGTAGCTGCAGGTTGAGCACTTCATACCACTCAAGTGCACTCAGTTCAGCAATCTGCCTTGGCAGAGGGTCATTTTTAGATACTCTTCATCACAGTGCTGGGGCAGGAGCCTTCCAAGGTTTTAGTCCTAGCTACACTGCTATCCTAGGATGATTCCTTTGGCAGTGAAGACGTGAAGACCATTAGGACTATATTAGCTAAATTCAATTCTGCTCCTATTCAAGTGTGGTCTAGAAAAAGTCCTTAGTTAGGGSCCTGGCTTTCTCTCTGGTTCTTCAAATTCTGAATTCACACTGTGAGACCTGTTTGCAGCCTCAGGTACCTACTCTGACATGTGTGGAGCAAAGGGATGGAAAAGGGGATGTGTGCAGAGAGAGAGAGATGAGGTTGTACAGAAATTGGGAAGGATTCAGTTTGCTGAGTATTTTGGTGCAAAGGCACCTTTTAAAGGGTGCTGCACAGAGCAACTGAAGAAAAAAAAAAAAAAAAAACATAAATACCAAGCAAGGGTATTGAAGGCACTATTGCAGGAGTCTTCTGAGCCAGTCTATTAAAGAACGCACTATAGCAGGAGCCTCGCTGGCCTGACAAGGATTCGACAGCATCAGAAAGAACAGAGAGGGAATGGGATTTACAGGGTCACCAAAAGGCATTGAAAAAGATGGATGGGATGGAAGGATCCCATCTTTCACTTGCAAGGCGGAACAAGGAGGGAATCCCATCTGGCTGTTGACTACATTAGAGCGAGTGAGCTCCATCCCGGCGCACCGTCCCGGCCCCTGYGGTGACATATGCCTTCCTGCTGGCTCCCGCCTGCCCCTCACATGTCAGTTGCTGCAGCACGGCTGCCCTCCCACTCAGGCCTTGCTGCTTAGCCTTGTATATTGACTTTGGTCATGTCCCCATCCCATAAATGCCATTCAGTTACATCTGTGGTTTGGTGGCTGCAACTCCATCTGTTGTGAAGGGAGAGGAAGCTGGGATATGGTCCCACACTAGGTAACAAAGAGCCAAGAAAGCAAATCAAGCTGTCATTTTCTCCTTGTGAGGGAAGACCCAGTGCCTCCGGTCACAGCACTTCCCTCCCCATTGTGGTGCTAACACAATGATGTCAACCATTTGTGGGCTGCAATGGGGATTAGGTTTCCCCAGGAGAGGCCTGTGGAGAGCTCTCATCCACCTAGATGGGTCAAGTGTCCCCCAGGGCAGGGGACTGGCATCTACTGGTCTTGTCTAACTCTTTCCTCGGGCACTAAATGAACATGACAATTAACCATGGGTTTAATATCACAGTGGTGAGGGGATCAGCAACTGCTGACAAGGGAGGAGAGACACAGTTCTTTGTGGCAGTTTCTTCCCGTAGTTGCAGACAGGGTGGGAACTCCTGGATTCTTTGTCGCTGCCCTGCTGCACTGCCATAAGTCATTTCACTGCTCCATGACATGGATTCCCTGCTGCAAGATGAGCCCAAAGCTCATAGCAAAGGCAGAGGGGAAGGAAAGAGCAAAGATGAAAAGCTGAAATAATTAGGGACAGATTCTGGTGGTTGACATGAGAGTACTTAAGGAGAATTCCCATGACTTATTCTGGACATGCAACGTCCTACCAGTTGCAATGCCTGGCTGCAAGCCATATGGGAAAAGACACCACTAGCAGTGGGGGGGCATCCAAGGACTACAGTGGGGCTACAGCCACACTTACTCCCAGCTGGCAGCAGAGCTGGGGCACTCCAGGGGCACTGTACTTTCAAGTCCATCACCTGATGCATGTGCTCCATAGCACCTGCCCTCTGCACAAAGTCAGGGATACAAACTTAGGCAACGCATTAGGAAATCCAAGAAGAAATTAGGTGCCTGCCCTATTTCTCTACAGTCAACAGGAAAGATGAGCCAAAGCATTTCACTGTGTTTCCACTGCCAGTACAGTCAGAGCTTGACAGCTCTAACTATAGAGGTCTTCAACACCTCGCTGCTCCTGGCACTCGGATGTTACATAGAAGTGGGCTAAAACGGGACAGCAACGAGCACTCCAAACATGGCCCACCACAGAACACCAACAGAAATGAGAAAGAGTTCAGGTGAATCTTTTTTCCTGCTGAAAACACTGATTTGGAACAGATGCACCACATTGCACATCTCCACTGATTTCAGTAGCTGTTTTTTTCAGACCCAAAAGAGCAAAGCAGTCTAAAATAATTCTGAAAAGCATATTAATATATTGACATTTTTCTAAATGAAGTGTCTGTTATTTCATTTATACTTTAAGATGACACTTAATTTCCAAGTTTGTTTTATTTTTAATCAAAAAGTTTTTAAAATCCTTGGAAGTGAAATGGTAAGTTACGTTCAAACCAGCATGTATCTCCTCCAGTTTTTTGGTTCACCAAAACAACCACAATTACAGAAAAGTCACTTTGGTTATTATTATTTTTTTTTTAATTTGACAGAACTTCCAGTGAACCAAAAAAAAAAAAAAAAAAAAAGTGATTTGCACAGTTCTGTTCTAACAACTCCCAGAGGAGAGATGAATCCCTCTTCCCATTTTGCTCCATAACAGCTGTTGCTTTAATAGCCACACACAAATATTTCTTTTCTTGCCAGACTTCACTGTGCTTTATCTTTGCCTATCTTGAATATTAGCTCCACAGGTCTGCCTTTATCTGTTTCTTGTACTGCACTGAATTYGTACATTACTGATGCCTAAAATTAAGCACCTAAAAATGTTCATGTCATTTACGTACTTTGACAGCCACAAAGATTCCTGCGTATATGCAAATAGCTGGTGTCTTTACGTACAAGTGCAAGCTATCACTGAGCACRGATAGATTTGCAGTGCACTGTTAATGCTACAGCAGCTTGGCATGGACACTTTCCACGAAGGCATCCTGTCTCTGCAGGGTCTCACTGACCCCACCAATGCTGACATTTCCACCATTTCAGAGTTCTGTAAAAGGCACTAATTCCCAGTCAGTGTCTTCCTCTTATCTGGACAGATTGATATGATGGATTTTGTTTTTCAGTGCCCTTCAAAAATTTCTGCYGTCTTGTTTTAGCATCATCTCCTTGATCTCATCCCTACCTTGAAAGTATTCACCTTTTTGTCCTGTGCATACCCTACTGCAGTTGCACAAGAAGAAAACGCTACTTAACCCAGCCAGTTCCCAAGGACACAGCCGGCTTTTTTCGAAGGAGGATGGTTACTAACATTCTGAACAGAGGTGCTTTCTCTTTGTACCCCTATTGCTCCGTTTCCTAATACCAGTACTGAGGCCCAAATCTCACACATTAGTTTGAGTGTTTCTGGGATCAGATTCATGTATTTCTGCAGTCTAAAACTCTTGCAAGATCCTCACCATAAGGGCAAAAACAGGACATATTTACCACTGCACACTTGGAAAGCACGAATTCTCCTCCATCCCTCATTCCCCTCATCTCCCCCTTAACTACTATATGTTTTCCCYGCTGCCTAATGAGCCCTCCAGAGACCTGCAGGTATAAAACTCGTTACAGCTCYCTCTGCGTACCAGCATCAATAAATGAAGGAGCACAGCAGAGAATGGGAGGGAAGCTGTCACTTTATTTCACCATGAATTACAGAACCACTTTAAAGTCTAGCGCTCAGAAGAAGGGCCAGTGAGAAATTGCCCCTAACACAGAGATAGCTGTTTTCTTTGTTTCWTGCCAGAAACTTTGCAAAGCCTAGGCTTAGGTAGTAATATAATCTCAGCATCTGGAGTGAATGGGAAGCTAGGAAGGACATTATGAGTTTGTCATATTCTCTGGACTTACATTTCTCACCCCTTTCCAGTATTCATTCTATTGCTCCGTATGGCTCTGTGTGAAGTAGAGAAATATAAAGTGGCTGAGATGTTCAAAGCTGCTTGCTGCCCACGGCCAAGGCCTGATTTAAAAATCCCAAACCCTGGGCACACCTTAGGCATGTGGAGAAGCAAATGGATTGTCAAAGCTGCTCAGTATGTACKGGGGCTCTGTCAGCTGCCCACTCTTTTATTAAACCTAGCTCAAAGTGTGCAAAACATGGGCTCATGTAAAGCTGGAGCAGACTACATCAAAGAAGAGTGTTTGTTCAAGCACCACCAGCAAGCTGCACTGTTTGCACATGATGTGCCAGCATCTTCTGACATGCATTTGAGCATATCCAGAAAAGTGAATACACCTGCATAAATACTGTACATGTACAAGTGCCTGTTTACATGCATGGCTAGCCTGGAGGGCATATTTATGTAGACAGCATGAGGGTTTTCATGAAGAAATGGAGTATATCTCCTGCTGGCATCCAAGAGCAGGTGTGAAGCCAACCAACTATTTGCTACAAGCAGCAAGAGTGTATYTGGGTGACTGTGCATGTACAAGGCATCCTACCCAGGAGCATGTGTCCTCACAGAGGCAGACAGAGAGCCATGCATGCTGGAGGATGCACAGGGGTGCTCGAGGGTGCTGTGAGTGGTTAATGCTGTCTGTGCATTTGTAGTGTACAGGAGGAAGAAGTGGTGACGTCTGGAATGGGCTGTGCTGAGTAGGCATCTATCATATGCGGGACAGGGGGAGCGGGGAGGACTCGATGAGCTCTGCTGGTTCAGGAAATGAAATACCCTCTGTATCAGCTTGTCATCCAAAAGCAGTGCATAAAAATGCAGCCCTGCCACCCAAGGTGTGCAAAATACTGAAGAGGAGAAAGACAATAAGACCTATCCTGTGCTCCTTTAATTTTCTATCATTAGTTCCTGTGTAAAAAAATCCTGTTTCCAGGAGATCAGACTCACTGTAGGTGCTGGTGGGATCTGAGCATGCTGATTTGGGAGCTTTATCTTGAAMTAATTTTTCCTGGAAAATCACAGAGAGAAACCCATATGCACAGGAAGGCACTACATTGCTAGAACAATATGTAAARAAAGAATAAAATTCAGGAATTCTTTGCCAAGGAGTGTAAGTTTTCTTCATATATTTCTTCTGATAGGAGAAACTGAGGTTAAAGCTACCTTTTTGCTCACTGTGTGTAATCTTGTAACCAGGTGATATAATTAGTAAATTCAGCAGGCACTGACCTTCACTCTTTGTGGGTTCATCCAGTGCTGGATGTCCTGCACAGTCTCGTTCACACGAAGAAGAATGGGCTCRTGACTGTGATCCAGGCACGAGGTGGTACACTCAGCGCCTGCACCAAATACAGAGAGGATAAAGTTAGCAGCTTCCTACTCTTTCAGTAGCTCAGTAGCCTTCCCATGGAAAGACAGGATTAGGGCTCCCTTTTCCTAAAGGGCAATTAGCAGTCAGCAGTAACTACCATGTATCTTGTAGCCATATATGAAACACYGACTGCATCCCACAACATCTCAGCAGGACACCATAGAGGTGGTAGATATTCTAGGGCCTTGTCTTATGAGCTCTATATCTAGGTCTTTCTTTGGCTATTAGCTCCAAGGAGGCAGTCAGGTTTTGTTTTTTCAGAAAGTCTGGAGGTCTTTCCATTTCAACTGCTCTTTCAAGTACAAGATTAAGGAGAGGCTGCCAAACTCATCTCACCTGTGACATGACAAAAATTTACCATTTCATCTGTCAAAGTCACAGGCCTTCAATAATAATGTTCTGGATGGTGACCAAGCCTAATGATATTGCAGATGAGCCATCACCTAAGCCCCGTATTTGATAAGAAGTATGCAGAGAGGTAATGATGGCTTTGTTCACACATAAACCTGCTTTTCCTCTGATTAACTGTCATGCCCTTTGGGAATCCTGTCCTTTCTTTATTAAAACATTCTGCGATACTCTGCAGCAATATCCCAGAGCCCTGCGGTGACACAACCATAAGCCCTAGTGTGTTGGACCATTACCATTTCCCTGCTGGAAAATCACTCGTGAATGGCACAGCTGCTGCAAACGTGTCATTAGGATTTCTGCACCCCAATCAGCACTAAGGGAGGAATTAATCTCTGCACTGGTTTGGAGAGCTGAACCTTTGGCTCAACATATACCTCAGCCGGGAAGGGCAGATTAGGTGTCTGAGGAATTAAGGAAGGTGTGTGGGATTCATAGTGACCACGACTGGATGCTATTATTTTCCCCACCTGCTTCTGCCTTCTCATATCCTCCCATGTGGAGGAGGGAGTGGGAACAAAGCAGCCCTGGGTTGTTCAGTCAGTGAGGCTCATGGGGAGCTCAGGGTTTGTTTTGCTTTCTTAGTGTGTGCAGTTGTGGCTCCATGGACTTGTTGGATAAGCGCCCATTAATATCGGCTGTACTGTGCATGAGTGGATACCAAGAGACCTCTTGGAAGGACATCTATCAGGCTTCCAAAAGCACACACACATGCACACACAAAGAAAACCCAAAACACCTGCTCCTAAAGGTGGTGCTGGGAGAACCTAACAAAGAGTGTGGTATGTCTCCATCTGCTGAAGATAATAGCCAACCACTGGCATGCCCTTCTGGAGCTCCTTGTGTAGCTCCAGCGAGCACCACACTCCAGCTGAGGGTCCACAGCACAGGCCTGGCCATGACAGCGAGTCCCGCGTCTCCACAAAGGCTATGCCGTCCTTGCTTGGAATTGAGCCCAGTGTCCTTGAGGCTGGGAACTGCCACCGCAGCGCAGCCATCAGCCATCCCAGCAAGGCTCGGGGGCAAGAGGGGCAGAGCAAGGTGGTCACCCACTGCGAACACCTCCCTACTTCCAGTGCACAGACATTCCCTCACACCCAGCATTTGGTATTTCTCTCCTTGGAAAAAGCCGCTCGCTCCTGGTAGGTAACCTCATCTCAAGGGCAAAACATCTTGCCACATTAAGAGTCATTGCAGCCCACTCGCTGGCTTGCGCACACTCCACTGCGTTATTTACACTTGCGGAGCAGGCCAGAATTGTTTTGATATATGATCTGTAATTGGCATCATTACAGAGTGGTGATCTCATCCAGGTTGTGTTCCCCTCCCCGGGGAGGAAGCGCCAGCAGGCATGAGGTCCCTTGCCTAGCAGTGCCGTAATGAGGGAGCTGCACAATGAGGAGCGCTCTCCAAGTTCAAAGGGACGGCATGAGGCAAGGAGGGGGCCATGGGCTGCAGCAAGGGTTGCAGGAAGGGGCCTCGCCAAGCTTGTGTTGCAAGCATGACAGCAGGGCCWCTTAAAGAATAGGGGCTGAAAATAGTCTGCAGTGTTTTTCTCCCTCCCCTGAGATGGCACAAAGTGAAGCTGAGCASAGAATGCAGCCCAAAGTGGAGCACCCTTTGCTGTGCACTAAAGCACCCCAGAAGATGACATGAGGGAGAGCATCTTGTACAGAATTGCCATATGAAAGAGATGCTTGCTGATCTCTTATTCTTTCTGGACAGATCTGAATTATCCCCCTGGACTGCCCTGCYAGCTCCCTGTCTTTCAGCAGCTGTGTGTGGCTGTGTGTGCTGGAAGATGGATTACAGAAGTGTATGAACAAAATCAGGTACATGTCGGGGAAAGGGTTAAACYGAGAAGCAGTCRGGGGAAGGGAAAACAAGGCAAGCAAGATGGAGGAGCTAAAGCCACCAGGCCACCACGAGGCAGCCGCAAGGAAGACCTGTGGAGGACCATAAATGGCAAGAGGCAAGGTGCCTTCTGGTGATGGGACTATTGCGAGTACGGGGCATGGCCCGCTCAGGTGTTACGGGATAAAAGGGAAGAGTTACAGCATTAAAGARGCTATTTGTTCACACCCGCAAATAGTCCTGAGCACTTCCTTGGGGGGGACGACTTACGCCACAGGTACAAGCTCTCTCCCTTAGTTTTGAGGACTGGCTGCATCTCCTGTGTAGTTTGGCTTGCTGGCTGTCCATTAAAAYCAGCTGGCCAAGAAGGGACACGCTGAAACTGGAAATGGTGCRAGAAGCAGGCAGCAAGCATATATGACATGACGCCTGGCCTCTAATAGTTTCACGTTTCCTAAAAGCAAAGGGAAATTGCTCCACAAGAGAAGTTGACTTCAGGGATTCCGGACTCCTTCCTTCCTCCCTCTCTCTTGTTGAAATCATGCTCCTCTTTCTCACTTCTTCTCCACCCGTGACAGTGTTGCATCCTGCCATGGAAGGTGGCCAGGACTGATGCGCACAAACCTATTCCATAGCCGCTGGAGCACTGCAGCTTCAGATGGCTGTTCAGCTGGGTGGGCAGAGCACACTGGCCCTGCATTTCCCTGCAGAGATGAAAGGAGCCACTCCACGTCCCATCCTTCCGGCASTGAATCATATTGCTACCACGGCCCTGGGAATGCAAAAGGAGATAAGGAGGATGGTCACAAAAACAATGGTGAGAAAAGCAAATTCAGTTCAAAAAGTAAAGAGCAGGCAGAGCCGAGTTAGGAGCTAAGTTCTACTGGAGCTGGGAAAGACACTAGTTATGACTGTCAGCCCTGGGAGGTAAGAAGGAATATTCTTCCAAAGAGTAAAACTAGCAGATTGTACTCGCACAGACATGCCTCTTCTGTGCAATATAAAGTTTTTATAGGGCTTTACCAGGTTCTCTACCTTAAAATGGACTCAGTCTAGCTACAGTAAAGATCCATTCACCCTATTTGGCCTCCTTGTTGTTGGGAGGCTTCTGTTGAATGCGAACAACATTTCTGCTTCTATTTTCTAACTAGTTACATCATCCTTGTCTTGGAAAAGAAGTGATCCCCAATGCCCATCTGAAGGTGAAACAAAAGCAGGACACTGAGCAGGGATGCTTAGCAGGGCAGAACGTGCTCTTTAGAGCTTGGTTTCCTTGAGTGACAACAAGCAAAGAGTCTGTGACAGACATGCACTGAGGCAGGTGTAAAGGAGAAAAAAGTCCTCTCTGTGGGAATAGTGAAGGAATAGAATATGACATTTCTCTTACAGAAAAGTTCCTCTGTACAATACTCAAGAATGAACACCAAAGCCCAAGGGGAAATATCATGCCCTTTAGAAACAATAAAGGAGTGCAAAGGCAATCTTTTGTCAGAACTATCCACATAGCATTGGGGATTTCTGCACAAGTTGTTCTGRAGGATATGTGAGTCTAACAACCACTGGATAATGTGGGACACTCAGCATGAAGGTACCTCCTGTGATTACTCTCCAAACCTCCAACAGATGCTAGTTTGGATTGTGCTGGGTGGCAAAACCATGGAGGATCTTTGCTTCTTCTTGACTTTTCAACACGCCATGCATGTTGCCTGCCATCTGCTCACCACAGTCTCGGAGATTATACTGGATGTCTTTGGTGATCTTTTAGCATGCTTTCTATTCTGGGATCCCAGACAGAGCCATAGTCACAGTAGACATGCTAAACTTGTCTTTGGAGTTATTGCCTAAGCCCCTCTGCCCTAGCACAGAGATCTGCACAGGTCTCTGGCACCAAGTGGAAGATTTCCCAGCCTTCAGTGTTATGTGCTTATATTTGATATTCCTGTGCTTCCTTTCTCAGCTTCATTGATGAACACAATGTTTAGTGAAGCTACAAAGTGATCTTATTGACAGGCTACTGCATGGGACCTGTCTTCCCTACTCTAGACATCTGCTCTAGAAGTAATAAGACAGAAGTAATTGACAGAAGTAATAAGAAAATTATACGAAAGGAAAACCGACCAGATGGACTCAGGGTGTGATCCAGTTTGGTGACTTTCACTTAACAGTCAGTTTTGCAGAGACAGATTAATTTAGGTCTGACTGCTCATTTGATTTGCATACAACATTCAGAAATGGAAGAGCTTTGCTCTAGATGGCAGGGTGGAGTACCTGCTCAAATGACCATTAGATCCTGTTGATTAATTCTGTATCTTTGATATGCTCTGAGATACCAAGCATACTGATGAATAATTATGGTGACAAGCATGGTGACAAATTCAGAAAGAAATTGCTAACTCATAAGTGAGCACAATTTGCTGTTTTAGCAAGTATAGTGCATTTCCACAGCAACTTGTGTGCTCAACTTGTGTTCAACCACGATCTTTAAAGATGAGGCATGAAGCTCGATTTATGTTCCTGGAKTTGGCTATGCTTGAGGTACTATTGTATAGTTACTTCAAGAACCCAGGATATCCATTGCTATAGTAACATCCTGTCCATCATTCCCTGTCTTGTAAAATCTCCTGTGAAAATCCCTGCTGGGTTGCTTGCTTGGATGCAGCTGCATTATCACCTTACATAGCTGAGAGAGACTTAGTGGGGTTTAATCCTTAAATAATTAACACCTTGCAAGTGGGTCTGGCTTGGGCCAGGAGTCCTTCATCTTTTTCTGTAATCTATTTTCTTGGATATCTGGAAATACCTTTCCCTGCAGATCCCTTTCTCAAGATGTTATCAGCAACTTTGCTTGCAAAGCTTTCCTAGCCTGAAGAGTGACTACAGTCTTCAATAGAGACATAGCTATATTTTCCAATTTCTACAGCTTACTTCATTATTGCTCTTACCCTGAGGCTATTGCTTGTACCTCTTCATGTCTAGCTCATTTAAAAACAAATAAATAAACTGATAATACCCGTTGTCATTACGTCAGTAGCCTTGCTACCCTGCACTAGTAGAGATGGTACACATCCTCCACCATACTGATCAGTGAGGGCAAGTCACAGGTGAACAAGCCACAGGTCAAATACTTGATAGCCTCCATGTGAACTGCACCTGTGTTCAATACTAGTGACTTTTCATAAGGCCTGAAATCTCGCATAAGTCTTATACAACAAGACTTTTTTCAGGTGCTCTGATACAAAAAAATCATGTATTCTGAGGTTCCGTCTCTCATTACGATGAAGCAGGCAGGTCAGCTCTGTAGAGAGAGCTGGTAGCAAGTGCAGTTTTCTCATCATATTAAACTTGATTGCTTTCTTCTGTAGTTGTAGCTTTTAATATTTGATACACATGTCAGAGGTGTCTTTCAGATTACTGGACCTAGAGCAGACCTGTCCCATTTTTAATATGTCTTCAGAAACTGGAATTACATTAGAATTTCTTTGACAGGGCATTCTCTGCACTGTTGATAGTAACGACACCTTCTGTATSCCCAACTTTGACTTCCTAAACGTATTAAGCAACAGCTCTTCTGGGGGAAGTTACTATCTCACAAACTAGAGGCAATAATTGCCTCTAGTGAAGAAAACCAAGCATTTCAAACTAGACATTAAAGGCTAGACCTGCTTCTGGTGTCAGTCACAGCTTCTAGGAAGTCAAAGGCAATGTGATGATCTGTATCAGATAAGAATCTGACCTCTGATGTTTAATGGCACCTTCACAGGCAGGAAAGCATGAAAGTTTAGGAACAGATCGGTCAAACAGTCATAATCCCTATAAAGTTAAATTATCATGTGACACACAGAGATATAGTGATGATGAGAAAAAAGAACKAGAGAGCATAGAAAGGTAAAACAGAATTAAAAAAACCCTCATGTACAGAACATGATAAGTGAATGAAAATGATATCTTACTTGCTTTTATTCATTACTTCTTATTTCCTCCCGTATTAATAGAATACCAGAAACCATATTTGGTAATTGTCAAGCTAGGTTATAGAGCCACTTGAGGCAGATCTTTCAGCTACTTATTCGTCTAGAAAACAGCAAGTCACACATTGCTAGTTTTCAATGGGTAATAATTAATACTATTACTACTGTGATAAGAAACAATAAATAAATAAATAACCCTACAGTATTTCTAGGCTCTTCACATAGTTAGTGTGTACCTGAATTGTGTACTTTCCTTATCTATCTCACTTCCCTTTTTCACACACACTGAGATATGCTAGACCAGCACAGTACAGTGCCATGAGGAAGGACTAAATAAGCTGCTCCTAAGGTGGCCTGGACCCCTGCCAAAACCCAGGGAATATGGTTTTGATCTAAAGTGCCCAACCTAGAAAGAAGAATTTCCACTCAACAGCCTATCCACTTCCAACACCCTAASTTCTGGTCTGACAAGGGCTTAAGGGAGTAGTTTCTCCAAGATAAAGGTCCTTTAAGGCCATATAGTGAWGACACACTTATATGTTTAGATTATTTGGATATGAGTGACTCACCGACTGATTGTCATCATCTTCACACTTGATCCTGCACTCACTGTTGAACTGGAAGCCATTGGAGCACTGGTAGAGCCCATGAAACTTGGAAGGTGGAGGGTCACAGGTCACAGGCACGCAAGCACCAGGCAGCCACGTGCCGTCTTGTGTGCACTGGATCTTAAAGGCTCGCCTTTCCATGCAGAAACAAACATGACCATTTAGTGAATAGCTGAGTTAGCTAAGACCTTCTAAAGCCTCTGAGCTGTGCTAGCAGGTTGCAGGAGGTGGCTTTCAACATATGGGCAACAGGTTGCGAATCTGCGTCATGGGGACTCTGAATGAAAATAATAATTATTTGCAAAGCCAACGTTCAGCTGCCTGGCCTTAACTCCTCTTTCAGCCTTGGAGACATAACCCAAAAACACTGCTTCCCAGGCTTGTGGGCTGTGGTTGGTTTGAAGTGGCTTTGTGCAGAGTCAAAAATATATGATAGCACTAACCCTTTCCCGAGAATTTTCAAAGGGGACTCCCCAGACTTCATATCAAAGGGCATTTCTAAGGTAGYGTCTGTTTTCTGAACATTGGCTAGGATTTCCAAAGGAACCTGGGAGAGTTAGGTGTCTACATCCTCTTGAAATTGCACAACTCTCTGCATAAGGGAATTGTCCCACAAAAATCCATACAACACATAAAGCTTGTTTCAAGCAACCAATCTTTTCTTTTTCCCAAACTTTTTAACCCGTGGCTTCCTGAATCATATTGATGCTTAGAATTTTTATTTTACGTACTTCCTTGCTTTTCTGGAGGATCCAGGGACATGGTAACCAGGTTTGCACTTGTATTTGCAAAATGATCCCACTTTGTGCTTATCTTCTCGGCAACGACTAGTCTGAAGATCTGCATTAGGAACTATGGAGGGTGCTCTACACATCAGCTCACACAGAGCCTCCGGAAAAGACCACAGCCCATCYTCCATGCAGGTCAAGTTGCTGTTGTTTCCTGAGAAGGACAGTGAGTAAAGTTAATAGCATTCAACTGAATAATTTTTTCCCCAAATGTCCTTACACCTGTAATATATCAAAAGCCACCTCAGTCCATTTGACAAATTCAGCTCTGAATTCATTCGTTCTTATGCATTTGGTCTTTGTAGATAATAGCATTAAATCATTAAGGATTCTGTTTTCAGGAGACAATAGGCAGACAGTGCTTATTTCAGGAAATACTGCAGCATAGGGAAACCACACTGGCTTTGTATTCTTTTATACTCCCATACTTTGTTGTTCTCTTAATCTGAAAGAAGACTTGCCCCCTACATCAACCCCCTTCTCTCCAAAGCCATGCTATTAACAGAGTGCTTGCTGCCATTACATCCTTTATTCTGCTTSTGTTATATCCCTTCTCTTAATCTATCCTTTTTATTCCAATTTTGGGCAGTTTGAAGCAGCATTTGTTAGTATTAGACACACTACTCTAACACAATGAGAAGCCATTCTCAGCTGGGGACTCTCAGTCTTTTGGGAGTACTRTGATAAATTTGGTTCAAAATACTCATTAGAAACTCATTTTCCTTAGGAAGCTTGCTTGGACAACACCTCAAAGGTAAAAGGTACAATACATTTATTTGCCTCTGCCATGACCTACTTGGTTTCAGCAAGTTAAGCTAAAAGTAGCCTAGTCTCAGTGTATTTTACAGTCTGTGATATTTTATACTGTATATCAAAAAAAGATATAAGCTTTTCCTAAGGGGAAAAAAAGAAACACAGCAATGAGCCACTAAGCCTTCAAAAATCCCTAATACTCTATTGAAATCCCTGACCATTGCTGCAGGAACTCTATTCAACCCACAACACATTTTCAATAGCAAGCCAACTTCTGAGTTATCCAAAATAATACTGACAAACTGCTGATGCCAGAGTAATGCCATCTCTCTAAGAGGAAAGGAAGAGAGCTGGGACAGGAGGCTGGAATTCAAAGAAGAAACAAAAGGCTCCAGAGGGCTCAGGAAGGTATGTGGAGGAGCCCTCTTAACCTACCCACAAAGATAAGAGAAGCTTTATTAAATCAACCTAGGCTTTCTTTCTCCCTTTCCCTATTGCAGATGATAGCAGAAGTATTTTGCACAGAAGGGAACTCTTTTCTAGASCAGCACCATGCTCCTTTGCTCTGACTCATGCATCAGCTCTGCAGACCAGCCATGGTGATATCATACTTGCCACTGCAAAGTGATAAGCTGTGACATTACCAACATTGGCTGTCATGACGTCAGTGATTGAATTAGGCATGAGTCATTCAAACACCGTTCTCTAGAAGCTTAGTGGCAATATCTATTAGTCATCACCGATGGCTGTACACCAAATTGTTCCTTTACTTCACAGCTCAGACAGTTCCCGGACAAAAGTGGCTGCACACAACAGCTGCACAGGGCCTGACCTAGAGATTCGGTTATCATCCCTCAAGCTCCCCCAAGGGAATCATTAGTTCATGTTCCTGTCACTTTTTACCCTCTGATGCATTGAATAAAAAGCACCAGTCTACCTGTTGAGGACAGTATTGCATTCCTTCAAGTTGCTTAATTTTACAAATACTTTTATTCCAGGCATTTTTTAACATCAGGCATTTTCAAGGAGAAACTGCTTCCTTACTGAAGATGAACTTCTTCATAACCAAGGAAGAGAATTCCTTTGATGAAAGTCTCCTTTTTGAGTARTTTTAACTTTTACTGTGGGTTGATTGGTTGGATTAAAGGAATGGAACTGTTTGGTTACACATGACGAAATCAATATATCCTCTCACTGAAATAATGAACAATTCACATGCCTCTTCTGRAAGATCAAAAGGGATAACAGGCCAATAAGCAGAAGAGTGGATAGTACTGAGAACATAATTGAGGATCTACGAGAAAAACAGCAGAGCAGGAGAAAGGAAAGAAAGAGGAAATAAGGAAGAAGAATATGTTATTCCTAGGAAAATTTTAGTGACTCACAAAGAAGGGAGAAGAAAGAAGTGAGATATAAAGTAAGATGAGTGTGGAAAAGGAGAGAGATAACAGAAGGACTAGCAAAAAAATGTGAAAAGGAAATATGCCACTGGAACGTGGGACCCTTCAGTCTTTTCCTGTTTTTCAGAAAACATGGAGCAGGAATACAAGGGAGCCATACACACAAAGCAGAGAAGGCCTGGGAAATAAGATGAGAGAGCTCAATTTGATTTATCCCCATGACTTTTCCATGTTTTGTTTGCATGGAAGCAATATTCACTGCTATTACTTCTAGGCCAGCCACAACTAACAAAAGGTCAAAGGAAGGTAATAGAAAGAGGAAAGAAAACCGAACTTCTAAGATAAATAAACCTTCCCATAAACTCTTATAATTCTTCATATTTAAGATATCATGAGTAATTCTAAAATAACAGGAATAATAACATATATTACTAGGAGAAGTTCATGTCAGCTGTGCAGTTAATCATTGTACAGACACTCTCTAGTACCTTTGAGAAGAGCAGGAGGTCGGCAAGTGAAGGAGCATTTCTTGCCAAAGGTGGTCCCCTCACTGCAGTTGAATGTGGCTGGGTAGACATGGTATTGGTCTGGGACACCACAGTCCACAGGCTCACAGGTCACCTGCTTGTTCCACTTTCCGTCTGTGCAAGTCATGATGATGCTGGACTCCATCTGAAAAAAGACACATAACTAAAGACATGGTAACCAGCAAGGGAGAGATCAAAATCATCTAAAGCTTCATAACATCCATTATTTTCATGACTCACAACACAAGCAAAGCTAAGGTTGATCATTGTCAATATTGTTTGGAAAGCGGCTACTGACAACATAGAGGTGTGCCTGTATGCCTATAACATATGCCTAACATATGCCACAAGAAATAGCATCAGAGGATCAACACGTGTATTTTTCCTTTGCAGTTTGGACCAAGCCTTTGCCCATAAAGAAACATCAGGTTGTTGAAGATATAAGTAACCTAATTTATTTTTTGCAACACTAGTAGTGAAGTTTGTCCCTTCCCCTCCAATCCTCATCACAAGGTGTGGAAGGAATGTCTTGTCTAACCTCTGAGGTGGCTGTTTTTCTGGATGCTGCTTAGTCTTTAGACGTTAATGAAAGCAATGCAGAGATTCTTGAGTTTGGTTACTTGGGATTCTTCAGTTTGGTTGAAAACAATAATATCAAAATGGATGGGAGTTTAACATCTGCTGCAGTATAAAGGGCTACATAACATGTAGCACAACATGGCTTATCTGAGTCACCTTCTGAAAAAAGCTGTRGAGCCTGCTGTTCCATCATGTTACCGGAAAGGAGTGTGAAAGTCTGAGCTGTTTGGATCTGACAGTTATCCCTGATCCTCTATCACCTGTGGAGCGATACAGTCACTTGCAGGTAATTGACCATGAATTTCTTGTACACTGTTAGGATCTAAATAAACTTGGCAAGAACCTGTTGGGGACTACTGTCCAAATCTCTCCCAAGAAGAGCCCATCAGCATGGGACTGAGGTATCAAGGAGGTTGGCCTGGGTCACACCAGCATCATCTTCAAGTATTGACAGGTGCTGCTATTGTTTCTATTATTGAAGTACTCCAGATGAAATCAKGGCATGCTGCCTTGGCAGTTGGGTGTTGCTTGGCATGCTTGAAAGACAGGCTTTTGTCTGGAAGACCTTGCAATGCACAGACCTAAGAGCATCCTGCCCATACTTTCTCCTGGCACCAGGTCCAGAAAGTCATGGATGGCAGAGGTTGAATACAGACTCAGTGCCTGACTGAAGGAAGGAAGGAAGGAAGGAAGGAAGGAAGGAAGGAAGGAAGGAAGGAAGGAAGGAAGGAAGGAAGGAAGGAGGCACCCTTCCAAGGCTAAGAGTAGGGATTTACCAGAAGACAAAAGGATAGATATCTGTCAGAGAAAGCTGAACAAATAATTATCTACTTTTTAATCTGAAAAAAAGACTAATCTTCTCCACATATGATTAAAGAGAGAGACAGAAGAAAAAGAAATATAAAGACCCCAACTACAAGATACTGTGGAAAGGGAAGACAGGAGCAAAGAATCTGACCAAGTTGCACAGCAACATTTTTATGCCTCCAAGGAATATTTTATTCAGGATTACTATGCTCAGGGGAGACTTGCACCACCAACCATTGATCAGCGTTTATAAAAGGAAGAGGAATTTTTCTAGCACACATCAAAGAGATGTGGATTCCCTTTTGCAAAAACACCCTAATGTTTTCAGCAGAAGTTCAGACCTGTCTCCCTTTGATATATGGTTGCATTTAGAATGGAAAAAGCAGTCCCAGAGCTGAGAAACTGGACACTTCCCAAGTGGGCACAAAATATATTTTTTAGACCATGGAGTTTATTTGAATAGGTAGCAGTGCTGATGAAAAAAAAAAAAAAGGAAAAAAAAAAAAAGTATCTTATATAGATTCAGAGTAGAACAACCTGGAATTCATGGAGTTCTCAGATGAGGTGACACACTGGGTCCCCATTTTCAATCATTTTGTTCCCCAGTGACTGTTAAATCTTTGTTGGTTATCAGATAGGCTTTACCATATATATATATATATATATATATGGGAATATATATATTCTGTAGATATAGGATGATGTGAAGATGCCCATGTTTCTACAGGAGGTTTCTGTATGATTCTGATGGCAATTGAACATGCAATAGCAGCATACTTCCATGCCTTCATAATACACGTATTAGCATTGCCACAGATGCCAGATATACTGTACTCTTCAGAACCAGTTTTAAAAAGAAAAGTGCAAATTATGTATTTCCCATCCACTATTATAGAGAATGTCTGCCATTTTTAAGGTGTAGCACCTGAATTAGTGATGGAGCTTATGGCTCAAATCAAGCRCACTGCATGCCTGTATCCTACAGATTTCCAAAGGAGGTGGAGATGATCTTGTGAAAGTCAAATTCTTAGTTTGGAGACCAAAGAAATCTGTAATCCTCCTGAAAACACAACACTGTAACTCTGCATTGCAGGCCAGATTCCTCCAGTACACACTGTTAGTAAATGCTATAATCAAATAATGTTTAAGCACCATGGCTGCTGGGCACTTTGGTCAGCAGGGAATTAAAGCATAAAACCAAGCTTATCATGGCAAGTGCTATTCAAATGTTAAAGAAAAAAACATGGATCTTTCACTGTGTTCTGCTGATGCTGGATTGAGGTTGAGTGCAGGGAAGACATATCAGTGGTAGGAGACTTAAGTCCAAGAGTTTAGTTGTGGATCTAGTTAGCCCAAGTTAATGCTTGTAATTCACTTGCAGTCTTCTTGAAAACTGTGGTACACTACAGCCCATTGGAAATGCAATGTGCCTCGGCCCATTCTCTCCATGGAAGCTATACCTAGTTGGCAGTATACTTCCACTGCACTTTATTGCTGCCTCTCTTCTAAACCTTGATGTGCAATACTTAATTTCACCATGTTTTTTGACTCTGTATTTTCCCCCACAGATCTTCCCCAACAAAAAAAAAACTAGCCAAATCTGGAAGAGTGACCTTCTATCCAGACCTTTATASCTTCTCCTCTCCTGATCACATTGGAAAACTTCCATACAGAGAAGGAGTAACCAAGTGGAGAAGACTCTGACTTCTCAGCTCATTCCAGTAATTTGTTCCAAACTTAATATGATAAAAGCTGAGGTTTTCAAGGTCGAAGTAAATAATGATAAATTTTAGAGTATATCTATTATTCAGTATCATCACTTCAACAAATACAAGCACATGCATTTTTGTAGCAGAACAGAAAATAAATTGCTTTACTGCAATGGAGGCAGAGATTAGTGCATATGATTGGAAACGAAGAGGATAGTTCTATCATGGAAATTACTGTAGATGGCACCCACAAGATCACAGTTTCTTTCTCTTGCAAAATCCCCCCAAAGGTAGGATCTTTGCAATGTTTGGTGGCATTATCCCAGCTGAAAGGCATGATCCAGCTCTCTGCAATGTCAGGTTAGAGTTCAGGGATATTTATCTGTGACTGGAGATTGAGCAGCACTGCCTTCATATCTTGCATTGTGTCTTTGCAGCAGTCTGCCCTTGCARATCTCCCACTCAAGGTCTGAGCAGGCACATGCTGCTGGTTGACATGACAAGGTCGTTTAGTTCACGGCAGTCCATATGAATCACACAGAATCACAGAATGGTTAAGGTTGAAAGGGACCTCTAGAGATCATCTAGTCCAACCCACTTGCTGAGGGCAGAATTTAAAGAGGATAGAGCTAAACTCTTCTTGGTGGTGGCCAGTGACAGAGCAAAGGGTAATGGGCACAAACTGAAACACATGAAGTTTCAATTCCATATGAGGAAGAACTTTACTGTTAGGGTGACAGAGCACTAGAACAGCTTGCCCAGATAGGCTGTGGAGTCTCTTTCTTTTGAGATTTTCCAAACCCACCTGGACGCAACCCTGTGTCATGTGCTCTAGGTGAAGTACCTGGCTTTCTCATCAGGTTTATTAGTTATAATTTTGGATGCTTTGTGCTGCTTTGACTAGCATCACAATGACCACTTTCCTTCACATACTGTTTTCCAGAAAAGGTTCATACAGGAGGGAGACAGAATGAGACAGGGTGAGAAGGAGACAAGAAAAGAAATGGGTCTCCAAAGATACAGTGTCCAGTACTGTGACAATCCAGTACAATGCAAACAAAAACAAATCTGTTGTCAGAAAGATTTGCTTCTTAGCACTTTTAACAGCTTGTGAAAATTCATGTCTCCTTCCTGCTGCCCAAGATCCCAGCCGACTCCTTCTTCAAGCGATGCTTCACGTGTGAAGTTTCCTCTCCTTAAAAACGAACAGCTGTGCCCTCCCCTCTAAGTATTCTTCCACTTCTGCCCACTACTGTGTCTCTAATTGAACCCACATGAGCCGTGCTTTCTTTTCCTGGCATGATTGATGATGCCTTTGCACAACATTAGGGGGCTGCTGGGTTTTAAATAACACCTCTTGACCAGAGCAGCAGTGGTGGTAGCTTCAAGGAGAGATGACAACAAGTAACTGAATGAGTGGGGCTTTCAGTGAAGGACAAGGCGGGGAGGAAAGAAGTGAAAGACAAAGGGGAAAAAGCTGAGGGAAAAATAAAGAGTGATAGCGTTATCAGAGGGGAGTGAGGAAATCAGGGGAAAATTAAACCTTGTAAGATCTTTGTGAAGAAGATGTATGAAGGATTTTGCTCCCATCAATATGCAAAACTTTTGTTGTTGTTGAGGTTCCTAAATGAGAGCAAAAGAGAACCCCAGTGCAATGGCTTGTTTCTTATTGTTTTGTTTTTGCTTTAAGACAAATGGCTTCTATTGCATGTAGTGCTAATATATTTTGGACTTGGTGATTTTATGGAGTTTAACAAAATTTGAGAACAGGCATTTCTCAGAGGGAAGAAATGAAAGATTTTTTTTTTTTTCCCTAGGAATGATTAAACGTGGTGGCTTCAAGGAGAAACAGAGGCCAGGAAGTTCAGCAATAGTTAGAATGATTTTCAAAAACCCCATAGATGTAAAAGATTGATTTAAAATATGACTTATGCTCCCAGATTTTGGAGGTGCTTTTGAAATTTTTTCCCTTTAAATCTCTGTTCACTCTTTTTGGAAGAAAAGTTGGTTCGGATGCTAAACCAGGGTGTGTTCACAGGACTGCCAATCATCTTTATCAGCCTGCAGTTGTTGTGGGCCACTGATGTTCAGCCAGCCCTCGGAGACATTGCGCCTTACCTCAGCCTCCTTCCTGCCCAAGAGTGTGAAACATCAGCAAGTGCAAAGCTACTTTGCTTTCTTCTTCTTGCAAAGGCCTTCATACTGTCCGTATGAGGGCCAACTGAATACCAATAGTGTAACAACCAACAGCTTTGTGCAAAGTTCATCATCACAGCACAAAGTTCCTCTGAACATGGACAACAGTCCACATGTCCTATCTCATCACCAAATGCCTGTGAKCAGAAGAACTGAAGCTGGGAAGCAATTGTGGAAGGAGCACAATGCAATTCAGTATAACACAATACAAGAAATCCAGACCACAGATTCCAGTGTATCTCAGATAATTCATTTCTTGCATGCAAGTTACACAAGTTCTGGCTTGAAGCACCTGACACAAAGAAATAAAACAAGATGATAGTGAAAGAAACTGTCCATTCCTATTCAGCAGATCTTCTAAGCACATGCGTGAACTTTAAAGCATGTGTTTAAAATGCTTCACTGATAGTGATATTGTTAAGTACATGCTCCACTCCTTCACCGATTTGAACAGCACAGAGGAAAACAGCCATAAGCTTCAGATTTTTTAACTGGTGGAAAAAGATGATAAAGGGCAAAAGCAGATCAGGGTGAGAAGAAGCATGTTGTAATAAGCACTGAATCATGTTAGCTAGGAGTGTTAAAATCCTCCACTCTTGTCATATGAATCTGATCAAGGCTTCGAAACCAGGGCTCTCAGAACAAAACCACAACGGAACAGTTGGCTGAGCCTCCCCAAAAGGTACTTTTTGCATTTAAACAACACAGCCCTGGTGGAACATACTTAGGCTGTTTGATTTGGGCTTAGATTCCTATGCGTTCAATGTACAGATCTCTTTCAACTATTTCCTGGTTCACACATTCAGACTTGTTTGAGATCTTGTTTTCCGTTCTGTAAAAATGCTCAGCTGAAGCTAGGGTTCTGGTGCTGATGCCAATTAGGATGGAAGAGGCCCAGCTCGTGGGGTCCTGTATTTGTTTTGTAATTGAGTTGAAAGGGCTGACTCATTCCCCACCCCTCTGTCTCGCCCCTCTGTGAGCTTATGAAGAACACAGTATTTCACAAACACAGACAGGCTGTGGAGAGCGGCTGCCTGCCTGCAGCCCCTACCCCGTCCCCAGACGCACAGGCTGCCCCTGCAGCACACACAGAGATGCACATGCGGGCTGCCACAACCGTGTCACTCTTACCGGAGCCAGCAGCATTCCAACAGTGAGCACAAACTGGAGCTGGTGCAGTCTGGTACCTACAGCAGGTCCATGTACCCTGCACACACCAACACTGGGACATGTCACACACAGTTTTGGCCCCAGCGATAAAGTAGCAGCATTCAGGGTGGGTTTTTTTTTTTTTTTTTTTTTTAAACGTTTAAAGAACTGTGCAGTTCCCCACAATATCCCCTCTCTACATCAATACATTTATGTGACTGCAGTGTTACTGCATAGCTCAGGGAAAACCAGTCAGCATCTCCTGACCCACTAGGGTGGGTTTTGGTGCTTTGGTTACATCAGAAAAGGTTTAGATGCTTTCTTCTTTTATGTCACATTTCTTTTTGRAATGTCACAGTGCAGTTGGAAGCAGATGGACTGAAATGTTGCAAAGCAGTTAAGACTTTGTTAACTCTAACCCAAGGAATAAATTTGAGAATTTTTGCCCAGAAACTGGTGCAAAAACAAACAAACAACATGGCTACCCAGAAAAACTCTATTGGTTGGATAGGATGGTGATGCCACAGAAGGCCTAAATACAGATTTAAACCTTTTGTGTTGAAAATTTCTAAATTTTACAAACATTTGAGATTTGCTCATTGCTAACACCTTTTCCTAAAAAGCGAGATGACTTCTATTCTGATTAGAAGAAATATTTGGATGTCATATTGCCACAAGGCTAAGCTCAGATGTATGATTTTAGGGTGGGTTGTTTAATTTCTCCATGTGTTTGCTCTTCTCTGTTTTGTGGGTCATAAAAAAACAGCAGAACAAACCTGGCTCTTGATGAGATCGTCATCTCGCTGGACTTGCAATATGTAACCTGTCCGGCAGCTCACATTGCACTGGGCACCGTTGTACCAGCCACCGCTGCTGCAGTTCAGCAACGCATTCTCAATCTCCAGCTTTTGGCAATCAGTGGCTTCGCAAGAGTAGTGGACACAGCTAGGTGGGAAACAAGAAAATTGTGTTTTAGATGCACAGAAATGTCTGGGTAGTACAAAACTACTATCTCTGATGGTCTGATTCAAACAAAATGTTATGGTCCATATTAAATTTTAAGTATGGAGACAGTCCTCTCAGCTAAAGAAGAATTAAAATGCTGCGAGGCTTAAAGTATGTGCAAATAGGTTTTGCTTCGTTAGGGACAAAGTTTCCTATAAAGCGATGTGCCTCTGATGAAAGTTAAAATAAGCTACATCATATGGTTAAATTCGTTCTAAAGAGGGAAAATCTTGCCTTGCTTCATCATCTGTGCAGGTACAGAAGAACTCAAGACACTGAAATTTATAATAAGAGGAAAAGCAATGAAACAATACGCATCTGAAATGGGCTGCACGCAAGATATTCCCATCTCCTAAAAAAAGGATTAACAGACACTAAAAACCCATCCACCTTACTAAGTATAGGACTTAGCACGTACATGGTGTTTTGTTGTGTTCAAACTGCTGTGCAGACATTAACTAATTAATTTTCATTACAAGCCTGTGAGACATCTGTGCCAGTATTGTTATCCCCACATTACTGATAGAGAAACACATCTGCACATGTCTCTGCTGAGCTACAGATCAAACTGCAGCATTATCCACCTCAACAACTCATTTCTCTGTCCCAAACCTGTATGGGAAGTGCCCACTGCCTGGAATTTAATGTTGGTTTTCTATTGGCAGCCCCTTTCTGGAGTGTGATGGGCCATAAACAACAACTGCGTTCAAAATGACACAACTCATTTCTTTATCTTGCATAAAGTAGTACTGTTGATGGGCTTGAGAAGGCAGAATTCTACCGCTACACTGTTCAACTAATCATRTTCTCATATGCAGCAAACTGCATCTTGTCTATCAATAGTACAACTGAAAAGTGATGCTCATCATTCTGGCAGAACAGGTAAGCCTTTGTCAGAGAAGCTTCACAGCTCTTGGTGTGTAGGGAAGGACTGGATGGCTTCCCAAGTCTCCTTCCTTCCCTGTGATGCTAGAACTCATGTTCCCGTTTGCATTAACTGCCACAAAAAGACGTTACCGTGCTGCACTGTGGGAGGCTGCTGATCCCATACTGAGGGTTTCATATCTATTTTCCAGTCACTGCAGCTCACATCCTGACAACACGAAAATTTAAATTACCACTGATTTCAGTTTTGATCAGTCAGTAAAATTGTGGATGAAATGGCTGAAGACACTCCAATCCAAAGCCAAAGCCCAACTGGTCTTCTCTTGTGCATAAGTGAGATGAGGAGAACAGCTATGCGCAGCAGTCTTGTAAATGACCAACATGAATCACCCAGTGGTGTGAACCACAGTCCTGATTTTGTGCTATCACATGCCAGCCTCACATACTGTGATCCTTCTTTGAATAAAGCTTGCTATTTCATGATATGGCTAGTTGAGTAAATTGCCAGTTAACATCAGCAAGAATGTCTAAACTTGGATGTTAAAAGCATGAACGATGAATATGGTACCTCACCAAACTCTCACTACATACCCCAGGTACACTTACACAGGAAGACTAACTCTTATTTTGTTCCCCTATGTTTCTGAGATGGGGAGGCTTCAATGTGAGTTCCTTCTGTGCCATGGCTTCAGTGACAAGTTGACTCACAGAGGAAAAAACATGAACACTAGTAAGAATGTCTGACCCAGGATGTCAAGAGAGCATGAATGACGAATCTGATACTTCATCAAAACTTCACTACATACCCCAGGTACACCTACCCATGAAGGCTGTTATTTTGTTCCTCTCTGCTTTTGAAATGGCGAGGCTTCAATGTGTGTTCCTTCTGTGCCATGGCTTCAGTGACAAGTTGACTCACAGAGGAAAAACCATTAAGAGTGTTGCCAAGCCATTCTCTGAAGYACATACTGTGAACCTTGACTGCCCATTGCAAAACTCAGGAAAAAACTGAAGTGCTTTTTGCTCAAAAGTTAGAAAAATAAGATAACAGAAGACCTATTTAATATCTTACGTGAACTAGTGTGCAACACTTCAATGTAGCAYTGGATCCAGTCTTGAATGGCTTCAGAGGAAAGGATAAAACTAAGAAAACCTTTGTCATTTGCACAGATGGAAATGGGGAGCAACATCACTGCAGTAAGGGGTGCTGTCCTTCAGTTCAATCAGTGTAAAGGAGAAAAAGGATCTGACTTCTTGAGTTCAGATCAGGACAGCAGATGAGAAAGTCTGAGCTTAAAAGTCCTACAGAACTGAAACACCAGACAAAGGCATTAAGAAACACTTATTGTGATGTTCTTCTTTCTGTTTACAAGTCCCCTTGTGGTCTTAGTAAATGGCCAGGGAACATTTTTAGCCAYCCCCTCCAGGCTCCAGATTATGCCTCGGTTAGCAGATCATCTGGGCAGCTCTCTCTGTCTGTAATTCTATATGAATGACTTCAGTGACAAACAATACAACCATTCACTTTTTGTGAAAAAACAACCACTGCCACCAAATGTTTCCAATTTAAATATTTCTGGTTCTCTAGCTACTGGTTCCAATTTGGTATCAGCTACTGTCAGCCGTAAATCCCTATGAATTTTGAAGTCATGATCCTGAATTGAGTTCTGCAACTGCAGAATTAACAAGGAGAAATGAATATCTCCACGTAGGAAATTTAGACAAAAGAACACATCATATCCATATTACAGAACTGTGGATTACAGAAGCTCTTGCAAGGGACCTGCAATTTAACAGTGGTTAATCATCACATGTTCCAGAAAYGATGCATTTCTTGGGGAAGAAACAATATAGAATATCTGAGAATGAAATCATTTCTACTTTAACTTATGTTGCTCCCTGGCATGGAACATCTTGAGCTTTCTTCTTACCATTCAAACATGGTGACATCATCATTTATAATGATCTAGTATTGGTGTCTGGGATAATGCTTGATATTGTTTATATTGTTGCCTCTGCCCCACAATCCACTCGTTCCTATTCTAATTTATTGCACTAGAAAAGTATGATTTCCTAAAGCATATCAAGGCAAGTGCAAGAAACAGTGAATTTCTTGCACATGTTCCAATGCCTGCAACATGTTAAAAATATAGATKAAGGCAGACTATTCTAGTGATTTAAAAAACTCCAAGTTGAGTTAATTTCACATGTAGGCTAAAGTTCTGAGCCAGTTCTTACTTTATTTAAATCCATTTTGCCCATCCCTAATCTAAACAAGCTCAGTCATTAGCCTCTAAATCTTTACTTCTCTGTGCCAGTATAGGCCCCAATTCAGCAAGGCACTCAAATGTGTGCTTAACTGCAGAAGTATGATTAAGTCCCATTGACAGATTTGACTACAAGGGGATGTAAGAACATAGCTAAGGGCTTTGCTAAATTGGGGTCTTGGAGGCACAATCCCAGAAACATTTGTATTTTAACATGTTTATAGAAAATTATGACAATTAAGTGGAACTCTTCCTGACATAAAAACAAACCAGTACTTCCTCCTTCAAAAAACTTATAGCAAGCCAAATGTTTTTTCCTTAACCCTGGGGTCAAGCACTTTTCCAAGAACTCATCTTAACACAGTGCCCTAATTATTTTTTTCTTTGCAATAGCTCTGCCACATGTATATGTATAGGTGAGATTAAAAGCATTCAGTGTACACTTGCATGTGATATGAGCCTGACYATTATCTATTTTACATAGGAAAAACTTCATTTTCCACAGCCCAGGCTAGCCTAGACTGAAGTATGCTTAATTTTGATTCTCTGTCACCCTTCATACAACTCACATAACTCCAACCTTCTAACATTATTTCTAAGGAATTTATCCTTGCAGTGGAATTGGCTTCTGCTCTATCTGCACAGATCTTTCAAAAGGCAAAAGCAGATTATCTCTCCTTAATTTAAACATATATTCACCACTTTGAAAAGCAAAAGTTTATAGTTACGTTCTTTCTTGTAGCTTCAGAARGTAGAGAGGTGTATGAACTACAAATTTATCGATGAATTTACTGTCTTTGGTCATCTGAATATATGTACTTTAATCCTTGGGACTCAGTGGGGACAGCTCAGTCTGTACCAACTGGCTCACAGGAAGACAGATCGAGTCCTTTCTTTGTACATGTTTGCCTTCAAATTGTCCATGGGAGTGATCAGAAGAATAGCTCTCACCAATGCTCCCTTCAGCAATTTCACTTCAGTACTGCTAGACTCATCTCCGAYAGCAATCATGGTGAAACCCTAATGCAAACTGGTGGGGCAGGAATGCAGATGGGTGCTGAAGTATACTGAAAATACTCGATATAGCCCCAGGTAAGTCACGGGAAAGGAAAGGTTGAGCTAGCGCACATCCTCTGCCCTWGCCCCACCACTGCAGGGATGATGGCTTCTGTCAGGGGACTGCCCTGCACTCTTGGGGTGCACTGTGTTGTGCAAGATATCCTTCCAGTGAGGTCCAGACTGAGCTGATAAAGCTTTCAAAGCCTCCATACGCCCTTTCAGGGGCTAAGCAATGCCTGTGTGCCTCAATGCTAACAGCCTGGAAGGTCTCCCTGCAAGAATGCGTTGAGGCAAACAAAGAAAACACATCACGTTCCAGTTTAATAAAAGCCAAATGATGCCATTTGCCAATTACCAAAATGGGGCGAAGGTTAAAAACCCGCTGAATTATAACACATGTCACAGACTAAAGCTTCTATGATTAACAGTTCTGTGAGAATTTCATTAATTTCACCAGAAGCAAGCTGACAGAGATTGTGCTTAATGACAGAATGCAGGGCAGGGGAAACGGTCAGGGAAACAGTGGCTGAATCAGTTAAGAAAAAGCTGTATTAAATARCTAAAAAAATAAGCCATGAGAAGATTTTTTGCCTATGTAAAAGAAAAAAAAMAGGAATTATAAAGGGTCATTGCATTTGCTACACTGCTCAAGATTTTTCTTCATCATTTCTTTTCAAGAAGGAGCTCAAACAATGAAAAAAAAATTTAAAAAAAAAATGAATTGGGTGAGCTACTTTTCTCTGAACCTTGTGCAGGGCCACCAAAAGAAGTAATCTCAGAGGAATGCCCTCTGCAGATGCTAGGTATGCTGCTGAGGAGGGTTTTACTCTGGCTCAGGTATGCCAGGAGATCCATTTTGCTAGTAGGAGCTTTAAAGAGTGCTTGGACAYAGCATAGTTCCCTCCTCAGAACCAGAGAGTTGAACTCAGGAAACTGAGGCACGTTAACCATGCTGAGCGATTTTTTACAATAGCCATGAAACACACAGATGTACACACTTACATTGCTACATAGAAGAGGAAAAACAAAATCTGCCCTGCAGAAGCCATTCTGCAGCTGTAACACTGTGTTCATATCAACAAGCCAAGATTTAATAGGAGTAGGTAAAGCAAAATATTTTCACTGTACTAACTAGAAAGCACTAAGAGCCATGCCAGCTGTATAACAAGCAAAAGTGGAACATGGATGTTGGAGAGCTGCAGGTAGCAAAACTCTACACCAAGGGAGGTGGGGCTCATTCTCATTGCAAACTGGGAGTTATTGGACAATCATAAAGTTGGAAACTGTCATGAAATGCAGAAATCTGGCAGCTGAAGTGGGATGTCTGCCTAGGTGTAAATGGGTGGCTTGTTGGGTACAGGTGCCCAGAGATGACAACAGCAGGAAGACGGGAAGTGGCAGGTCTGTAGGGTAAACTGGCACTGCCCCTGGGGAAAAGCAGTGCTTCCCTTCACTACCTTGATGGGGATAGGAGAGCCSCCCGCAAGATGATGCTTTCTACCTAGCAAAAAGGACAGAACTTTAATTTCTGAGGAACCACTGTCAGAGATGGTCTCAGAAAGCTGTGTTTTCACAGCACTCAAATGACCAAATATGGGAACATAAACCATTGCTCCTGTGCACCCAGTTTCACTCTCCCACTCACAAAGCTGAATAGGAAATAATAAAGGGCAATAACCTGAGCTATATAGGTGCAAAACTAGTGCAAGAGGAGAACTAACTGGGCAATTGCATTGGTTTTAAGGATGCAATGTGAAAATAAAGCATGTCATTTATACAACATGTCTCCAACAGTGAGGTAAACTTCTGTGGAAAAAATAAAAAGAAGCTTCTGGTCAGCTGCAGCAGAAAAGAACAACTGGAAAAATACAACTGGAAAGTACAGAATATTTTTTAAATCCTCTATAAGTGTCTTCAGACAATGGAATGGATTTTTTAAAAGAAATAAAGATGACTGAAGACAAGATTCTATAAAGTTCAATGGGACTTGCACATTTAAGCTCCATTTTTTCTTTTAAACTTTACTATACATTTTAAGAAAGAAGGGTGACTATACGTTCTATTTTCAGTTATTAAGTTGTCACTAACCCATGGGAGATATCCATTCACCCTCAAAATAAAAGCTGTGTTAACATTTAAGGGGTGATATATTTCTTTTCTTTCACATTTTAAAATCTGCACCCTAGCCTAGAAGTGCCTGTATGTGGCTATAAATTCTCTCCAACTAAAATAATTCTCCTTGAAAAGAGGGAAATAATATCTCTTGTAGAGAGAAGCCAAAAAAGGCGGCAAAAATATCCATGTTTGCCTAAGGAAAATGAAAGCCGCGAAGTTGATTCTTGTACGTAGGAAGGAAAGTTATTTTAAAAAATGATTAAATATATGATCATATCATGCAGATGTAGCCAGCATGGAAAGAGGACCAGGGAAGCACGAGGACTGACGATCCCTAGCTCTCAAAAAGGGTCTGATAGGGAGCGTGGGAGGCAGAGGGGAAGAAGGTGACTTAAATAACGGGACAGATCAGCCTCAAYACGCACCAAGAGCACTCTCGCAGCAGAAGACCCATATCCAGCTGCTGCTCTGCTTATGAATAAATTCAAAACAAACAAAACCTTCTTTCTGTGTTCATTCTGGACTGAGTAAATTAATGAAGCAAAAAAGATGGCAAGTGACAGCAAAGAGGTTWTGTGTTTGCCGGTTCCTGGATGCTTGAATATTTGTCTTAACACACATCTTTTCTACATTTTGGATAACTAAACTGCATGGAGTTTCTTATCTCTGGAGAGGAAAGTRTATGTGGCCACTCCAAATGATCCCATCAGAAGGCAGACTGGAATTTTTCCCCTATGCAGTCAATGGAAAAAAATACTGATTTCAATTTGCTTTGGATTGGTGCTTTATATTTGAGAGTTTCTGGTTGCTTGATTGATGCTAGAAGCTTTATGTTCAATTCAACATTGTTACCCCAAAGTTCTAAAATGTCACTGCTTTGAAGAAGCAAGGCTCTGAGKGAAGTTTTTGAGACCCAAGGGCTGAGACAGGTCAGTGAATTATGAGAACAAAGGGAAACAAACAAACAAAAAAATCAGGAAGAAARAAGCAAATGATGGGTGATTCTTCTCCAAGAAATTTCAAAAGGTTAGTTCGCTGTGCTGCAGAGGGTCACTGAAGCTTTGCCTAAAGGGAAAGCATTTTTTATTAAGGAAATAACTTTCTAAACACAGAGTACTTTTAATTTCATAAGTGAACAAATATTTCAAGTTCCTATTGAAAACTTGAGAGAGAGGAGTGTGGTCCTGTGTCTCAGCCTTCTCAAGCACTCTGTTGCTTCTCACTGTCTCCTTCCAGTGGGTTTTCTTGCTCTTTTTCTGTCTCTGTGTTGGGATTTGGCCAAACTTCCACAACTAGACTTCTCATCTGAAACTTGATCTTGCTGTCTTTGGGCCTCTGAATTTATACAACCTATTGCACAGAATGATCAGACGCCTTGAATCTAGGTCAGAACACACTGACTGGATTGATTTAGCTATAGATATACTCTTTTTTTCTTTTCTATTTTTTTTTTTTCTCTTATCCCCCTTCTCACCCTCCCCCCTTCTTGGAATAAAAGCAGGTCCTAAAAACAAACCAGAACATTATCAAAAACCTGACAGTCTGCTTAGGAGGCTGAGCAGAGGCTTGCTAGGAAAAGCAACTTGCTTTACTTTTGCTGCTGCTATAGTTTGATGCTTGCTCACAACTTTGAATTCTCAGAGAAAAGTGATTCTTTGAGAGGTTTTGCTAAATTCTCCCCACTTCTKCTTTTCAATGCCTTGCTGAAAGGAYCCCAGAAGCTGCTGCACCAGAGGCTGTGAAAGGTCACAGTCTCTGTGGGATGCTGTAAAGCAGCGCCTGAGAGGGCTTGGTGGTGATCTATTGATGTGTCTGTAATAACAACAAGAATAAAACGGTAGCCATAAACCTTTCATCCTGGGGGGTCCCACAGAGCTTTTCAGAGCGTTAGCCGGATCCATGGGGGTACTGAGAGCCTTTGCCCAGCCATAAAATTGACACGAACACTGGCTGCTGAGCACCCACTGCTGTGGGCTGAGCACCTTGCAGGATGTGGCCCCGCTGGGGCACAAGAATCACTTTGTCTCTGTGCAACCATTTCTGTGGGAGGTTCCTGTAGCCGCTTAACAGCACAAAGCAGTTTAGCTCGAGGACGAGGTGCGAGCAGCTAAAATGAGGCCTTATTGGGGAATGCATGTAGAGTTAACTGGCCCCAATTCCAAGCTWGGGATAAGAGAGGGAGGAGAAAGGAAGAGGAAATAATTCACTAGCAGTATCCTATGCGGGTTAAATGTCCCATCCATCCTGATCAGTGAGAACACTGGTGTTTTTTTCTCCAGCAACACAAAAGGGTCAGCAGGGTTCAGCTGCCTTGCCCCTCCTGGCTCCTTTTAACCTCTCGCTCGGGCCTGCTGGGGCTGGGGGCGGTGGGTGGCGAGGCGAGAAGGAAGCAGGCTGACAGGCTCACCTCTGCTCCGCCGGGCTGTAGGTCTGTCCTCGCTGGCAGCTGCTGATGGTGATGGGGTCGAAGTTGTGGAAGGAACGCAGGGCCACCCCGGAGATGGCCACAAACTGGGAGCTGAAGCTAATGAGGACAGCCCGGGTGTGATAAAAAGGGTGACTGAGGTCATGGATCACGGGGATAATCAGGGGATTGTTCCTGCAGCTCAGGACGTGGACACCTGCCAGAAGAGAGACAAGATCAGAGGAAGGGTCAGACTTAACACAATTGCTTCCCGAAGCCGTTGGCACTTCAGAAGCATTTCACCCATAGGAATGGCCCTATAGAACTGAAAAGTTATGGTAAGCTGCCTGGAGGGGCTTCCCAAATCACTCTGTAGAGCTTAGCAGAGAAGTATATCCCTCCAGACAGCTAAAGAAAGGCTGCCATTCTCTCTGCAAATGCGGTAGGCTCTCAGAGCAATTTCTTTAGACCATAGCTACATTTCTATTGTGCTCTGTTAAATCAGGAGCAACCATCACGGAGGAAGTGGAGTTGCACTATTGTAAAACTAGTCTGAGAGGACAGTTAAAGCCTTTATACTGTGCATCAAATGGCACCGGCAGAATGGATGGCTTTGTGTACAGCGGGCAGTTTACCAGTGGCTTGTTTGTAGCTGTGCATGTCATTAACACTCAGTGTTAAACTTTTTACATCAACTCTATGCCAAATGTGCCCAGTTTTGCTTTCGTTTGATTGTTTTCAGCCTTGGCTCCTTCCTAGAAAGAGCAAATATGGTCTTGGAGAGGGAGAAATGAGCGTCATGGCTACAGGGAGGATTTTGCATGTGACCTCCTTTGAGAATAAAAAAATTCAAGGTATCTGATGATGCTCAGTAGCCCCAGAGATGTGCTGGGGAGACTTCTTATCCTTCTTCAGTAGACAAGGCATGCAGGAAGAAGTTTCTGCCTTCACATAGGAGTAACTTGATTTCAGATGAGCCAAATCTATCTCAGGGCAAACTCAAAGGACAGACAACTGTCACTTGGCCTCAAAGTACATTAAATGAGATTCACAAGCTTGCGACTGGCTGCAAAGTCCTGCCTTCTTGGCTCCCTGCAGATCAGCTTGGTTCCAGTTCTGTTCACTTCACTGAAGTTCCACCAGCAACGAATTTGGCCCAAATTCTTGGACTACCCACTACACTTACAAATTTAAAAATAAAGTAGGTTCTATCTGTATGTTTAAATGGCTCAGGGATTTTTATTACTTTTCCCCTTTTTTTTGATTCAAAATCAAAAGAATAAAAAAGCTTTCATTTTTCCCCTTAGAAAGTGATTTCCTGTGAATTAGGACTTCTGATCACTGTCTTGAAACATCTATCTCCCATCTTCTGTTAAAAAAAAAATCTTCCTGTAATAAAAAGCAAAATAAACTAAAAAAGCAAACCTCTTTTTGTTTTGGTCTTTACCTGACCCTGAAATAACCTTCCTCTCTACTTGCCTTCCACAGGTCTTTTGATATCAGTTCCTTGTGGAACGGTGCACGTTTCTCACTTACAAACAGGTGCAGTTAATACTTGAAATCCCGAGTTCCCAAATTCCTTAGAAGTTTCTGCCTTCTCTGATGGAAGGCCAAAAAAGACCTTATGGTATGAGGCTGTTTATTCATTTCATTTTCAGTCATAGAACCAAGGTGGTGTCCACAATAAGACAGATCCACTGCAGATACTGGTGTGTTTTTTGCTCCAGCAAGGTAAATGGAGAGTGAATGGGGCAGCATTTAGCTAACCTGACTTCATTAAGAAATAAATAAATAAATACAAACTCATTTGAGGTAGAACATATTAGCAGGAGTGCATGAGTTTGAATTATCTTGATGGTTGCCCCTGTTCATTTAGCTCTGGACTGATCTATTCATCAGTCCTTCAATACCTCTTAAAATCTATTCGACATTTGAATGCCAGTTCCTCTTAACCCACATCTCTGAGGTGTTTGCCATCCTCTCTCCTAGGCAGTCTCAAAAGAAACCTCTCATTATTTCTGGACCATCCACACAGTGCAGCGAAGTGCAGTTCTGGGTACACTGCCCTTGTGCACTGTGCTGCACTTTAGCACGCTGTGGCCTGATCTRGTTTTATACTCGCTAATACAGGTACCAGTGACAGACAGGTGTGATAGGCTTTATGCAAACCAGCACAAGCTAAAATACTGTTACCTCATTCTAGGTCGTACTTTCAATTTGCTGCTGACTTCTGCTTAAGGCTGCCTGACAATCCAGTCAACCTTGCAGTCTCTGCATGCCAAACTTTTCATCCCAGCTGCAAGTTTCCAGCTTGCTACAGGAAAACAACCTAATGCTAAGCCCAGCTCTGCCTGAGTGAGAACTGCTGGGCAGACTAACCTACGCCTCCTCTGTGCTAAGAAACATTTCTCTGTGAATACTACAGGGGCTTTTCCATGATGAAGACAGCGTCTCAACTGTGAAGATTTGCAGGCATCAGTTTGAGGCATGCCAAACTCATTTTGCAACTTCTTTGGGGATTTCAAAACTTCGCCCTTGATTTCCTCTTTGCTCCTCTTTCTTGCTCTTTTCCTCTCACAATTTGTTTGTCTGTCTCTTTTCAAAGTGTCACATTAAGTAGTTGTTAGCATAGTTGTGTGTCTGTCACTCATTTCTCAGGGGGAAACAGCTATGTGCCACTGTTTTGCAAAAGGAGGAGGGTAAGACCAGTGCAGGGGTGCTGTGCAAACTATAACTGTCCTCATTCAACCTGCACAGCTTGTTATTATTTTGTTTGTGGGGTTTTTTTGTTTGTTTGTGTTTTGACAACAGACACCTCATTTTCTTTTCTTCCACACCCCACCAATATTATAGATTGCACAGGATAGTAAATTGCCTTTCATTTGCAAGTGACTCTTATTGTTTGCATAACTAGTAGGAAGTTGATATGAGTCTGAGCTTGGCAAAACTGTAAACTGGTAAAACAAAGTTGGGGGAGGAGGTTATTTTTCCCTAAAAATCACTTCACGGTGAACTACCTTGGGACATTAGTACAATTCGTACGCTCAAAGACACTCTCACACGCATCTGCTTGAGACCATGCATCTCCCACTCAGCCTGCAAGGTTCTGCAGCTTCATCAAACCTGAAACGTTTCACATGAAAAACGTTGGCCTAGATAACCCAAAATTTATCATGAAGACCTTGCTACTCTTCAAGGGAGGGAGGGAGGGAGAAAACCAGCCATCTCCTTGTGAGGCATCCAAGTGCCTTGGTTATGATCTGCTTCACTGGACAACAGCAGTCAAAGGTTTTCTTCATATAACTGGCTTAGCTGTCTTATCTGCAGCCCCTTCACAGACATTATAACAAAGGTTTTAGAAGACCCTGTATCCAGACCATCAAAAAACAATAGAAATCTCCCTTTATATATTAGATGTATTAGAGTATGCAGAGTATTAGATGTATCAAATGATGTATCATTTTCAATAGACTCTCAGTAAAATTCAGATCCTGATGTATTAAGCAAGCACTTTTTCTTTATGATTCTGGAAAAAACAAGCAGGAATAGATCTTGAACAGGATTAATAACAGATTAAGCAAACACTAGAGAGGGAGTTGAATAAAATATATTTTTACCAAGATCATGACTTTGTTCCTTGGTGTCAAACAGCTGCACACTGATGGTTTCCTGCTTCTGATCCAAGTAGTAGGTGCCATCAGTAACCAAGTGAACAAGAACCGCTGCGGCTACCATAGGCTGGGAAAAATAAGCCTAGGGGRAAAAAAAAAAAGAAAGAAAGAAAGAAAAAAGTCCCTCAAAAACTGAGATGGATAAAAGGGGTAGACTTAAAAACAAAAAAGCCAGTGCACAACTTTTAAGTAACAATTCCTCCTTTATTTTAATAGATAAATCTCTTCCAAACTGTGTTGCTTGTTGGAGCTMTTACTGACTGTGCTTTATTCAGTACAGGAGAAGCCTAAACCCAGATATACAAACTGAATAGGACTTGAGCTAAACTGCTCTGCGGCTGGAGGTTATAACTCCTCTGAAAGTCAATGCGCTTGTCAGAGAAGGGGACTTTACCAGTCATTCCCTAGATGATTACATGCTCATAGACTTTGTTTTGCTCTTTTGCACCAAACATATTTCAAAGAAAGCAGAAGCCTGGCACTATCTTACGATATTTCACCCATTGGAGAGCCTCTGAAGACAGACAAATAGGAAACTTCTGAATTACCTTGGCACTTGTGTCCTTCTTACCTTGAGCCAGAAATTGGTCTGAGTCATATGGGAATACTGGAAGTTGGCTGTGCAGGGATACCAGGCATACTGAGACACACCATCATTCAAGTCAATCACCTTAGTTCGGCACATCTGAGAGAGAAAAAGGAAATGCCAGAATGGATGTAAATGGTACTGTGAAATGATTATGACTGTTTACAGTGGGATAAATGTCCAGATACATTACTAGAATAAAATAAAATATTGTAAAGATACCTCAATACCATAAGAATTATTTCAAAGGTGTTTTTTGGGGTTCTTTCTACTCAATACAAATTTAAACATAAATGATCAAAGGACTCGCAACAGCAGGATGTTAACCAGAAGTTTCTTCTTGTACTTAGTTTACTACAATGAGGAATTCAAGAGTGTCTAGCTCAACTTTACTAAAGGGACCACCACCATTCAACTGAAATCAAAGCAATCATTACTCCTGARCACAACAACTCATGGCAGGAGATATCTGTGGATGCGCTCCACACTGCTCAAGTGATATCCTATTTAAACCTGCCTGTCACTGTAACCTCAGGAMAGCCACGGATGGCCATGCAAACTTGGAAGTGTAGCCAGGAAAGTCCCGTCTCTACAACTAAATTAAAGGAAACGCAAGGAGAGTCTGTAAGGAACTAGTTTCTGCAACTGGAGTAAACTTCTTCCTAAATCCAGCATTTTCCATGGCAGGCAGAAGTAGGATACTTCCTTTCAGTAAAGGACAAGAAGATTAATTCAAAATGTTGGCATGAGTGAAAAGCCCACATAAAAGAATTAAACTTGAATTTAAGTGTCAGAGAGTCTTGCATTGCCATCAGTATATAAGATGTGAAAAAGAAGCATCAAGAAATGCAAGGATTTACACTAAAACCACACAGATATGTGAGGCTGCTTTATAAAGAAGCAAACATGACTATAACTTTCATTCTCCAAAGAAGAATGAGCAAGAGATTGTCCATAAGACAAAAACTGTCACTGTATTAGAAGGATGCTTCCACCTGAAGGTCTCAGATCACCTTAAGAGCACCTGATAAGATTCGCAATATTTTGGTGACTTMGAGGGAATTCCTTTTGATCACAGTGTGTATTGGTAATGAGGCTACAAATGCAACTCAAGAGGTCAAAACATCTCAAATGGCTACTTAGCCATGCGACTAGCACATGAGAAAGTCTAGGACTGATTACAGAGATCACTTGCACTAGGTGCTAAGTGGAGTAATATACTCCCGGGAACATTATTAAATTTCTTTTCAAGACTAAAGCCTTAACTGAGCAACCTGATGATGATGTGCTGTCAGTAAAGACATTCCCATAAGCAATTTCCCTGATTATTAAAACAAAAAGAAAATCCTAAAGTGAAATGAGAGAATTAGCAGAGATGTTTTTAATGGTTTAAAATGCTATGTCCACTCAGTAATTATGCACAGAACTCCCCCCTTGGACTCAGCAGGCAAAGTCAAGCAATGTAAAGAGAGTCTGAGAAGGAGAAATCAGATTGGCCAAAAGTGAGGTAATCACTTCTATAATCTGAGTCTCTCAAGGTCTAGCACACAGGAATCTATGGGTAAAACATAAATCAGTTTTAATGGGCTGGAAGAAGATTTTTAGTTTATTTAGTTTTTAAAACAACTGGGACCAAGCTTCATTGAGGCAAGCCAGTGTATAGTGTTACATTTTACAGCAGAGCAAGGCTTTACATAAACTATCTTTGGCATTTGAAATCGAGTCCAGCAATTTGACATGTATCATTTCACAATTCTCTTTTCTTGCATTTTCAGCAGCCTGTCTGTTGTTGGGAGCATGGTTTTTATTTTAATACTTCTCCAGTTAGGGAATTTATCTTACCCACATCTGCAATTTATATGGTCACAGAGCACTTGGACATGAACAAAGGTCTCATTACTTTTATACAATTTTTTTTTCCTTAATCTTGTATCTTCTCCTGCTTTATTGGTCAAAAAGGGTGGTTGAAAGAAACAAGAGGACTGATGTTTGCTGTATTTTAAGCAAGGGTGAGTAAAAACCTGCATTAGGACTCAAACTTTCACCAAAAATTTGACTCAAACCCAAAATAAACCGCTGCTGAGGTGGTTTGGAAACCTCTGGTAACTTTTAAATGCCTTGTTTGATTTGTGTGTGTGTGTGTGTGTGTGTGTGTGTGTGTGTGTGTGTGTGTGTGTGAACTGGAGCACTTTCTGATTCTGCCTGAGACTATTAGTAAAAATCTTAACATTGCACAGAGTCTGTGTTTTAGACATGTGCAGCTCAGCTGTGCAGATTCAGTAGACTGGTCTACTGGGGCCAGGGTCAGGTAAACTACCAGGCCTGTTGAGGCTGATCAGCAAACAATTCAAAAGTGGTACTGTGTGAAAACAATACTTTATGAGAAGAGTAGGCCTGTGAAGTGAGAGAAAGCCTACTAGGCATGACAACAGGAGTGATTACAATGGCCTCTCTTAAACTAGCWGTTATCTAGTAAATTTATCTAGCTTAAAAAGGTTCTTTAAGATTTTCCAATAACAACTGGATTGGATAAACTGTCCCAGTCACCTACAGACACTCCCATCTCAACACCCTCCTCAACACACCTGGTAAATACACATGCTTTTCAACTCTTAACCAAATATTGAGTGTCACACAACTGCTAAGTTTGAGAATCACTTGCTAGGATAATCYTTCACACTTCTGCCTTTGAAGCATCTCTTAGAAGATAACAGCAGTGTGAAGGAACTTATTACTACAATTCCATCACTTCTAACTTGCAATTTAACGGTACGGAACAGTGGCATGCATAGGGAAGAGGAGGGCATACAGAAAAAGGGAGCATCAGAAGGTCCTGGGATTAGGACATGACAACTCGGTGCATTCCAACGGATTGGAAGACAGAGCATCACCTCTCTTCATGGCTATACATTTATAGAAATTAATGTGAATGAGTGTGAATGAGAAATTAATTGTTCCCTAATATCCTCCTGTCTGCTACAACCAGGCAAAACAGTTGCAAGCAGAGAAGATGGATGGATGTACTTTTCAAGGCAAATGCTTTAGTGTTTGGTTAACACCCTGAAATGAMAAGTGACAGAATCACACAGGACTCAAAAACTTTGTTCACTCGGACTTATACAGGTTCTTTGACCCATACAGTATTTGGGGTCCACAGGAGCTTAGTATCTGCTCCAAAGTAGTTGAGGAATACTTGCAYCTACTTACTGGAAGCCCAAGTCATATTTGTCCCTAGAAAGCTGCTTTCAATTAAAAGAGCTAAGTATGTCTCTTCCTTTCAGAGGGTTCTAATCCAGCTCGTCTCCCACTCACACATTTTGTACACAAAGATTGAGAGACAGAAGGAACAAGGGCAGAGAGCGCTGTGGTATTTTCCCACAGGAGGGAATGCCTGGAGGTTTCCCTTTGACTGATTTATACAATCTTTTGCCAATCACAGGGACAACATGTTCTTCAAACTGCCTCTCCCGTTTTCCCTGTCTTACTCAAGGGGACCAAAGAATGCGTCAGCAGAAAGAGAAAAGTGATATATCAGGAGATCTAAGTTCATTGCCACATCTAAAACACATTTACTATTGCAACAAGCGTCATTCAACTCTTTTTCTTCATAACCTTTAACTTTCAGGTAATGTGCGAAAATGTCAAGGACAACTTCAGGAAGCATGCTCCTGAATGATTCCCATCCATTTCTGACCCATGAACAAGAATTCTGTACACACAGAGACTGGGCAACATTATGCTCTATTGTCAGCCTCTGTCATTACAAGAGCAATGATGGCTTCCTTTGACTCTAGGCAATACTACATTATGTTGATGTTTACCTGTTGCAAGCAAGCCACAGGTTAAGGATTACTGATTAGCAGACACTAGACAAGAGCTCAACACAACTGCATCCAGTGCACAGCTCCRTAACTAACTTTCTGTTCAGCCTTTAGCTTCTCCAAACCTCAGAAGCCTGTGAGACGAGGGTCATATTTCCTTCATTACACAGGATAAAAACCACTTGAGGATAAAAACCACTAGTGGCAAACAGGTGCAAAAATGTAACAAAGGGGCAAATAAGCACACAGATTTGTGATGGATATGCTTCCCTGCATAAGTAGACACAAATAGGTGTCATCCAGCTCTGTCACTCCAATTGAGCAAGCACAGCCAAATACCACATACRACTGTTGCATACAACAGTGGCTCTTATCTCTCATGTTATTATATTAGTATAAAGTGCAGACAGGTAAAGCTGCTATTTATACTAGGGATGCAGACCTACTCAACTCTGGCACAGAGTCACAAAACTCATGTTCTGCCATTGAGGGGTTTACTCAAATGCATGTCTTCAAGCTAAGGACGGCAATGAAGAGCCATCACAACTCCTTTTCCATCAGTTAGTAGAGAGCAGTCTTCTTCTGGAGAARAACATTAGAGATGGTTATAATGTCCGCAATGGTAGACTGTTCCATCTCCATCTCTCCTACTGGTTGCCACTTCTGCAGCAGGAAAGTCAGACGTGGGTTTCTGTGTTGAAATAAGCTATACACTGTCCCATTTGCAAAACAGTAACCAGAAAATGTGCAGGAAAAGGATCTACTGGTAAAACTACATTACCATCTATTTCTGGAGTGCATATATCCTGAACGGGATAGTACAAGTGCACAGAAATACTCACTGGCTGATAGGAAACCTGTGGAGGCACAAACAGGACATAGTCTGCTGTTTGAAGATCCAGCTAAAGAACAGATATCAACTATAAGAATGAATCCTAATTAATGTACAATTTTTAGCTGGCTGCCCTGCAGAATGTTCTTTATATTTAACTCAACAAATGTCAGATGATCCCAACCATGACACAAGCGACATTTTAACGCATCATTGGCCAAAATAATCTTTACTTCTCCAATGTCACACCTCAAGGATGGCAGGTATCAAGAGGTCAGACTTCCAAGCCTCTTTTTGTCCTTGCAGACCTCAAGTTAATTTTACCCAAGGATGCAAAACTTCAGTACAGTTGCTAAATATCAGGAAGGTTCTTGCTTGTTTATTGCCCGATATTATAAGGCAGCTTGACAGCCACATGGATGCCACTCAGATCGCCTCCTGCACCACAGACCTCCAATCTGTTCTAAAAGCTGTTCCAGTGCTCTTCTCATTTAAGCTACGAATTGGGTTGAAATTACAGAAAAATGAAGTTGCCCATACTAGTGAGCAGTGAATCATTAAAAAGGCCACCATTTGGCTTTCAACAAACACCTCGACAATCATCCAATTTCTACAAGCAATCCAAACTTCAGGCGCTCACAGAGCTAAGAYGGAAATTGTACATGAACAGGTTTACTCAAGGGACATCCAGAAATTTTGCTCTATTTTTTCTCCTAGATTCCAGTTAGAAGTGTTTTAGGACTAGTTCCTTCATAAATATTGGGACTCTAGTATTTTCCAGTGCACTGGACTTGTCCTGTCAGAAGTATTAGCTCAGTGGTTGGCTGATAAACTTAGAAAAATCAGGATTGGATCATTTCCGGTTGGCTTCTGAAACTTAAGGAAAACATCCAAAGTTATTTTATCCAAACAGCTACACATGTCATATTTTTATGTGCACTAACCATGAATTTATAACACCTTGTTGTTGCAAGAAAAAAAACAAACAAATCTCCCTTCCCACTCCTCTCCAAAAAAAAACATCTCTGAGATTCAGCAGTAGCATAGGTTATAAGCAGGTGCAGATAAAAAGAAAGGTTTGTCTTTTTTCTTTCAATAATCTTCCTACTTATGATTCCTTATAGTCTGCTTACACCTTCTCCTCAGCAGCAACTTTTCCATACCTCTGATGTCCATAAACTATGCACCTTCCACTCCAAACTTCCCCTTGTCCTCTGCATCCAATTTCATCACAGGGAATGGCACTTTTAAGAGGGCAAGGAATATGTCTTTGAAAATACAGGTTTACTAAATCTTGTGCTTTGTCTGCTTTTGCCTGTTTTTATTGGGTTACTTAAAGGCCTTAGGGCAAAAGATGAAAAGCACGATTGCTTTCCTCCAGGACAAAGGCATGTAGGCAGGTGATCAGAAGAGAAGCTTTATCAACTGGAAGCTGATAAAACTCCTGGGGTAACACACGGATGCTATATTACTCCCAGATTCAGCTGGCTCAGAAGTAATAGGAAATCTCATCTGTCAATTTTACTAGTGTAATGAAGAACAGAATTTGGCCATGGGATTGGGAGGCAGATTATGTCTCCTGCAGGACAAAATAAAGTCCTCTTGCCAGTTGCTATGTTCACTTGCAGCACAACCACTTTCCATCTGGATCTGGAGCAGCTGATGGTATCTGGAACTTGTAGATTTAGCATTCAYTTATCCTATTACTACTGTTTTTTTAGCAAAAAATCTTCGAGTTTCAGCTAAAGGATAGGCTTTTTTAATTAATTTATGCATGTAAAAATATCACAGCTGCAGTATGGGGATAAATTCCTCTATAGTTACAATAAAAATGATAGCACTTGTTTCCAAAGGGAGATTTTCTTATGTAGACTGCTTGATGAAAAACAGGTCTCTGATTTACAAAAGAGTAGGAGAAGCAAAGGACCATTTTGTTTTGACATATAATCTGGGTGAGTTTCAGGAAAGCGAATGGGAGCTTCAGGGATTTTCATTAGATGATGGCCCAGATTGCATGTGTATCCAATGTGTGTTATTAACTTCAGCTTTCTCAAAAAAAAAAAAAAAAAAAAAAAAAAGCTATTTCAGGTCCAAAGAGTCTGTATGAACAAGGTATTTGAATTTTTAAATCATGCAGCTTGCACTCTTTGAGCTTTCCTTTGAATTTCTGGTATCTCCGAATTCAAAGCAAACTTCATTTAAAAACATTGAGTTCAAATGAAAATCACATAAAACCATAAACGTCACATGGTATACCTGAAAAAAAAGTWTATCAGTTCTGACTGGCCTTGTACCAAGTCCGCATTGGCTTTGACATCCAGCCAGGTATACTCAAAATATCTAAGATCTTAGCTGGATCTGCTGAGGTAAACAGTATGGAGTTTTGATTTTATAACAAAACCCTAGCCAGATGATTTTTGCATGGTTCAGAGAATCACTCCAAAGTTGTCACTCTATCCCAGTGCCACAAACTACAGGAAAAAGAACAAGAAAGAGAAAAAATAATTGTACAAATGTGATTTAATGATCAGCTTGCAACTTTTGTGCAAGTAAATAGTAAAATTTGGAGTTTAGGGATATAATTTGCACCTGTCCCTACTTCTTTTGCCAGTCAGCAGTGCACACTGAATAGATGGAAAAAGAAATGATAGCTCGAAGTTCACAGCAACACCAAACATAATCTCATATGAAGCACATGCAATTGTAATTGGACATTTTGTCAYGTGCTCCTTATTATTCATATCAGGAGGTTGCTATATATTCAACACAGCCATGGGACATAAAGATGCTCCTCTCAGACAGCTACATTGTCTATCCCAGCACCACTAGGATTTTCATCTGTAAGGGCTGATTCTCAGAATGAGCCCTCAATTGCATTCTGCTATTATGTTCAAATTACCAAATACTTCTAGGGTTACAAACAGCAGCCAAATGCAGTCTGCTAGACAGACAGCATGAAGAACATAACACCCAAACAAGACCTTCTCCCTTCACTTCCACAAACATGAGCCTTATTAAAGCTAGAAGACATTTCAATAAGCAGCAATAGCTCTTGTTTAGAGCCCTCCACACTGCTGCTCACCAATGTGTGAAGGCATTACAGACTGATAAGTGCTTTAGCAGACTGTATATCCATCCACTGGAGAGCAAGGTTAAACAAATACAGTAGCCAGAACATTATTGTTGGCTGCACACTCAGGTTCCCAAACTGCCTGTCTCRAACTAGCAAGGTCCACTGTAGCGAGCTCACACATGACTGCTGGCCAAGGCTGGCAGGGCGGGATGTGCTATGGCAAGGGAAAACCACCCCATTCCCTATGTATTTGCCACTGAATGATGAGAGGAGCAGTGCTTTGTTTGTTTGTTTGTTTTGGACAGGAGTATTTCATTTGGGAGAAGTTGGCATCTGTTAAAAACAGAATATGTGCCACACTTTGGGAGGCACTTAAAAACATATTTTCATACTATATTTGTGGATCCAACTCTCTGGACTCATTGTAGCGTTTTCTGGTTTGGCGAGACAAAGTAGGATTGGGCTTGTTATGATAGATTTGGTAACATCCCTACCTTCCTCCCTCAAGCTAGTCCTATAAATTTGCTTGAATGCAGAAAGCATACAGATAGGTAGAAAAAGCCCAAAAGCAACACAACAAACATCCAAAGACCTTCAGCTTGATGCAGAGTTCTCCATCAGAATAACACACTGGCTGAGGCATACAGGGATGCTTAGAAACACTTGGGCAAAATTTTTCACAGAAAGTGAGACAAATAGGAGAGAAAAAAAAAAMMCACATTTTTTCAACTAGCAAGGAGAAAAAAAATACAACACTCTTTGGTTTCAAGTACTGCAGGAGTGGACTTTAAATATCCCTCTACTAACCCTCATTTCCACTGAGCAGCCCAACTGTGTATCGGGTACAACAGCAACTTCCAGGCGATGTGAGACACCGCAGGTGCCATCACACTCTCCAAAGGTTGCTCGCTAAGCTTTGCCTCTGCCTGCAGCAAACAGCCGTGCAGTGGTTAATGTCAACTCTGACCACACGATCCCATTCAGGAAAGGTCAAAAGAGTGATTTTTCATTTAAAAACATCTGTGTGTTTAAAGAACAAAACTTTCTCATGTGCAGAAATCCAGGAGTTTTCAGTGCTTTTATTTTCAGAGTTAAAAAATCATGTTTTTTGGTTTTGTTTAGGGTTATTTACCATGCAAACACCCTGTACAAACCACACACAAGCCTCCACCCAAAACACAAGAATAACTAGAGGTGCAAATCTCTCCCTCAGCCTCCTTTTCCCTCTCGAAGCTGCACAGTTTTCTGCAGCATGCTCACACTGAGCTAGCCAGACACCCAGTTGTTGTACATCATTATATGAAGATGTACACATGCCTCAAATCCTAAGGGTATACGTCTGCTCTGGCCTGTCAACAGGCTTTAATTGGATACATCCAGGGAGACGATGCATTGAGAAGAGACACTCTGAATGCAACAGCAAGAAGGAAGAATGTGGTGGGGATGCTCCCGAGTGCAGCAGGGGCAAGCACCCATGCGATCACGTAGGAGGGACAGTGTGTGCAGTCGCAGGGTGACAGCTGCATCAYAGCCATCAAACCCTCTTGGTTTCCTATCCAACTGCTCAGCCACATGTCAGCATACACTGATTAAAATTAAACTGTCCACGGCTTGTTTTTCTTAGTACCTGAAGCTTGTGGTATGCAAATCCAAAAGTCTTCCCTGGATTTTTTGCAGTTGTCACTCCAAACCCACTGGCTAACAACACTCCTGCCATATGAGTAAATTCCTCGAAATAATTCGGACCATCCATCGAGGCTCTTTGTGAAATAGCTGCCAGTTGCTTCCTTTGGCACACAACCATTCACATCTACATCGAAGCAAGGTTTTGCTGCAGGTGCCTGAGGAAGCTCATGGCTTTTATCTAACCTCCAAGCAGCACTGGGGGAGCTGATAAGCTTCAAACTTGAGTGGATTAAAGCAGATGACCACTCAGAGCACTTCCTCCACAAATGTCTCAGGCTAGTGGGGAGTTCCCAGAAACTCCCAGCTGCTCTCAAAAGGAGCTACCATGGAGACTGAAGTGCGAGTATCATCTGTGAGAGGAAGCTCACGGTGTCTTCAGCCTCCCTGTCTCCCCAGAGTAATCTCTGAAAGGATGGAGTGGGAGTGAAGGGGATGGAGGAGCTCACAGCTGCTGGAACCTCAGCCTTTCCCATTAGGAACAACTGCTGGGACAAAGTAAAATTTCCATATGGCAAGGCTTGCCTTTGCAGTAGATAGAAGGCCCAGGATAAACACACTGCAGGGCACCAGGCAGTGATCTACTTTGCTGTAAAGGTAGATTTCCAAAGCTATTTAGATGGGAAAAAGTGCTAAGAAGGCTCAAATAGAGTTCCAAAAACAATCAATAGGCTAGAAACACAGTGACAGGTAGATGCTTAGGGACTTCTGTAAATCCTAAACTGCAGCTTTCACTGTTAAATGCTCAAGTACCTGGAGAATTTGGCTGTAATGGTCCTCAAAGTTCCCAAAGTGTTCAGCATAATGGCTTTGGTCCACTGTCTAAAATGGCTAGCATACCCAGTTGTTTTTCTGAAATGAAGGCTTTCCCCGGCAAGTAGGTACGTGCACACACAGATGATAGCACTGACCATGCAAATAAGGGCTTCTTGACACACAGTAAATGTTTGCAGCTGGCTCTAAGTAGAAATCTGGGCCTGTAGGGCTTCTGCTGACAGCAAAGGCAGTTAGGCCCATTTGCCAGATGGATGAATCACATCTACTTACCACATTCCCAACTGACATGACTTCAGAAGACACTGAATCTCAAACCTTACAGACAGTACTCTCAAAATTGAGATCTACTTCAGGGGTCTTCAACAGCAAGTGCTCTGAGACATCAGGATTTAGGAGAGACTTAGAGCAGCTCAAGAGTTCATCTAAATGGTTCATCCTTTACTTTTTTAAGGAAAAAGCAGCTGTTCATTTACAGGTGGGCACAGCAGTCTTGATTTGAGAGACCTTCTAATATGGAATGCTTTCAGGACAGTGCTGAAGTGCCATCCTCCAAAATTCATGCCTTTTAGAGACACCTCAAGGCGAACACCCCAGAATTGAGTGGCATTCGGAAGAGGTTTCTCATGACGATACAGGCTTACATGCCTACAGTACTCTGAACAAGTAGTGTGGACAATCCTTCATTTAAAAGAAAAAATAAATTCTTTACTGCTGGCATGAGAAAGTTTACTTTCAGGCTTAAAGAAATGATCATGTGGTTTTGAGGATGGCATTCCATTCAGCTGAAGAATAGCACCCTGCCTGTCTGTATATCTGTGGCTTTGTAGCTACATTACAATCTTGGAGAGCTCTGTTTACATATTTTACATGTTTTCTTGTGCAGAACATGAAACCAAATTACATAGTAAAGGCCATTATGGCTTCACTCTTGCACCCTTTTCCGTCCTTGCCTTCTGAACATTTGCTTCAATTCCATCAAAAGCAATCAACTGGGTATTTTTTAACTTTGCCTCATTGACTAGCAATGCTTTAGGCAGGTTTATTCACAGTTGCGCAGGGAAATCATGCAAAAGCTAGTGAAACTATATGACGGGGGAATAGGGAGAAGACGGCTGGGGCGGGGGTGGGATGGGAAATGCTGGGAACCCTTCATGCATGAACAATACAGACATGTCGATGCATTTATGCAAAAATGTTCTGCTCTGAATGGAGAGGGACCCAAGGCAAACAATCTGGATGGGATGCAGGGGAGCTATCCCACGCTTACTGCTGGACATGCTCTGCATCTAAAGGGTTTGGAGCAGCAATGGCAGATGGAGAGAGTGGMAGGTTGAGGGGCAAGGGCCGAGGAGGGGGGTCTCCTTTCTGACGAGTGCATGCTAACGAGCCCCGCGATTGTCGCGGGGTCCTGTTTTCCATCTCGCTGATGACAAAGAGGGTTCCAAGCTGTTTTCCATTACAGTGTGTAATCTAGGTGGCTGGCTAGGTGTACAGCAGATAAGACAATTAAATGATACATTAGTTCCTAAAGAAGCATATAATCCTTATTATTATCCAAGACAATGTTCCTTTCTTGTCTGTCTTCTCCTCACCTCTTAAGAACAGCAGAATTCTGCTCTCATTTTCTTAGTGGTAAATGTCTCCTTGTTCTAGGAATACAGGACAAATTTCCCAGCACCTGAGGATTTTGGTTTGACCTTCATCTCTGAAAAGGTCAGACTGAACCTCTCTGAGAGTACTGATGGCTGCTTTGCTCTCTGCATCATCTTTTGTTTCTTTTATCTATTTTCTGTACCGTACACAAAGGGAACACAGTGTACCAATCCCTGGTACTCACTGTTCTGTTCCCCATAGATGACTTGCATATGTGCTCTTGAAAAATTATTCTAAAAACTAGTGGGGGAGGGGTGTGGAAAGAAAAACATCCCTGGAGTGTTTGGTAAAATTGCTTGGAATCTCCTCCGACATCTCATTGTGTTCTCTCTGTCCTCTCCTAGACAAATCAGCCAGAGGCTACGACATCAGCCGTGGAGTAGGAAGGTTTACTCCTGCCAGGATCAAATTAGCACTGAAAGAAATGGAGGAAAGAAGGGAGAAGAGAAAACCATTTTTGTTCTAACAGGGAACAGGCAGTCAGGTGACGGACAGCTTGCTCTTTTCACCAGCCAACTCTGAGTATCCTGAACGGGTAGCTGTCTTTCTCAACCACCTCTCTGCAAACCAGTCTTCTTCACATCCCTGTGTATAGAAATGACATTTTTTTCTATTTCTGTTTCTCCTCAACAGTCCTGAGGTTACCACCTGTGGGCTCCCTGGCCTGGGTGCCCTCATACAGCCCATGTCTCAAAGGAGATGGAACTGCCTGGGAGATGGGAGAATAAAGACCAGTGGAATTACCCAAGAAAACCACAGCAGAGTCACAAACAAGATCACCTCCTTTGGCAGGAGGATTGCAAAATCCAGCTTTCCCAGTGAGACAGATGGGAAATAAGGTTTCTAAACATTTGAGCAAGGAGCCTGTGGAACAGTTTTCCAGTCATTTTGTACTGGGAACAAAAGCCAAATTGTGTTAGGATAAAGCCTGATTATTTAACAAATAGGATGATGCGAGGTGGTTCACAGCACTGAAACACAGTTGATTTAATCACCCCAGAAGCCCTTCCAGGTCTGTGTTCCCAGAAACCAAGCCCCAGCAGAATGTGAACAGAGTTTTTTCTTATTTTTTCTCTCTTTTTTTTTTTTTTTCCAAGATATGAACATTTCCTTTTCAAGAATTTCTGAACTTCCTAGGCCTGGCAGGATGACCAGGGCTTGGTGTTCAGTCCTCCAATAGTAGTATTACCTTTCTGAGCTTTGATTTCCCTATAAAAGGAACAAATGTCTTTCTCCTAGCAGTATGGCTGTAATAAGGCTTAATGAATCTGCATTCATCTGAAAGCTATGGCAAATGCTTAAGCCACAGATTCTTACAGGAAGGAACATCCCTTCGAGATCTCCAGCCTGGATTTTACCTGATGGTTGAGTCAAGGCTGGCAAATGACTTACATTTGATTAAGGCAGAGCAGGAGGATGCCCTTGGAGCAGAGCCTCTGCAACACTCTACTCTAGCTTTGTGGCAGAAGGAGAGAAGCTAGGATGCTGGTGTGTCAGGACAACCTCCTTTGAAGCCTCCAGGTGACACAGCAAACTACATGTTCTGTAGTATCTCAGAAAGAACTGAAATAAGGATTAAGATTTGGTGTCCCTTCGACTACATTTTAGTTTTGGAGCTTCTGTAAACTAAGCTGAAGCTTTCTGGTGGATCAGCCAGTAACTGGAAATCTGCTCAGATGAGTTCAGCAAACCTATATTCCTTTCACAGCAGAATGAGCAATGTCCAGTTCATCTTTTTCCAGAACTGGTCTCTGATCACTCATGGTTCCTCCATTAATGGCTTTTCTTAGTGGGATTCTGTTCTCATCCTCCAGAGATTAGCAGTTCAAAGTCTGTCTCTGCTATAAATAACAGAAACATTTGCAAAGCAAATTATCTTATTAAAAATGGGATTTTTTTTTATCCCTCTAACCACAACAAAACTCTTACCATTGAAGAGCAACAGGACATGGCTGAGAGTTGGGAAGTTCAAAAAGGGCCACTTGCAGAGCTGACAGACATTCATCCTCCCTCTTCTCCACAGCTCACCCCGAAGGAAAGGAATGGCATCTCCATTAAAAGTTGCAGGTTTCCTCTCTCTCCCACTCTTGTTCAAGATTACTCTATTTTTTGGCTTTGYTAGATCTTTGGGGAATCATCCTCAGAGTTATATTTATTGGTCAAAATAAAACTGTATGGCAGAGAAGTTCAGCCAGTTTTGTTCAGTTGTGTTATGGTATTTTCTTACCAGCTTTGGAGGCCTTGCTCTGCCATTTTATTTCTTCCACTATTCAGAATATTTCCCCACTCCCGTCTTCTCTGTTTTTGTGGGAAATTTCAGCCATACTTCAATTCTAGACATCTTCCTACTGCAGATGGAAGAATAGGCTTGTTGCAGAGTGTCTGCAATTATAGGAACTGCAATAGGGGCAGAAGGGGGCCTCTGTTTGTGGAAAGGGTGTAATAAAAATCCTCTTCCACAACTTCTTACTCCATAGGAACCCCTGTGGGGTACCCAGAGGGAAAACATGGTTTGTTAGTCTGGGAACAAAAATTAATCGCAGGTTCTGTCTGCGCCCAGCAGCATCAGGAAAGAGTTCCCTTTTGATTAACTAGGGCTGAACTACCTCTTCCCATACAGRGGAAAAACAGGTATTAGTAATGACATAAGGAGACAGATATGTAGTGAGTTGCTCTAATCAAACTCTGCACAAAAGGGAGGATATAAAAGGAAGTCATAACTATTAAGAGCCGGTCCTCTAAACTGCCAATGCAAACACCATCTCCCCAGCCTTATGCACGTGTTGCTGTAATGGCACCCTGCAAGTACAAATATAAAGATGCAACTATTATTTAGTCATCTTTATATTTCTCTGTTACAAATATTTAAAGACTCAAAGAGAAACCACAAATGAATCAGTTCTCCAGATCAGGAGTGACATCCGCAAGAGGTGAGAAGAAATGGCATCTCCAGCCTTGCACAATTACTCTGCACATGCCAGCCCACTGCAAACTCCTCTCTCTGAAACCATAGAGTGCCCAACAGAAGAGTTTCAAGGTAAAAAACCTTCTTGAAACCTGCCTATCCAAAGTCATCCTGTTTGTACAACCTACAAAAGACAGGGAGTCCAACACACTAGCTAACACACTCACACAGTGCTACCTGTGGCAAGAGAACATTTGTGTGCAATGAGAGCCCTGAGATTGAGCTCCTGAAGGTCCTAAAAGCCTTGATTTGTTGAACCTTCCAGGAAGGCAATGCCTCCTCCCTTTCACATTGGCCTCATCTATCCCATACATCTCTGCTAAGCACTCTTCACTGATGCAGGTCTCCCAGAGGGGGTCATCCAGGTAGGCTTTTTGGCTTGTTAAACTCATTGATCACACCCAAGTGTCTTTAAGCTGTCAACAGGACATATCCTACCCCCTCCTACTGACAGTGAGAAGGCTGTTCCTGGCCAGATCCAAACAAGTTGGAAAAGCAGTCCCCAGAGACTTCCAATAAGGAAAAAAATTGGAGTTATCCACAAAATAGATTCAAGTCCAAGCATCTTTTGTCTGTGTATTTATGCTTACTGGATCTGCACTCTAGCTAGTATAAATCTGCCTGATGCTACAGAGTTTTTGTAGCCTTTGTCAGCTTACAACAGCTGATGACTTAATGCTAGCATCAATAATCTTTAGCACAAGAAAGCCTCTGAGAAGTAGGCAGTGCTGTGGAAAACACCACACAACCGGCATATCAACATTGATAATATTTCACACATGGTGGATAGCAAACAGGGGCTGTTTACAAGTTCACAGCAAGAATAGGTGGAAGAAGAGTGGCCCAAGAGCCTGTAAATCCCATACTGCTGAATTTCTCATGAGGTCGAGAGCAGGTACCAAGCAGCATCTGCGGAGGACACCAGATTAGAAATCAAACTGTAAAAATAATCTGCATCGGTGCAAGTGTTTCTGTGCTGGTGTAATGCTGCTGACTGGTCCTCTTTGGCTTTAAATATGATGCTGTCAGTACTAAGAATATTTCTTAATCAGCACAGAGGAGTAGTTCCCAGGAAAGTAGAAGTGGCTGTCTATCAGTCTTGCTTCTGCAAGGGAAAGAGGGATTGTTTAAAGGGGGGCTATGTGACCTCTGCATTTTTCAAGTGTGTGTCTCTGCCAAGCCCGTGTCACTCTTAGCAAGCATTTTGTTGTTCAAAACAAATCTTATACTGTGAAGTTGTGGTTTTTTACATCCCTCAGTATATTGCTGATCAGCAGCTTAATATTAACAAGTAACAAATCAGCATATAAGATTCATTKATAAATAATAAGCAAATGGGTGCATTGTAGTTCTGAGGAGCAATCAGCCTTGGAGAAGGAGGCAATACCTTTGGTGAAATGCTAGTAAACAGAGCAGGAAAAGCAAACAAGTGTGGGACATGCGGTCTCGGAGGGAATCCTCCAGTAACAAGCAAGTGAGCTCAGACTTCTGCTCATAACCCATCCTACAACRTAAGCAACTGCATCTGGACAGATATTAGTAACACCTCAGTAGCAAGCAAACCTGTGATACTCAGCCTTCATAAATAGCCTAGGAAAAACTATGACAGAAATGTGGGCACAGAGAGAAATGGGCTTCAGATGGCTATAGAGGAGAAACATTTTAAATCACGGAAGACATACTTAAAATGCTTTAAAGCATCTTGAGAGTGTCAGGGCGATTATGAGAAATGCAGATGGCTAACAGTCATCTTATGCATTCTGTATATTACTGTGCACTGCACTCAAACATACCTTCCATGGCATTCTTGATGAGAAGCCAACGCAAATGCCACTCTGATTAATCAGGAAACTACCCAGCAACAACATAAAAAGTTTGCACAACACGAGCAAGCACACAACCTTCTCTGAAAGACCGCTGGATGAGAAAAGGTGGCCTTTCTTCTACAGAAAAAAACCCTAAGGCCCAACAGTTGTGCAGATAATGAAGCCAAAGTTTTACATATCAGCAGTCGTTACATGCAGTGATTATAGGAGATCTTAGGTTAATTTTCATCTTGTCCAGTCTTCTAGTTAACAGATTGATGACCTGCTGCCCCACCTAACCTCTCCAGAGTGACAAGTCAGGTGCTCTTTCACAAGCTCCGAAGCTGCCTTTTTCTTAGCGAAAATAAAGACTCTCTCAACATATATGACTATAAAGGTCAATGATGAAGCTCATGCACTGAAACTGGCGTAATATGACCAGCTGAGCTAAAGCAAAAATTCATTTTGCTGGAAGTAAATAGCACACTGTTATCTCTCCAGGGACCAGCCAATAACAGAAGGCATGTTCCCATTCACTACACCACTGCGTAATATGCTACTGTTCTGCCTATCAATACAACAGCCTTTTATTTATTTTTTATTAACAAGACTATACACCTGGGTACAACAAATATGCTTGAGTTGTGGCTACATTGTATAGCTTTTTGCTGTGTGTGTGTATATGTTGTCTTTAACTCCACACAACCATGTGTTACCTACCGCACAGSACAACAGTGGAGAAGGAGCAAATCAGAGCAGCTGTCTATAGCAAGTGCCTTGGGATAGGCACATGAAGAAGCACCTAAGCAGCAAACAGTGGACTTCAGACTAGTCAAGAGCATAGAAAGCCCAAATAATAAGCTACTAAGGCATTGGTAGGGGTCCAGGGGAAAGTTCCTTTTACAGTGTGAAATAATAAATGAGACCATGACAAAAAGGCAATACTGGGCGCAGGATTTTGTCTTGGTACTATGCCAACTAACCACGYTTTATGCATTTAAAGCTGACCTGGTCATTAATTTATTACAGACTTGTGCAATGTGAACATGGCCAAGTCTCTTGGATGAAGATGTTTTCTCTTGCAAGCCAAGTGGAAACGCTTAGCATTTACTATTCACAAAGAAATCTGCTTGTCATATCTGTGACACTGCACTCCTCCTTTCACTGCCCACTCAAGGCACCTTCCAGATAATTAGACTGGAAGAATGACTTTACAGCATCACACCAAAAGTTCATTTAGTCCAATAGTCTGTCTCTGCAGAGGGACAGCAGCAGATGCTGTAGGAAAAATATAATAAGCAGCTCTTGCACGTGACAATACTTCTCTTGCTGTAGCCACTAAAATACAACAAGCAACAGGGACTTTCCTGAGCCGGAGGGTTACATCTGGACTGCTGCATCTGCACTGTGCAGAGCTCTGTTTTCCAAGCATTTATCTACTATCTTTCTGAACTGATTTGGATCTAATTCTTGCAAGGAGATAAAGTTATAGTAAATTGAGCTATTTATGTTGCAAAGAAGGCATATAAAAAGAWGAGGATAAAACTAATGAATGTCTTTGGGAATGGATGGAACCCTTCTGAGAACAAAACAATTTGGGGAATTTTAGGAAACTGGGTAGCAGAAAGTACAAAACTATTAAATAAAAAGGTTCATTTGTATTGTTCAGCATTCACTAAACTCATTGTTAAAAGATAGCAYACCGTGATGTAACTGTAGAGAGAGTATGTCTAGTGTTTTAGGTGCTGATATTTGAGATCACTCCTATAGATGTTATTGAATCAAGCAAGCCACAACTTCATCCAGGACAGAAGTTTTTAAATGGATGATAAAAACAGAATTTAATTCCATTGCTACTGAACAGGCTCACTGAACAGCTCTCCTGAAGAGGAAAAATGCTGCCAAGAGCCTTTCTTAATGGAGCTATGAGGGTCACACATAACATCACACATGAATACTAAATATCAGTTTATGTTTATGAAAATTGCTCACTGCATTTTTTAAAGAGGGGAAAGGAATATTCTTTCCTTACCTGGGTTGCTGCTGGCTGACCAGTCACCACCCATCCTGGACACTGTTGGTCACTGTGATGTGAGACGGAAACGTTGGAAGCCCATTGATCGAGGAAGCCTTTGGGAGTGTAAACCCCACAGTCTTTGATGCTAGTCATTTGCTCAAATTCCTCACATACTCCATCCCCATCATGGAAATAGCATCTGCTGGGTTCATCTGTTAGAAGAAATCAAAGAAAAGAAGTCACAAATGAATTGCTACATGTATCTGAAGACTCCCTACTAAGACCTTATAGTAGCAGTGATAATGTATTTACTGGTCCAGGTTCTTTGGGGGAAAAGGTTTTACATCACCTATAAAACAAGTGATTTTAAGAAAGAAAGAAAAGTTACTGTTCGTACTGAGCAAAAAAATCCCATCTCATTCCCTAAGGCTTTTTTTTTTTTCTCTGCTTAATTTATGTAGAATGTAGATAGAAGAAACCAGACAAAGTCAATGTGGCCTATAGCACAATTCCACCAACTTAGAAGGGAAAAGGGCACAACATTGCCCTTTTCATTCTCAAAAATCATCCACAAAACAACAACAACAACTGCAAATTTAGGGACAGAGAAAACAGCCAAGTTCACAACCATAGTGACCTAGGGCCAAGAAGATCTGCTTTTCCAAAAAACAGATACAGCATGCACAGTGCGAGGGCAAGCTTGCCACATACACACGGCTTCAACCAGCATGACTCAGATTTGACCTGAAAGGATCAAACGCAGCAGGAGACTTTATTATCTTTGTCCATTTATTCTGTGGCTTCTCTAATGAGACTGCCAACAAAGATGCCAAATTTTTGAGGCTGTGTCTGTAACGCTGGCCCATTAAAAACTGAACTGAGATGCATCTACTCCTTTCAAACAGACTGCATAGCAATAATGACTTTCAGTCATTAGAGTACTCTGTGAAATGGAAACCTTTGACCTGTTGGTATCCTATTTTGTATTGTATTATCATTGCCAGTCCCCAGAGGTATCCAGTTCTGACAGCCTGTTGTATTTTTGTCTAGCAAATAAGCCTGCTGAAAAAACGGTAGGAAATTAGCCAGAGCTGCTAGCTGGACTGATGGAAATCATCCCTAAGGAGATTCTTGTCGGTAGCATTGGACTATCTCAAGCTAGGTGTCAGAAAATCCAACGGCTGCTCAATTTTGAGCTACTTCCAAACTGCTAAATCCYCTGTTTATTTTTCCTTCTAGTTTACACAGTGAAATATCATCATGAGCCAGAAAAAAAATCAGTTTATTTCAATTCAATTATTTAAAGACTCTCTCTCCTCTTCCCCTCTCTTCCTCTCAATCCCCTGTGTAAAATTCCAGGTCCTTAAGAGAATATGTGTTTGAAAGAATGGAGAAGTACATCAGGAAAGAATGCCATTCTGGTTTCATTTCATCAGTACCGCTGTGGCCAACTTGTGGATGTGGATAAGTGTACAGAATTGTGTATTTGCTGGACCAGTACTCTAAGCTGGTGAAAATGAGCCAGCATGAAGCTGGAAGCTGTTCAACTGTATAAGTGCAGCACTGTGTCTGAACTAATATTCCAGGGGTGGCCAAACTTCTTGACCCTACAAGTCACATCCTAAAGTCATCTTATGGCTGGGAGCCACTAAACATATACCACACACTTCGAAGAGCTCGGAGGAGGAGCAGTTCAGAGAGGCTTCACAGACAAAAGATGACAATGGCTCCCCAGGGTGTCCCATTACTCCAGGGTGGGAGTGGGCCAGGGTGGATGTGCAGATGGGCCCTAAGGCAACCCGGCAGTGCTGGCCTCAGCAGTGCTGCAGCTTTGCCTCCTCCCATGTCTGGATTGCCCAATAGCCCTGATGCCACCACAGCCCTGCTACCCGTCATATGATATCAACCCAGCTGGAAATGTGTACTTGAACTGCTCATGAACCAACCATATGTGCCCTGAGAGCCACAGTTTAGCCGTGCTTGTAATATACCTTATTTCTCAGCAGAGCTCATTAATGCTGGCACAGTGCCACACTCATGTGGCTCATTCATCCCTGGAACAGGAATGGTTTGTGTCTGGTCAGTTTAAGTAAGGGGAAGGCGAACATGGTGATGGCCACCAAGACAAACTTTTGCATCTCCTACCTCAAACTTCTGCATTTCAAGTTCTGCTCATCTCTCCTTCAGAGATGTATCAAAACATGGAGATAGATCTCTGCCATGTCCAGGAACCCTACACATAGAAAGTCATCTCACTCGTTTATGCCACAGCTGGAGCAAGAGCATGGGCAGAAATATTTGAGAATATTTGAGAATATTGAGAATATTCAGTTCTAGAAAGAATTGTGGTCAGCAATCAAAAATCTAAAAAAAAAAAAAAAAAATCCCAAACATATGAAAGTATGTACTTCCAGGAAAAGGAAAGAAAAAGATTTTGCCCTTTTAGGAAAAAAGACTTATTTCTGTAAAAAGAAAAAGAAGAAATGCAAATACCATATTAAAAAGATCCAAGCTTTGCTGAAAAACACATGCACCACTGGCTACATATTTACAGTGACACAACACTGGCAACCAAACACATTCTGCTACATATCCATGTTCGCAGAAACATAGATATAAAAACACATGTATGCTCACTGTATGCAACTCTCATGCAAAAATTCCACCAATAAAAACACACAATCAGAAACACACAGCCTAATTTTCAACATACGCATGTGGAGAGTATTTCCCTTGTCTTCCTGAAGCAGACTTATTTTCATGATAGGCACTGAAGCAAACACATTTATATAGCCAACATACTCCTGCACTGGCTCCAAATGTTCCCTTTTAATGTGATGATAAACGTAATGGGCTTCTGATAAGATCATGTGTTTGGGATAAAAGAATACTCAAGACCTACTCCAATCAGATGACTTAATTCATATTCACATGGATGGGAAGACAGCCTTTGAATAGCTGTGATCCAGGCCAGTGTGTGATCTTAACAGAGGCTAATTTGTTCCTGATTATGCTTAAGACCCCAATAAATCTGTCTGCTCGGAGTCTGCAAAACCCGAAGGAGGAACAGAATGGAGAGACTGAGATGTCTGAATTAAATGGAGACTGCCTAAATGATGAGCACAGTCTTACTGAACTGCACTGTCATGAACCTTTCTGCAGTCCTAGTCCTAGAGAGTTGCTGCACCCTGCTCTCCATCATAGGGTGGTTTTGCCAGCTGAACAATACTGCTCCTGTAAGCCAAGAGAAGATCAGGAACACGGCTGCTTTGGGGTGCATTGAAAAATGATGAGGAAAAGCAGCTTTACAACTGTAATTTTCCTTTAAAGAAAGTATGTAATTCCTACTTCTGGCAAGTAATTTGGAAGAATACAAAGAAAAGGAGAGTACATTTAAAGATAATGAATTTTCTGCTTGACATCAAAGAAAGGAACTTTTCCAGAGCCTTCCCAGCTTTTACTGAGGGGATCAAATGCCTTATTTCTATACCAGTGCAGGGTGTTTTTTCTGTTCTTGTCTAGCAATACATGAAATATGCCAATAATCTCAGTTATTTTCTGTCACCAGAGAGGTCCATAAGCTACAAAAGAACAGGTGAGGGTCCTGGTCGTGTCCTACTGGTCCCATACTGCCTGAGTCATACAAAACTTCTCAATATGATGTTGAAAATGTTTTGAATTGGATATGAAGCAGATGAACATGAAGTGAATCTGATTTGACCTCAAGGTAAAATGACTTCATAAAATTAAAAAGCAGTTGCCTGCAAATCCATCTTAAACCTAGCACAGCAAAGCATCCGCAGGTACAGCACCTGGCAGCAGGACATAGTGTCTCTGGAGATTTTACAACAGATGCTTCTGGCTCCTGAAGTCAACTCTGGCTATATTTGTTCAAGCAATTCCAGCTCCTTTTTTTCTGATGAAGCTTCCACTGAAAGCTCTGGAATTATGGAGCCAGACCAACCTCCTCATTTTGCCCTTGCTTTGTGCTTCTGGGAAAAGGAAATCTCYAGTTCCAGTCCAGTGTGATATCTTAGAAATCCTACTGTACTGTACTAGAAAATGATGCTACATTGCTCCTTGCTTCTTAAGCTGCTCAAGCACAGTGGAAAACATAGCATTCTGTCTTTAAATGCTCCCTTTGCTGGGGTTGAGAAATAAAAGCATGCATAGAGTAAAGCAGATGACACAGAGAATACCTGGAAAGTGCCTAATTCATGTCTGGATGAACAGCTAGCTATGTGTTATAGCTACCTGTTCAAAGCTAGGCCAGATMAAATCCAGTGAAACTAAAGCAGTCTGGTACACAATCAGGAAGCAGACGTGCAGCATGTACAATTATCTGTGATAGGCAGTTTTCTACATTATTATAAAAAATAATAGAGAGAAAAAGAGAGAAACAGATCCAATTCATAGCATAGGGCACATCTTCAGATGTGGTTTTTAATGTCCRAACTGAATGATGAAAGTGCTGGGGACACACGCTCAGCACAGCTTCCTGTTTTCAGCTAGAACACAGCGATTGGCATCAGCATAGCCTTCTTTTGTGCAATAGCTACTATTTTTTTTTTTTTTTAAGGCTAGACAAAAAAAAAGGAGTATTTTTAAGCTCAGCTGTTTATTTAGGGATGTTTCCAACTATAACAAGCCTCATACCACATATGCCGTCTTCTAAAAAAAAAAAAAAAAAAAAAGGCAGGGGGACAAAAATGCAGCAGTATTGTCTCAGAGTAACAAATTCTTGGAACACAGAGAGCTTCACATCTTAACCCCTGAAAGGTCTGTTCAAAGCTCCCGGGGAGATAAGGCCTTGCTGGCCTTTTCTAACACCGTGAAGGCCAAATCACAGAGAGGCCCACTGAAGTCAGCAACTTCTGTGGAAGCAGGACTTGACCGGACTGTCACTTAATCAGCACCTCCAGCTACAGTGTTTACTTCCACTGAGAAGAAGATACATATCCAGGGGTTTCTATTGCAAAAGCAGAAGTGGTTCCACTGCAGATCACTGGCAATAAGGAGCTGAGGGAGAGTGGGATCTGCATCATTTATTTCAGTGGACATTTCATCTTTGACTTCAGTGGAAACAGGGTGAATAACATGGCCTCATTCCAGCGTATCTGTTAATCTCCTCTTTAATATTGAAGAACCCAGAGACAGAGATATTTCCTGCTTAAGTAAAATATGAGAGAGTTATTTTCCTTCCTGGATATTCGACTTTGAAAAGAGGAAAACCATTACACCGAAACTTGGATAGACCTTTCCGAGTAAAGTTGCGTATCAATAAACYGTGACGTTTTTCTTCAATGAAATAAAACAGACACCTTGGAAAAGAACTAAATGGAGGTGTTGCAATCTACTGTGGAACATTCAGGGGCCTTGCAAAAGGCTTTTTCCATCATATATGACAATCATGTCTGAGCATCTCCTGATCTGAATAAGCCAGCATAAGGCATTTGTGGAGTACAACTCGCTCGTAATTCAGCTACTTTTTAGAAAATACATTCCTGGATTTGTCCTTTGTCTGGCATGACTTGGCTCATTGGTATGATATAGCGGTCAGAACACAATAATTATGCAATTGATCTGCGTGCTGCAGACAGATAAAATTACAACTCTTTCTCAGAGCCTGCAACTGAAACTTGATATTTCACCTCCAAGAACACAAGGCTTTGTCACTTAAGAGAAGGGATATTTTTCATAGCTGGCAGTGGTAGTAAGACCTTATCTGCTCTGCGGCTAGCCAACAGGAGCCAATATCACCTTCCCTCCACTCTGAGCAACCAAGTATGTTATAAAAGCACTACAACACACATCCCCTTCCCACCTAATCTTGTTGTCCTCTGTGTATGTTTGGACAAATCAGAAAAGTGGAGCTGATAATATATCAACCTTTCTTGAGTCCCCGAGGACTTGCATATATTTATTAACTAAACTTGTAGAATGTCAGATTGAAAGTTCTTGAGATTTCTGAAATGCAAGGTAGCAACACCTTTGACCAAGAAAAGGGATGACCGGTGTGTCCCTTATTGACACCTTTCCATGTCTTACCGGAAGAAACTTATTTACTTAAATAAATAAAGTGGTGCAATTCACAAAGAAAGACAAGACATGGGTTTATGGGTGTGGAGGGATGTTATTGCAAAGGCAGGTCTTGTGCTCAGAGTCATCCTCTGATCACAACGAGTTGCTGCTGAGTCATAGAGRAAACTCTATGGGTGAAACATGACTGGATATGGAAGACTTTTTGTCCCATCAAGACAATAATGTATGAAAGAAACAATATGCATGGAAACAGTTCTTTTGTTGGTATCTAATAGCTTTGTTGTAAAAACTGAAGCTGGATTTAGCTGGGCTAGAGTCACTGGCCTGTAGAAAAATATAGGCTAATACCAATCAGTCCACACTGTTCCCTCCTTTGTAGTTTGCTGACCAAGATGCCTGCTCTTTCAGCCTTTGCATTTCAGCAGRCCCTGCTAGGACTGCACTAGTAATGATGACAGACTCTGAAAATCMCTCTAAGAGCCTTTTCGACAATGTTATTATTATTAACTTGCCAAATGAGTGCTTAGACATTTTGGAACATGTATTCACACTCCCAGGAACTRCAGGAAACAGCATCACAGTATTTGCCTTCTTAAGCTGAAGGATTCACACAAACACTACTTAAACAGCCCCAGCCAGCACATTCATTGTTATTTGTTATGAAGTTCTACTATAGATTCTCAGCTTTATCGGCAGCAGTGCTCTTTCTCAAGGTGCTTGGTCAATGCTTTACACTTATTGACGTTCCATGAGATTTTGATGCAAGGTGGCTCAGTTTCTCACATGCAGTTGCTCTGCTGAAAACCTTCAGCAGGGTCAGCCAAGGCTTATTTACTATTCCTGAAAGAAGGCAAATCACCCTTAGCTGCTGTGTGGGACTGTGGTTTCGGCAGTTAAAGCTGCGTTCCTGTGCAGGGGCATGAGAAAGGGAGGGGGAGAGCGATGGGAGAAAGGCGCATTCTCAAAGCATGCCTACAATGAATACGGATAGTCATCCATCAATTTATTTTAAGCACATTACTCCTCTGTCAAAAAAGGAAAAAGCAAAAAGAAAGAAAAGACATATAAAATTAGGTTTGTGTCACTCATTTAACACTGCAATTTCCCCAGAGGATTATGCACTAAACAGAGATAGCAAGCTCATGAATATTAATCATTTCCCTGAATGCAATGCAGCCCTCCAAACAATAAGATTAGGGGAAAGTGTTATGCTTAATTTATGGATAATGGAAGAGGTAAAGGATAGAGCTCCCACAAAGGTAAGGCTCACAGCTGGAGGGAGAAGACTGTTATGAGGAGAGATCCAGATTTGTAAGGCAGTAAAACATTTGAGACCAAGCAGAAGCAAAAGAAAAGGTGTTAGAGTATCGCTGCCAAATTAAAATCATATTTCTCACAGAACAACCAGTAGTGAGTAATGCTTCAAGCATGCTAGAAATTGGTGGTAAATTCAAGAACTGTATTTATTTTCTGTTTTCTTTTACTTCATAACTTTTCTCTGCATTTTATGTCTCTGARGCTCTGAAATAAAACAAAAAAGCTCTTGAGCATGTGCCTACCTCCACACACACACATTCTTCTGTACGACCTCTCATATGTCTAAGCTGTTATACAAAAGCTTTAGCAAAGTGTCCATCAGACAGGAAAGATCAAGTATAGCTAAAACAAGATATGGTTAAYCTCCCCCCGCTCCCCCTTAAATTACCAGACAAACTTACGGGTAGTTAGAAGTTCTGGAGCTACTTTCCAGCTGTTCTTGCATATGTCTATCAGTCTTTACTCATCTCTTTTCATATTACTCTGTCTCCCTCTCCCTTCTTTTTATTGATCTCTGCATCTTTTCTATTATATCCTCCTCTCTTCAGGACTGGAGAGCTAAATCAATGCATAAGGCACATCACACAACAAAAGGAATGCTAATGAAAGCAGTCCCCTTTTTCTATGCACGTACATATATTTAGATGCATGTGTGGCAATGCATATGTGTGAGGGTGCATGTCAAGGACAAGAGGCTTAGCCACTTGTTAGACACCCATTTCTCAATCAGGTGGTACTCAATCAAAGCAGCACAACACAGCTCTAGGCTCCTGCCACTGCAAATCATAACATTTCTGACTGGGGCCTACTCTCCAAGGGACTCATTGGCTTGTACTTGGCAGAGGGCGGCAGTCACCACAAAATTCACAGTTATCCCATGGGTAATTCAGGAGTAAGGTGAATGAAAAGCAGATGAAAGGCAGGAGAGGGGTGCATCAGTCACACTGCGCAAGGCTTTGATTCACTTCTCTCTTACACTGCACAAGTCAAAAGGCAAAGTGAAACCTTTCCCTTCAGGACCAAATTCTGAGCAGAAAAGAGTAAATATGTAAGGGAGGGAAAAAAAGAGAGAAAAAAAAAAAAAAGACTACAGATGATGATAAATTTAAAGATGGAGAAGAGTGAGTATCCTGTTGCACTAAGGAAGTACACAGCCAGATGCTTAAATGAATTAATTAATCCCACTGTCACTCTACAGCATCTTGCAGGAGGAAAATRCTATTAATCTTATCTGTTTTCTTTTACTCGGCTTTGTGTTCAGAGAAGGCCAGGACAGCCTGACAGTAAAGACCACACAGTTGTCTTGCCTGCCTCCCTCCTTCTTCCCTCGCGCCCCTCCTCCCACGACGAAGCAGATTGATCCACTGTTATCTGATTAGAGAGAAAAGGAGGAAGGAAAATAAAAAGAAGGGGGGGGGGGAAGTCTAATTTTATTAGAGACACTAGTGCAAAGTGTCTTGGGAGCCTTATTCAAAGGAAAGTTGGATTAAAAAAAAAACACTATAAAYGTTATGAACCTAAAAGGCCAAGGGAGCTAGAGAGGCAGACAGACACCTGCAAATGGGCAATCTCCATTTCTGGAAATATTCAGAACTCAGCCGGATGTGACCGTGAGCAACATAATCCAACTTTGAAGTTGGGTCTGTCTTTGAAGTTGGCCCTGCTTGGTCCAGAGACCTCCAGGGACCCACTTTAACCTGAACTATCCTGAGATTCATTATTCTAATTCTCAAGCTTGATTGTGTTTGTTTGCTCCATTTCTGTTTTACCAAATGTGGTGGSGTAAGTGGTCTCTGCTTTGGAAGGAAGAAGCACATTTCAGCTTTTCTATTAAACTCCCTATTATGGATCCTTGATGCTACTCTTTTAGTCCTACTAGCACCAAAATGTTTTATCCTTTTTTCTTGCCACATATGACTCAATCCTGCACACAATTTTGGCAAATATTGTGTTTGCTACTGTCATCAGGTTTGCTGAAGTCTAAAGAATGTCCTGCAATAGTTCAGAAACATGCCTGGAAGGAAGTACTTGCAAGTTCAAACCTTGAGGCCCTYGTTTAGAAAAATACCTATACATGTGTTTGAGGCTTACTAAATTCTTTGCTGAAGAGGAATAACTCCCAAAGCTCTGAAAAGCTACATACAATATCACTACCAAAATAACACAGTTATTATCATTCTTGTTACATATACAACCACCAATTTTCCCAATGGCTTTTTTTCTCTTTTTTTTTGGTGAGATTTTAAATAAGTGATAYGCTGAAATACAGTGAAAATCAGGACTGTTCATTTCTCCAAAACATGAGCTAGCTGTTTCTGTCTAGCTCTTAGCATACTAATATATCCCGGTCTAGCATCTACAAAAGCCATCAGAATCTGTTGCAAAGGTATTACCTTCTCTGAACCTTTCCAAGGTGATGGATGGCACAACTTGTCCAAAAGCAATAGCASCTGGTCTACCCTTGCAGACCATGCACACCAAGGCCATCATGGCCACAACAGTATCACTACCAGAACTGTAGTGCAACAAAACCCTTTCAAGAAAAGGGTCCATGCATCTTTCTACTGATAGAGTTAATTTGATTTACCTAAGTGAAATGCTCTATTCAGTATTTCATAACTGAATCCTATTTCATTTGCTTTTCTTTTAAACCGRGACCTAAGCAAAACCACAAATTTCCAAAGCCTATGAAAAACAAATAGTTTTTTACCTCTGGAAATCCCCCTTCCTTTTCAACATAAGCAAATCTGAAAAATTACTTCCTCTGTAATGSAAATGAAAAATTTGAATTTATATTTTAGTTACTTCTTTATCTAATCCTATTGCTGTAAGGCAGGCTTTTTCCACTCAACCAGCTCTGTTGCTAGTACTGAAGATGAATGAGGACACGAGGATAAAACAGTCTTCTGTACTCACCTGTCAAGATACATCATTGTGTGCTACAAGATCCAGGCCACCTCCTTCTCTTATACCAGTCTGGGAATTTATTTGGTGCACACTGCAGCTTCTGTCCAGCCTACACAGCCAGGTGTCCTTGAGAATCAGTGCATGCATGTGAGAACCAGAGTCGCATTCTGGTCCTAACAAAAAACTGGGATGTGGACAAAGTACAGATCTGGTCCAGAGCACTCAGACCTGATTTTGAGCATGCTAATACAGATGCAATAGAAGAACTCCAATCCAAACTCTTGCTAGAACCAAAATCACCCTATGCCTGGTTTTTGGAAAACCTAAAACATTTGCATAAGTGTTTATTTCACTTTCAAAATATTATGACTAATATCTTTCAGTGTTTGAGGCTACAGTTCAGCAAGTTACTTAAAAAATAAATGTAACTTCAAGACCACCAATACTCACAATTAGCCTTGACCATAAATATTCTCAGATTTCAATAGAGCTATTTACATATATAAACACATTACCAAATCAAGCCTCAAGTCTCACAGTTTGGGATGCTAAAGCAAAAACGTACAGACATTATGAGGAGAAAAGCAGTTCCCAGCTTACCACCCAAGGGAAACTTGTTGCTTGTGAGGTCCTGTTCCAGTCACAATAAATAATTGTTTGATTACTAAGAAARTCCAACCTTGCCCACATTGTGTCATCTGCTTAAGACTGATGTCCTGGATGAAAGGCATGAAATCACTAGATTGGGCAAACAGAGCATTTGTTTGGTCAATCCAGATATGGAATCACATAAAATCTTTACAGGAATCCAAACCTTTACAAAGAGCATCTTTGGATTCAAATGGTCTGCCTGTTTCATCCTTTCCCAGACCTCAGTAAGCCCTGTCTTGGAAATGCAAGTCCACAATACAGGACTACTGCACTCCAGGTAGAGCGTAAATTAGTCTTCATTTCCTTTTTTTCTGTCCCTAACATTCCTAGAGAGTTTAATAAATATGTAAAGCTCACAACCACAGTCCAGCCATCCCTGATAGCTCAAGCATCTTCCGGCCATTGTGCTTACAGGTTTTGCTAATCAGAGCAAACCAGGCTTGCAAATGAAATCTGATTAAGTAGTTTTCACCTCTGAAAAAAGGGGATTAGTTAGACCTTTGATCCTCAGATATTGATTTGCAACTCAAAGGAGGTGTGACCTCAGCTGGACTTGCTTCTGGTCTCAGTCCCCTTCCCCTTTCACTCCTCCTCCTGTTTACCAGAAGAAATCAGTTCACGTCTTTCTCATATAGCCAGATCTAAAGCCTATTGAAGTCTCTGGAAAGCCACCCACTGACTTCAATGGGCTTTGGATCAGTCCCACAATGGCTAACTTAGCTTTAAGTCTTAGGCAGTTTCAAAGCCAGCAGAACCAATTTCCCATCAAAATGGSCAGAAGCTGGGAAGATATGTTCACCTTTCAAACCTACAAATTCCACCATTTTTTTCTGTCTTTTATAAAAACTCATTAGCTGATCATTGAAAATGCTGTTGATTTTTACTTGTGTTGGGCAAAGGGCTGTTGCCCACCATGAGTAGAAAGGTCTCCAAACCAGACTTACCAATGCAATTAAAGGATAACTCCTGAAGGCAGAATAAGGAGCAGCCATCACCATTGATTTTATTCATGTCATCGCATTCTTCTCCCAGATCTCTGTAGGCAGGACACACACAGGCAAAAAAGTCAGATGGCACATAGTACTGCTCCTCTACTCTTTGCAACTCCTCCRCTCCTGCAGAACCCCAAAGCTCGTATAACAGCCTTATGTGCTGACCCTGAAAACACCTCTCCCTTTTTCCCTCTGCCTTCACTTTTATCATTTCTGGTTCACAAGCTTGCTTGGCCACTTCCCTCCTGCACATGTGGACACCACTTGCTGTTCTCTGATGAGGATATGAGCAACTTCCTTCATAGCTGGTGTGGCTGCAACTCAGCAGGTGGGAAAAGCAGGACAAGGTCTCTGAAACACTSTGTATTAAATCTGGAAGGGCCAGACTGTGACTCCAGCATGGGAATAACAAGGTATAATACGCTTTTCCAGTGCTGGGCTATTCTAGGTGATAGCTCATGGAGGAGAGCAGTTGGCTGTGAGAGGCTGAAGTAGGGGAATGGGTCTAGCCTTGCTCAGTTATAGGGGCACATGGGGAGAATTGTGTAAACCAGACAAGAAGGGGTCTGGTGCAGCTGCAAGTGGGGCAACAACTAAGCTGTGACACAGTCTGGTTCCCGCTATGCTCCTGCAGCCCAGCTATTGTTCAGTGTTTGCTGCAAAGCCACAACTGATGTTTAAGGAATGTGCAAACATAACAGGAGAGGAAAAGTTATGGAAAGTAAAATTAATCTCTCTTTCTCCACCTCACTATTCAAAATTGCCTGGATTTGTATGTCATGTAATTGTTTTCTTTGATTTCCCTGCCTGCTGGGAACCATCATGTGAATACTTGCTGCCAGGTAAACTCATCTGACAGAGGTTGTTCCATGCAATTGCTAATCAGGATTATTTCAAGAAAAGAATAATGGCCRAACATTCAATTGTTGTTACTTCCATTATTTGAAAAATTAGATTGTCAAATGCTAGGAAGCTTTGAGGCAAGTGGCCATAAGGTCCAAAATAGCAAAAGAATAGAATCTAGAATAGTTGTAAGTGATTATTTTTAATTTTCAGTGGTTTGGGGATCAACAGGCGATGAAGGGAGGGGCTGATAGAGAACATACAATCTTCCTTCAGAGGCCAAATCTGTTGCTTCTAGATGAATCCAAGCTCTGGTGGATGGTCTAATAAGAGATTGCCCTGCAACAYGGCCCACCACACAGCAGTGGTCCACCTGTCCATCAGATGCCATGGTACATGCATGAGCATGGCACTGAAGACTCTGAAATTCTCCAGTAATTAATACAGCTCTATATAGGAAATGACATACATACACACAGAGTTATGCACACATATATAAACAGCATATAGTGTACTTTCATATCGATCCTGCTGTCTGGACTCCATTATCTGTACCTGTCTTTATCTACTGGTGCCAGGATAACAGGGCCTAGGTTCCAATTAAATGTCATCATCCTGGTAAACATCAAGCGCATGAGTCATTGCGTATGGATGAGGGCTGTCCTAAGCTAAGGAGACATCAGAGGTCATCACTTCCTTTCTAGTCTCGGATTCTGGCTGAGTAGAGGTGCTCAATTTTATCTGTTTGCTTGCTCGAGACTTACATTTGGATAATCCCGTCTCCACAGTATCCACTTCCAGAGACATATACAAGTGCAGGGGAAGGCTCACTCTCCTCCGTCCCGGAAACAATGACAACCTGGTATGCATATGTGGTCCTATCATTCAATTCCCTGTAACRCAAAATGAAATATGAATTGGTCAGTACAACAAAGGCAGTAACAGAGGGCAGAGAATGGAATGCTGAAATGTCTGTTGGCTGCCAGAACACAGGCCTTAGTTCAGTCGTGTCCTCAGGATATTCCTATATCATTTTGATGCAATTAAGTTTCTGTTAGGGGTCTTTTGTTCCTACAATCTGCTGATGAAAATCATGAATTTCAGTGTCTTGTTGCTCAGATCTACACCTACAGTAGAAATGGCATTATACTGATACCATGGCAGTGTATCAATCAATCAACATGTGCATCAGTAAACAGTAACAGCATTACTGGGAATCAATGGATTTGAGAAACTACTTCTGTGCTTCATTCTGCTTAGCCTTGGAATTAAACTTCTTCACTGGTGTCTCCAGAGCAGAGATAGAATTACCTGCAAGCTTGTGGCATCGTTCATTTAGGAAACTCAAATACTCTGCAAATGCTGATTACTTCCTCAATAACCCTAGACAAAATCCAACCACATCTGGAGCCAGTGGGAATATACCTACTAATTTAAGAGAGTTCTGGACTGAGAATATTTCCTTCATAGATAAATATTATTTACATATGGGTATCAAAACAGTGGACCTAAAAAGAAGGTATCTTCCTCTCCAGGAAGTCCAATAGGATCTACACCACTTTACTGGATCATGGCCTTAGTATTCATACAGACTCAAGAGTGAGATGATCTAAATATTCACAGAAATAATTATCAAACTGTTACAAATTTACACCATAAATCCTGTCCATCTGTGAAGGAGGAATATTTTTTATGTGCAGTACAGAAATATTCCAATCATAGAATCATAGAATGCTTAAGGTTGGAAGRGACCTCAGAGGTCATCTAATCCAAGCCCCCTGCTCCAGCAGGCCCACCTAGAGCACGTGGCACAGGGCTGCGTCCAAGCGGGTTTTAAAGATCTCCAAAGAAGGAGACTCCACAACCTCTCTGYGCAGCCTGTTCCAGTCCTCTGTCATGCTCGCTGTCAAGAAATTTTTCCTTAAGTTCCTGTGGAACTTTTGGTGTTCCTCAGTTTGAGGACGTTTCCTCTAGTTCTGTCAGTGGCCACCACAGAAAAGATGYCAGCCCCATCCTCCTCACTCCCTCCCTTGAGGTATTTATAGACACTGATCAGATCCTGTCTCAGGCTTCTCTTCTTCAGGCTGAACAGGCCCAGTTCTCTCAGCCTTTCCTCATAGGGCAGATGCTCCAGGCCCCTGATCATCTTCAAAGTAGTGAAGTTATTGAAAAAAAAATCACTTTACATTTTCTTGAATTAAAGGAGTTGTTAAAATTGAGTATCTCATATTGTATTGTACAACAAAACTGTTTCTTATAGATAATATATTTGCAAAATAACTACCACTGAGAAAACTTTATGCTTAAAACACAAGGACTTGATTTATTGTTGTCACACTATAAATGTGAAGTGAAACTCAGTGGACCGAAGCTATCACCCAGCTGGCTTGCTTATTCTTTCTTAATTTAATTCCTGTTGGCAATAGTCTGTATTTTCTGTTAGTTGCATTCAGGAAATTAGTCAAATTCAGGTAGCACAAACAATATCTTGATACAGATCTGGGATATATGTACATAGGTATCAGTATGAATGTTTATTCCACTGAAGTGACAAATTTCAAACTTCTGCCTTAGCAAGCTCCTGTTTAAAATAAATCCAAAAATAAATCCAATTTTCATACAGAAAAATAATATAGATGAAATTATGTAGGTGGTCAATCACACACTGACCTATAATAGCTGAGGATCTATCTAGATTTTACTCCTGGATAAATCTACAGATTAACATGGAATGTATCTGATATATATACTGTTAAAATGAAAGTAAAGATAAGCTTTGCTTATTATTGGACAGCTATTTCTCAAAACCATTTGTAAAATACTTAAGATTAATAAGTGTATTTGCAGAAATTTGCAGTGTGTCACTGGAGTACTGCTAACTGCAAAAAAAGGTTCAATTCTTAGAAGAGATAGTTAACAAGTGAATAGTTCAGGCAGTTAGAAAAGCTACAAAATAAATAAACGTTCTTTTCCAAAGAGCTGTGGTCACGCATGCAACTGTAAAATAACTACAGAAGCTCTCAGATTCTGCTTTTGTATGTGATTTCCACTGATATCCATAGGTGATGGTGGGATTCTGCTTAGAGCAGAATGTGTGCCTCCACAAGCATGTTTTAGTATGTGGGAGTGTTTGTGTATGCTTGTGTGTACATGTAAGCAAACGAAAAACAGGAGAAGTTCACATTTSTTTATGTACAGGGTGGGAAGTTGGCAGAACGTAATGGAAGAAGACATGGTACTAAAYTAAGCACAGGAGAGGATATGTTGGTTATGAATTATTAGGTGACTGGAGATTCATGTTTATGTGGGTGAATATGACAAAGAAAACTAGAAATGAAAGTTATTCAGTGGGGAGAACTGTAGCACATTTAATTATATGGACTGTGAACACAAAACTTAATATGGGCAGTGTCATACGTACATTGGAGAAAAGTAACTGCTGGTTTTGTGCCAGTGTGCTTCGGTTTAGTCCTGCCACCTGCTACGCACTAATAAAGGGAAATTTCCAACCTCAGTGTGCTGCTCACAAATGGAAAGCTCTTGCAGAAATGTTATGTCCTATCATGCGCACAATCCTTGTAAGTTAGTGATAGAAAGAAAGAAAGAAAGAAAGAAAGAAAGAAAGAAAGAAAGAAAGAAAGAAAGAAAGAAAGAAAGAAAGAAAGAAAGAAAAGGTCGCTTCTCAAAAAGTGAAGAATTTTGTGGATGTCCCATTTCCTGCATGTAGCATTTCATAGGTCTCAATAACTGGAATTTCAGATTTTTATGTCTTCCTTAACTTTTGGACACAACAGTAATACACAACTTCAGTATTCCTTCAGAGTATCTCCATTCCAGAAAAATATAGGTGCTAAGGAGAAGATACAATACTGAGGGCAGTAATCCAGTGCCATAGTGAAGAAGGAAGGAARAAATGAATCTATTCTCTCCTATATAGTTATGGATCACCAAGGTCAATACTACAGGCTGTATCTGGAGATGTCAGCAAGACAAGCTCTGCTCCAAGAAATGATAAAACCAAGATTTTGGCCATTTAYTGTCTCTCTTGCCTTCCCATGGAGCTGATGGCATACTAGAAGTGATAATGTGCTCCTTCCACTCTGTTGTCAGGTAGGCTCAATGCCCACCCAGTTTCGCATCATGCTTCTTAAGGAAATTAGACAGGAGAACATCTTTAACACTAAGGATATGAACAAACACACTTTGCAATTTATATCTATGGTCTTTAAATGACCTTTTTGAGAACTAAGCAAGCAGCTTCTGCCCATGCAGAGGCAGTTGTATTAAAGAGCAATGACTCAAGCCCTCTCTTCAGAGGGGGAATTTGAATGTACAGTGTTAAATATCCTAAGGGCTACATTCCTGTCTTCTGCAGCAATAGGGGGACACAGGGTCAGAAATAAAGAAACCTCTATTTCTTTTTCTGTTTTTACTGTAGAGGTGAGGCAGTTCAGTTCATCATCTTCTTGTGTGCCTCAGGACTCTGCTCTTGGTTAGCGTGTTCCTATAAAACTTAAAGGGGAAAATTATACCTCTGGGAAACAGTTTTCAGCTCACGCTAAGCTGAGGATCACTGAATTTAGAGGTGCACCAGGGATGTCCCATTCAACCTCAGATGCYGGCAGATTTGCAAGAGTTGATTTTGCCCCAGTCATGTCTACCCTATGTCCACTATAGGACTTCAGCACCAGAGGACACTGGTGTGATRCAGTAAATGCATGGAGGAAAAGCATGCAACCTTCACCCCTCTTCCTACTCTAATGGCAAACATGTTTTTCCTAGTACAAGTAACAGCAGAGGGATTTTTAACAGCATAGACTCTCCTTTCCAACAAAATTGAAAACATCCTTAAAGCTGATCCTAGCTTCTGCTATATGAGAACACAAATGTCCAGAAAGCAAAGAATGCAGACAGTGTTCCTGTTATTAAAGGAAAACACAACAAGGGGTTAGGCCACCTTCACTTAGATTATGGTGGTGGAAGGCACTGCTATGTGATGCCAGCAAAATCAGCACCTCAAGTGTCCCYATGAGGGACCATCTTTCTCTGACCTTAAATAGCCAGCAAGCTGTTGARCCAAAAGACAATGTTTTCAGGACAGCTATTCACACTCCAGAACTAGCCCTGATCTGCCTTGTTTCTCTTTAATGACTTTGCCTTTGCTCCTCTTCCCTAGCAAAGCAAACTTGCTGAGCAAAACAGGAAATTTGCTGGCAACAAACAGCAGTGACCCACATTTTCACTTGTTGTGCTTTCGATGAGCTATTAAAGATGCACTGAATACAACCACACATCAAAGAGCTGAAGATCTGTGTCATTCCCAGTCTCATCCTCCACAGCCTGGAGCTATCCAGTAATTTCCTCACGTCCTGCTCAGAGCCATACATAACCACCTAAACRTCTACCATCATTTACAGAGGGGCTGAATACCTCAAATATTCATTATATCAATGAAGAAGCGCTGTACCACTCAAAAAGGCTTGCAGCTTCTCAGTCCTGGGCACTGAGTTTGGACCTATTATTTCTAGATTATAAGACCTGAACACTATTCTCTTCAATGCTACTTAGAGAGTGTGTCATTAAACTGTGCTGGGTTTTATATCTCAGAAATGCCACCAGGCTGTTTGCAGGCTCCTGCATCTTCAGGTGCTCACAAAAGCTTCAGATAAAGAGTAACCTGAAGGATAAGGTCACTTTAGGACAGTCTGGAGAGACCTGTACCCTGATTCCCCTCGTTTTTCCTACACAGACATCAGTTGTATGGATACATCTCTTTTCCTCTTTCATCTTTCCCTCTCTCACACGTATTCCCCTTCMCCTTTCCTTTCTTTCCCTTCTTTTAATAAAAATGGTATGAGAAGCATGGCAGAAGATAATGAAGAGAATTCCTGTCCAGTTTTGAAATTGGTAGCAAGGAGGGGTAGAATACTGTAAACACAAGAAGGACGTAAAAAATCCAGAATTCTTGCAATGGGCTGTTTTTTCAGCTGTTGTCCTATCTTTTGCTGTTTTGTTAAGCCCAGCAACATGACAGGTGCAAAGGCCTCTAAACAAGTCTCGTGGACGCTGGGCTGACTCAGAAGACATAAATGCAGAGGGAGCAGCCGCAGAGCGGCCTTTTTCTTTCCCCACAATAAGATGCAAAGGCAGCAGCTTTGCTCTGTACCCACTGGCTTTTTTATGAAGTGTTTGTTTGTTTACAAGCAGATGAAAACCAAGCAGTTGAAGGATTAAGTGAACACTGATGGGCTTGAAGAGAGAATGGGGACTACGCTGGGGCTTCCAGCTTAAGTCCTAATTGGAACTTTTGGAGGAAGACCAACAGAGAACACAAGGACCTGAATAGATAATCTCAAGTGAGGACTTTACACTATAAAGTGGCTCCTCTAAGAGCAGCCTGGAGTCTTGCTTGAAAGCAGAAACACCAAGATGATGCTCAAAGTCAGCTTCTGCCTGAGACTGTATCAGAAAGGCATTTCTAGTAACACTCAAAAATAACCACCTTAACCACTTATGCAATACCATAAAAGACTCCACATGTTTGTGGTTGCAGTCCCATTTTTAAGCTGATATCAAATCAGTTAGAACAGGTAAAACATCCTTTGCTTTGTGAAATACTTGTGACAACAAAAGTCCACACCACCATTCATAATTACCACAAGATCAAAACAGAAAATTACTGTGCAGTTCTGCTCTTTCTTACACTCGTGTACTRAAGTAATAATAATAATAAAAAACAAATGTAGTGGCCTCAGAGAGATATTCCATATTTAAACTAGGGTAAATCAGCTTTTAGTCTGTTCCTCTCAACTATAAATGTACATACTGGCTGCTCAGCTCAGCACATTGCCTGCATGAGATGGCCTGGTGCAGTACTACTTGCTTGGATATGCTGCCTTGGCTCTGAAAATCAGGCTCTCCTTAGGACCTTCACCACATTAGACATTTGCCTTTTCAATAGAACTCTTTCTTCTGTCCTTCGTGTGAGAACCATAAGTTTTCRAAGTTCCAAACATACACATATACCCCACTGATTAACTCCAGCAGACTTTGATATAATCATCCAAGTATTTGCCCTGGTACCAATTTAAAACACAGTAGCACATTTAATAAAAACAAAGTTTGCAGCCAAAGCCTTAAAGACACATATATATATATTTTCTTCTTAAAAGAAGAAAAATAGCCATCAACAGACAATTTTCTGCTTTCTTAGTTAAACAAAAAGAATACAAATAATTCTTTTAAATGGGTGATATAGATGAAGGCTCTAAATGGCATCGGGTTACAAACCCCAGGATAAAACAAATCCTGGAGACCCGAGGGCCCCACATGGGTGTTTGCACCAGACAGGCAATTTCACAGGAGCCCACAGGTTTGGTGTGTGAGCACCTGGTTCCCATTAGAGGCTGGGAAGGCGGAGGGAAAGCAGTTGTGCTTGTTTGTTCATCAGTGCGAGCAGATGCTAATTTGAGATGTACGCACTGCTGCCGTGTGAAGTTCACATGCGAGAGGAAAGGTCTGCAGTGTTTTGATGAAGGAATGAAAGCTCTGGTGGATGGCAGGGCCTTTTTTTCCAGCTGCCAGAGATCTGCACGCTTCTACTGATATCCAGGGAATGGCAGCAGTGTGCACCATCCAGGGACATGGCCAAGTCACCTTGCTCCGGCATATTGGCATGGCAGGGGAAGGCAATAACCTAACTGGCAGGTTAGGACAGGTTAATTGCTATTAAGGCCATCATTGGCAGTGAAAACCCCATACCTGTTGTATCGTGCCTCATGATGAGCAGCATCCTATTACTCACCCTATTAATGATGCCCTGGCTGTGCAGCAGCTCCTTAGAACTGCCCACTGCTTGCCGTGTCCATGGCAGGAGCCACACAGGCTTTCACTTGATTTTGGCACCCACGCTGTATGAGGAAGGCCTGATTCACCCCATGCAGGGCCTGGGATCCCAGGAACTGCCCATCAGGATAGGGGACCACAAATCTTCATCCCCTGCAGGGAGCTGGACATGCGGGTCACAGCCTCGGCCCTCCTGTGTCTTRTAGCAAGACTCTGCAATCCAGTCAGGAATACAGCTCTTCCCAATTAGGGTCATCAGCTTGGCAGAATAATGTTCTTTAACTTCTTTGAATCCAGACTCGACCTCTAGGATTTCCTTTCAGTGATCCTCAGCCAAGACCTGATTTTTAGAACTTAATACCCTCATGTTGCTGTATAATCCTAAAGAAATGGTAAACAGAGCCATGCAAGCAGACACCCAGAGCGCCTGATCCAAGGACTCCTGAAGTCGGTGGAAGTTATTATGTGTGTTTTCAGTAGAGCTTAGACTGGGCCCCAAGTGAACACAGATGTTTGCAGTTTTCTCTGGTTTCACCTACACCATCCCTCCTCACTAAAATGCTGTGCTGAGGAGACTGGGCCACTCCAGAGGTTCTGCTCCTGGAGGAGGCTCTATGCGTGTGTCTCCRTGTGCAGATGCATGAGAGAAGACGTTCGTGCTCATACAGCACAGCAGCCACATGCAGAGATACAAAACTAGACGGACTAGATGGACTTTTGGACTAGATGATCTGTAGAGGTCCCTTCCAACCTTAAATATTCTGTAAATATTCTGTGAAAACAAGGTGAGGTGACTGCTTTGTAGGAGCATTTTGTCATTTCCCTCCTTAGCGGCTCTGTGTTTTGCCTTAAGCTGCTTCATTTTATGAGAAATCCTACTAGCCGGTCTCCAGTGGGTTCTTTAATGGTTTAATAACTGAACATTAATGAGCATATTTCTACTTGCCTCTTTCTAAAATCCCATCATGAGCTAATTTCCTCTACTGTCATTAGATCTGCAACTGGTCTTACATTGAAGAAAAAAATCTGTATCACCAGTACTGAGCTTGCAGGACCATTATTTTTGGTAGTGGCAGATAATTTGGGGTACAATTAACAGAGAAGATAGAGCTTTATTTCTACCTTGCCCCTCCTTTCACAGAAAGCTCCAGGAAAGTGTTGGAATGAGGAGAGCAGCAGATGCCCAACATTGCAACATATTTTAGCAAAAAGACTTGACCAAAAAGATTGGGATCAAGATTGGGAAAAGCAACTTCAGGTCATAGAATCATAGAACCATTAAGGTTGGAAGAGACCTTTAGATGTCATGTAGTCCAGCCTCTCTGCACATGCAAGGTCACCTATATCAAGTGGCACATGATTGCGTCCAAGCAGGTTTTGAATATCTCCTGAGAAGGAGAATCCACAACCTCTCTTGCCAACCTGTTCCAGGTGCTTTGGGCTCCTTGAGCACTCTCTGCATTGCATGCCATGGGACAATAGGCCTGAAAGGGTTTTTTATATTGTCTATCACTGTACTGCCCAACAAGGCATTAAGGCATGCAGGTATTCCAATAGGCACAAGGCATGCAGGTATTCCAATGCTACTGTGGCTTTGTTTTCAAATTCTCTCTTGTTCAATTGTTGCTCCAAATTTAACAGAAACTTGGAATTTAATTCCCAAGGAAAGATATTAAAACAAAGTGCCCAAGATATGATCAGACCAATCAAGCAATAAAATAGTAGGAAAATAAGCCATACAGGTGACCCTGATGAAAAGGTAGGTAACATATTTCTGCTTCTTCTGAGGTATTTCAGGCTTACTCCAAGTTTTACAAGAGAGTTATTTTAAAATTGTTGCATAACACATGGCTATCCAATATTTCTTTCTTCAATCAAGCAAAGAAAATGCATTTGTTATTCCTTGGAGATTTCTGATGCTTCTTATCTTATAAGAAGCCCAAAAATAAAAGTGCATATGAGAAGAAAAACATCAGAGAAAAAATATTATCCATGAGATAATGCACAGTTTAATTTACCACACATCTGAGACTTTCACCTGCAATAAATTATTTTGCCCAGCAGGAAAAGTCCCATTTGACCTTGATTTTCTTCCTGAAGCTAAAAACTCTGCTACTATTCCGAGGTCATGAGTTCAAATTCCACCCTGACTCACAGTGATTAAATATATCAAATTCTAATAATATCTATTTGGTTAATAATAGGATAGTGGTTAATATTCACTATTTCAGAGACACTTGTATAGGGCTAAATTGTAGTCCACGGGATTGRTCTCTCTCCAGCCTCTCTGCACAGCACCAGCAGCACACTAAAGACACAAATCCTATCTAGCAGCTGTCCTCAAGGAGGCCCTGATTGGAATAGAACTGGTAAAGCTGCTCCATGTCTCTCCCGAAGAAAAGTGTCATTCCAAAAATGGAGTAGTCCCTGTTCTCGGGCTATTCCCATCCTCTACAACTCCTTCCTTGAGCGAGGCAGCTGGGGCTAATTCAGGGCAATCCTGTTCTTCTAAGATAGACTCAGAATCAAACACTAATCCAAACTGACCTCTCTCAAGATCACAACACTCCAACTATAAAAAAACACCTTTTTTTTTTGGTGGTTTTTTGCTACCTTCTTACATCATGAGCAGTTGAGCCAGAAGGAGTTAAGAATTTTGTCAAGCGCCAGCTATAGTTGCAGCATTACATAAGAAACCACAACAGCTAAAGATCACAAATCTATCACTAGAGCTGGCGCCCACYGGCATCATCATAAAGGCTTAACAGAAACGCTGCCTACTGAATGGGCACGGAGTGTCAAATTGTTCTTTTTCTTCTTCAGGGCAGGGTTAAGGCAATTTGGCAGAGGGCACTAAGGGAAAAAACTACTGTATCTGTTGCGTGTGGGGGGTCAGGAAGCAGATTTCATTCTCTTGCAAAGATAACCTGGCACCTTCAACGAAGAAAGCAAGACAGAAAGCAAGTTATCAGAATGTGGCTTCCAGCTGTCAAGTCACATCAGTCAAATGGAGATGTATAATCCCTAGGAGCACAAGCAGTGAGAGCCTCTAACATTTAATTGTAAGCTCTTTGAAAGAGAGGACCTGGTGTTTTCTTCCACAAAGCGCCCCGCATGTTACTRGCAGCTATAAGTAATAACCACTACCTCGCTATTTAGTAGCACAACATACATACGTGAGGGAAACACGCAGGCAGCAAAGCCAAAGAGAAGAAAAGATGGAACACAAGTAGTTTTGAGCATTTTGGTGCATGCAGTGCGTTCTGCATGTGGACGAGAAGGGATATGTATTCCCTTCTGGCACTCATGAGCATAATTAGTCATCTCTGCTGCCTCCCTGCTCAGTCCCAGCTCCGAACACCACACGATGCAAGTGAGAGGTGAGGCCAGGTTGTCTGAGCAGAGGAAGGAATTTTTCCTGCAGCACTGGAAGCACGGATGCTGTCAGAGGAGGAGTCGCCTTTCCTCTGAGCCCTCACATCTGTTCTGACTATGGGCCGAGGACCAATTTCCTGTGGCTGGAAGAGAAGGTGTGGAGCAGGCAGCAGGCCTGCTTTCTTTCTTATTTTTCTTTTTAGGAAATGGCCAGATTCACTAGGTGAAAACAGTGCAATCAATAGTGGCTGCACGAGGAAGGAGCTGGCATTGCTGCCACTGCAGCATTCAAAACTCTTCACCGAGATGTAGATGCGTATATAAAGGAAATCTGAGGAAAAGCTGGTACACCTAGAGGTGAGAATAAAAATGAGGCAGGCTCTACCCATAGCGAAAGCACTACTGCTAATCCATTTAGGAATCTGGGTAAGGTCAGAGAGGAGCAACTGAAATGCTTATTCCTTAATGCAAGCACTCAGGGTGAAAAACTAGGCAAGAACTAGAATTGCAAGTACCTTACCTGAAACTGGATATCATAGGGGCAAGCAAAACTGAGCGAACATGCAGATAAGAGGGTGTTTGCTTATTGGGAAAGCTGAATATAACTTTGGCCATGCAGCAGGCCACATTAATGATAGAGTTACTGTAAAGAAATGAAAAAGAAGAGTGTGAATAAAAGTGAATGAATTCACATTGAACCTTGGTAAAAGTGATTTCACTGGAGATGAGCTGTAAACTTTCATATGGATAGAGATAGGGATCTCTTTAATATTACAAGAGAGAAGCACTATGGAGAACTGTGTAATTATGGAAAAGAAACTTCCTAGATACAGACTAGGAGAACAAATACTTTTAATAATGGCAGATCTCAGTACTGCTAGATGTGATAGCAGACATCAAATACTTAGGGAATCAACAAGAGATGACGCTACTTTGCACTTCTAGAAGCTACAATAGGATGGACTGAAAGAGAAATTCAGTTGAATTTGAAATTTCTTTCAGCTATCACTTAAAGGTTAATTACTTGCAAGAATGAAATGTTTGTTGAAGATCTGGATCCCAAGTCTGAAGTATCTGCAGATAAGACAGATTTGATAGTCAGAGCAACTCAACACAGAGAGGAATGGAGTCACAGTGTAGCCATAACTGATCTTCAAGACAGGATGTCTTGTGGTCATAACTGATCTTCAGGACAGGATGTCTAGAAATGGTGCACATGTTAGTATAAGACTATATCATATAATTACGAGACCAAGAAATTCTGAGTAAGCTGAAGTTCTTCACTTCAAGAGAGAGGGGAAGAAGCAGTTGAATTTATTTATTTAAGACAACTATGAACTGCCAATTGGATATAGCCAAACAAAGGCATTTAAGGTTCTTTCATGCATAAAGGAAAGGCATTTCCAGGACTAATAAGTGAGTATTCATGCCATTGCACAAGGACATCTGGAATTCTGTATACAGTTCTAAAGGCTGTCGGGAACCCAGATGTGTAGCATGCTGATATCACACGGACAACTTAACAGCTTTTGTAGATAAATATGGGTATGTGAAGAGCTTTCTTAATATTTCCATCCTATCTTTGATACTCCCCAATATTCCTGGCATATCGAGAGATACTTGGCATGGTAACTGTGGAGGAGGGGTGGTAGAAGATGATGATAATATGGGCTTCATTTTTTTGTGTTGGGAGAACATCCACTTAGTGATCTGTATCTTGTTTGGGTAGAAATATGGTGTTAATTATCTTCATGACAGATGGATCTGGCAATTCATTTCAGCTGCTTTAGATCATGCATTCCTCTGGCTGGTAGAACTTCGGAAAACAGAGAAATAGATCTTCAAGATGAATGTGAAGGAAGGAATGCCATAACAAGGACGGATGTAGCCATGAAATTTTAACATTGCATTCAGTAGTGACTTAAGTTTACATATCGTTATTGTGATATTCATACTTTTTAGACCTCTGCTTGCTAGGACCTGTGTCATGTAARTCAAATGTCCCCTTCCTATTGTGCTAAGAGGCTAAATAGTATGTCCTCAATAACTGACAACTGTCTGTAGTGAATTCTAGCTTGTCATGAGTAGCCACTGCTGATTCCCCTAATCTCCTTACTTGGTCAGATTTGTATAAATTTGCCAAATGTTTCATATACATTCAGACTAAGAACTGTTTTCTATCCACATCAACTATGCATAATCTAGGGTTTCTGACAAGTCACTTATCATACAGGTTTCTGATTGGAAACAAATCAGAAACAATACCAGAAACAAATAGCAAGTGCATCAATACCACAAATTTGGAAATAAACAACTGTTTAGGAAGAAAAGCATGAAATCCATCCATGAAATGCTATGGATTCATGAACAATGTCATTAAATATCACGATTCCTGACGATGACAACTTTTTGGCAATTCTATAATCACTTCTAGAAGCTCTAGTGAGATATGGATCSCACTGTCACTAGTGCCAAGTTAAAATGCAATAAATGACATAGAGTTCCTGAGTTTAACACTCTATGGAACCCCTCACAATAACAAAATATTTGAGAATACTGTATTTGCTTAAACAACAACTGTGCACAGATGATAGCCAGTCTTTTCTAATTATTATCAAGTGACAGAAAAACTGTAGTGCTAGAAAGTAGGTGGCCATTAGCTAAAGCTGAGAAGCAAACATATAAAAAACGCAGATTTGTCCCAGTATCTTCTTTTACTTTCTTTCTTCTTCTATATTTTTCTCTRAAGTATGAGTGCAGTATCTCTAGGTGTTTCTTAGGTATTAATACACTGATCTGTGTAAYGATAGCTAGGAAAAATATGTTCTGAAAGAGCATACTTGTGTATGCTAATGATGCTAATCTCTGCAAAACTAAAACACCAAGCCTTTGGGTTAGGATTCTTTCTAGGGCTATTTCAATCAATCCTTTATCTTGAAATATCAACAGGTTATCTTGAAATCAACAGGCTAATGCCATAAAAACCACCAAATCCATCACCATCTATCACATTTTCAGTTTCCTATAAAGGCTGTGGCAGAAACGGTGGAAAATTTTCCCTGTTCTCAAAAACATTTCCAGCTATTCTCACAGCTTTCCAAAATGAACCTTGGCATCTCTCACCCCTGCCAGAGGGGTGAGTATAGATCTTGCCAGTATACCCAGTTGTTCTCTCCCACCAAAATTAATACTAAGAGAACCACAGAGGAGCAGAGACAACTCACCCCAGACTGTCCTACTGCAAAAAATGGTGACTCACGAGACATGCACACACACAGCCCTGTACCTGCAACATCTTCAGGAAAGTTTGCTGCCTTAAGCTCCTCAATTTGATCTTAAAAAATTAACACTTGCTAAGAAGGCCTTCAAGTCACTGGTTACTTTCCAATTTCAACTACATGACAGTACAAGCATTATAGTAATGACAAAGTAAGGACAAAACATTACCACATTACCATTATCACCATCTAACACTTTTTTTCCCCCCGAAAGAACATCCGAAGTAAAACCCTCTATGCACAAGCACAACACAAATTTTGGATTAGGCTGTGAGCTGAGACTTTGAGATTTGCAGACAAGACTCCTTCCTTATCACTCCTTGTGGTGTGAAGACGCAGCAGTTCTATACTACATCTGGCCTGACCTTTTTCCTTCCCATTGATTTATTTAGGTTTCTGCTCTGTTCCTAGGTAGTAAGTCTCATTTGGTAACACAGATGCCAACAATTCTGGCTGATCACACTCAGTGGAAGTGAGTGAATCTTTTCTGGTTTCAGGAGGGTCCAAGGATAAGGTCTTGTCACTTAGAAATGAATGTCAGCTTCAGCTCGAGCCAAGAGCTGAGATTCAAATTCAGCTTCGGGACAGACAGGTCTGGCATTATCTTGCATGTCTTAATAAAACATTTCCACTGTTCTAGTTATTTCCTCTCAATTCCGAAGCACCCTGTGCTGACTAGGCAAAGGTTATCCATTAAAGGCTGTCTCTCCTCTCAGCTTAAAGAGAAGTTACCTCTCTTTGATGGGAGGAAGGTAGGAGAAATTAATTTTTCTTTCAGCATCACCACACCTGGGGAAAGGATCTTGTTCACAGATAACAGTGCAAGCAAATATTTTCTTTGGGATAAAAAGAGAAAGTGAAGATCAAGGTCAGAGGAGGCAAGAGTAAAGATATGCAACTGCCTTCAATATAACCTTCCATAGAACATGTGTGGGTGTCATTTTATTTAATATGGAAAACATGCAAAAGCATAAAGGAGGGGTAACTGGCTTCGGGCTCAGAGAAAGATAAAAAGGGCTGCAACATCTGGTTGCATAGATATACTGAATTTCGGCTGTACAGGATGAAATGAACCGGCAGATGAGAACAGGTTGAGAGAGACTGCATTTACTTCAACATCATATATAAGCAGGAGCATACCCCAGCTGCTCTATCCTTGACTTTCCTAACACATCTTCCCATCTTTCCTGCTTAGGCAGTATGAGGACTGTGGCTAGTCTTTGCAAAAGGTTCTAAGACTCACCTTACCTTTGCCCAGGTATAGACTCACCTTACCTTTACCCCAGCACACAGACGTTCACTGGCAGTGCAATGAGTTTGCTATGTCTGGCCCTACAACAKCCTGCATGTATAGCAGCAGTCTTTGAATGTGCATGGGCCCTTGTCGCCAACAGATCCGAATCATTGCTATGCACATATGTGCATGAAGATAAAAGCTCACTTGCCTTTTTTAAAGATTTCAAACATGTGCTGATGTCCTACATCAAAAGCAAATACACACAGTCAAGAATCTGCATCTGATTCCTTATTCAGTGACTAAGGACTTCATTTTAATTTTGCAAGTATCAGGCGCCTGGTTAAAACTCACTGTCTGGATTCTCTCTGCAGACACTGGAAAGCGCAAGCACTCTGAGGCCAGTTCTCGCAGAGAGATTTGTTAGGAAGGCTGTGTCAGCCTCCAAGAGCTCCTGTTTCTGTCTGTTGGTCTCAGGTAAAATCCAGAAAGCCCAATTTAAATTTTAYGTCTGGTTGTTAGTTGGCTATATAACTAGGTGAGACATACAGGTATAGAAAGATTACCCTACACACTATGTTCAACGCCACAATGGAAAATTGTCATTAATTTCTGGGTACTGTTTTAAGCATTTGAGCATCATTTTTTCTTCACTTCAGAGGGCTACAAACTACAAGCCACCCAAAAATCACAATGAAAGACATGAGATCAATGCTCAGAATACACGTTTTGTTTTGTTTTGCTTTTCACATTTTGTTACGAACTCAAAAATTGGGCCCGTTTCTGTGGGAACTTGTGCTAAGGTATGCAAATATTTCAAACAAAACTAGTCCCATTTTCCAATGAGAATGGGCCAGGTTTCAGGCAAAGATGCTTTCACAGCAAAACCATGGGAAAACTCACCATTTTCCATGTTTCCAATATGCCAATATTCATCTTACATGAAGTGCCAGTGAGTACTGGAACCAGGCTATGACCCAAGAATCCACTTAAGCACAAGCTTAACTTTCTGCACGTGAGTAACATAAGGTAGTCCTGGGTTTCATTTTTTTTATTCACTCTTGTTAGTCATCTTGAATTTTTAAACCCTCAGGAATAATTTGCATCTTCTGAGGTGTACAATTGAGCCATAAARGGGATGGTAGCTTATGATTACTGAATGGTTAATTAATCATTTTTATTATATTCAAATATGCTTTAGAAGAACATAATGATGTATGCTTCCTTGATAATAGCTGTGCTAATTAGATCATCTTTTCTAAATTACAGTGCAGTTTTTTTTAGCAGGTTTCCTTTAATCTGGAGTTCATTTTCAAAAGAGCTTCATGTTGTTCCTACAGATGAGTGAATCATTTCCAGGGAATTATGTTATGCAACAAATGTTTTTCTTCCTAGTTGTAGAACACCTATGGGTAGATTATGGATCTCCCTGAAATCATTAAATATTTTGAAGCTGAGCTATCTTCAAAAATCCTATGTTCTTTTACGAGATGAGTATAATTGCATTTGGAAAGAAATTCAGTCCCTACAACAATCACATTTGATTGTTGATGTAAGAATAGTTATGCTCCAATAGTTTGTGTTAGTGGCACATGAAAATAGAAAATGGCAGTAGCTGAAATACATTTATACATCACTATTTTTACAGAAATCTCTACTTTCATGTGTTCATACAACTAGCCAGGAAATCCCATGATAATTCTCAAGAACTACCCATGCAATCCCAGGCTATTACACCTGAGTATGACATTCTCAGTTCCACAGTGAAACTATGTGAATATCCTACCTTGGTGATACTTGGTAAATCTAACTAATTTAAAATCCCAATATTCAATTGCAATGCCAGACATTAATGTGATGACAAGTTTTGTTTTRTTCTCTAAATAGAGAATAGAGTTAATCTCCCCGAAAAAAGTACTTACGTGTCAACGAATCTCCTGCTGAGGTTTGAGATGACAACTGGGAAACCAGTCTGGAATTGAGGGTCCCGAACCACTTTGTACYGGATGGGTTTGCAGTCAGCACACAATGTGCTGTGGGGCACGGAACTCAGCATAGCAGCATCGATTTCTAGGTGCTCATCCAGAGTATAGATCTGGATACCGTACACCTCCTCTCCCACTTGTCCTGCATCCAGCTTTATGGTYAATGGGATATCACAGAAGACATTCTGTGGCCCGAGAGAAATGTTCTTCCCGCTGATGGTGAGCAATTTGATGTCATTCACTGCTCCACTGGAGTCCCAGTCAGGGGAAACAAATGTCACCCAGATAGTGAGGGACTCTGGAGTCAGGGGGTATCGAAACTCCAGTTGCAGGTAGCAGCCCTGTGGTTCAGGGCAGGCTGGGGGCACTGTGTGCTGGTTGACTGCTGAGTTGGGACTCCATGTTCTGACACTGGATTTACAAGGCTGCTCAACATCAGGGTGCCCTGAAGAAAGAAAAATAAACRAACAAATAAATGGAAGCAAGCAAAGAAAGGAGATAAAGAAGTTGGAAAACATGGGGTGTCACTGGCACCAGTCTTGAAAGACAGACCTATGATAGGAGAGCATGTATGTCCAACAAATCTAATTATTCACTTAAGCAGAAGAATAGCCAAGATCAGYATGAAGAGGAGGAACATAATGCAATGAATCATGAGGAAAAAAACATAAACACAGTATAAGTGTCCAGCTGAACCAGACACCAAAAAAAGGTACCAGTTATCTCATCCCATACTTCTAGCACCTTTGCTTTTTCTAAATCAGGGCATTTTCTACCTCTTCTGCTTGGTACTCTACCTGAGAAACCCACTTGCTTTATCTTAATTTCACCTCAATGCTCCTAGTTATTTCTTGTCTGTCACTCTAAAATACTGCCTTTTTTTCTTGTCTTTAACAAAGAAAAAGAACTTTTGCTAGTTCCAAGAAACTGCTGCATTATGTTGCTGAGAGACAAAATATTCAGTTCACTCCTACACCAGGCTCATCKACTATCTTGTGTTAGTCTCCTTTTCTTCAGATGCACATGGAGCACAGGTCTAAACTGACTCTCTACACTCTTCATGATGAAATAACAGGCACTTGTACTTCTGTGTTTCTCACCGTTGGCTACGTTCTGCTACATGGGAGGTATTAGTGAAAAATAATGAAAGCCACAATACTTGTTGGACTCCCAAATACTATGGTAACATTACAATCTGGCATGCAGTTATGGACTGTAAGATCCAGAGAGGTCAAATGGGTGGAACAGTTGGTAACAGGATCCATTAAGAGATATAAATTCCCTCTTCTTTACCAAATAATCACACACACACAAAAAAAGCAGAAGGCAGGACAGGGAGAAGACAAAGTATAGGAATGAAGAAAGAGAAAAGACAAGATAAAGAGCAACAAGAAGAGAGAAGCAGAGAAGGCAGAGAAAAGAAGAGGGAAGTAGCACACAGCTAAATGTAACCAAGGAAGAAAACAAGATAAGGCACTGGGCAAACATGAACGAACAGAACATCAGTACTAATTTAAAGAGAAAAGGGCAACATGTGAAGGTTATTCTTATTGTCTGTGATCCAACAAAGTGTTAGAAATATGCCTTTTTTTGTCAAGCATATAAAGCACAAGGAATTCTCATCTTCATATCAAATCAACTCAAATGCAGGATGATTTCCCTATATCTCAGGCAGTCCCTTCTGAGATCCAACGTAACTGACCTTCACATACACAACATTTACTGCTTCTCCCTCACCCACACATACCTCATAGCCCTCCTCTCCCCTTTGCATGCCGCAAAATAGTGGGAATGCCACTAACCTCAACATCTGGAGAGACCAAAGCAGTAAAGGATTTTGAAGTAAGCCAGAGTTTCATTTAACACACTCAATTTTTTTCCCCTGGCAAGCTTACAAGTACTCAGTGTATAAACATTTTGTGTTGCAAATACCCTAATCAACTCATGTTATCTCAGAACATTCACTGCTGTCCCCTGTGCTGGACTSGGCCCTCATATGACTCTTCTGCAGATTCACATCAAATTCATGACTGCAGACCAAAGAAGGTATTTTTAACACCAGGATCTCAAAGTGCAGTGGAAAGATTTGTGCATCTTGTTGATGCCTTCTCAGAGATAGAAAAACGGAGTTGATTCATGGTCACAACCAAAACATTTTTAGAAGTGGCCTCTATTTGGGTTCTTGCACATTCATCTCTGACGGATCAAGGCCTATACACCAAGGCAGTGAATGAACCTACATGTTTTGGTAGGACAGGGACTGATTCACTGAGTTAGGATGAACAGAACTCAGCCTGAAGGGAGTTTCATGCAGATCATTGCTCCACACTGAGTGACAGCAGCATTACCTGGCAAAACTGGTCTTCAGTCTTGCATAGACTGAAAGTCTAACCGAAGTACTGAGGTTAAGACAAATGAATCCCTTTTTTAAACATTGTCAGGATCATAGCCATGGGTAAGGAACACTCTTTACTGGTGGAATAGAAATAAARCCTCATTCCATAGAGCTCTAGTTTTCTAGAGATGAGTGAACACTATGAAAAATGAAGTTACAAATACTAGTATATAAAAAGAAATGATACAGTGGTGGTTGTAGCCCGGTATGCTCAGGTTCTGGAGATCTTTTAAGATCATCAGCAAGATTGAATGTAAAAAAAAAGGGATCTCCTACAACATCTTGACTTGCCAAGTGTAAAAAAGCACAAACATGAGGTTGGTGAGGATATGGCAAAGCCCATCTCTTATTTAGAGAACAGGCATGGCAGGCTTGGAGGGAGGTTTTCCCAAGCCATCAGCCATAGCCAAAGTACTGAACATCAGAGGAATCCTTCTTCACTCATGTGAAGGTGGAGAGAAGGAGCTAGGAACAGATCCCTCCATGTAGACAGAAACTTGAAGCACTGGGACAGGAGGCTAGCAGGGATTAGCAGCCTCTGGGACTGTTGCCACTGCAACAACCAGAATTCATTTGTCACATTTCTAATTTGATRAAGGCAAAAGGCCTTCCAATGTGACTCTAATGTCCAGCTGGGACACTCCACTTTGAAATACAGAAGGACTTGCTCTCAAGTGAAATATTAACCACTGATAAAAGTAGGGCATGAGATTAGCCTAAGATAGTACATTTTTTATATGTTTTTATGCTTCTTAGTCAATAGTGAGTCAAGCAGGAGGATTTGACTGCTATATGCATATATTACCAAGTAAGCAAAGATATCTGTTTGAGTTTGAGCCAAAACTGCCTTTATATATACAAAAACATTTGACTTGAGTTATGAAGGTGCTGTAAGTTTTATTTACCCAGCTAATGTTGCTTGTGAGAATCCAGGTAGGTTAGAGCTTTCCTGCTCTGTGATAAATGTAAGGAGTAAATTTGAACTGTCAGATCTTCAAGACCATCCCACAATTGTCTCCAATGGGCAAGCAACATCTTGTGCAAGTGGCAAAGGTAGCTAGGAAAGAATCCCAAAGTGCCTCAGCCTCGGATGTTGCCCCTCACCACACCTGGCAGGAGTATGGCACTATCAGGGGCACAGTCCCAAGGGCAGAATTTTGGAACAGGAACATTTCATACACAGTCTAGATCACAGCTGGTTTCAGCTACTTGGGGTAACAGTGCAGCACAACAGAGCTGTGAGACCTCAGGGCTTGAAATGGGACTAGCCAGGTTCCGGGCTGCTTTAGAGACATGTGAGAAATGTGGTTTTCTGGTAAGAAGCTGCATGAATACTATGAAATGTTTTCCATGAGAGTTGTCTCAGATTTTAAAATGAGTTCATTTTGGCCATGCTTATGCCTCTTTTGTATTCACTTTCCGTGAACATTCAAGCAGGGGAGAGTTACACACAGGAACTTGCAGAAAGTGAATTTACATGCTTGAGATAGACAATTAAAGAAGCCAGACAATGATCTAACTGTGCTATTTGTAACTCAGACCAAGTGCAAATAGGCAGAGATTCTGGATGTCAGAGAGTGTGGCAGTGATGACAGAAAATTACAGGGCAACAAATACTATGCATTTGGTGTATTTTCTACTTTAAAGGGGAGAAAACTTATTAATAGAGCAAGAGGACAGGAGTCCCAAATTTTCTTTCTGGCACAATGGTACAACAGCAATTGAATGAGATAGATAAGAATCAGACTGTACCTTTCATAGTTAAGAATATGCAGGCACACACTGTAAGAAAAGGAAATTAAATGCAAAACACAGCTGAGTAATAAATCTTAGAGAAGCTTAGTTTCTCTAGGAATGATGCCTCTGGCAAGACGTGTGAGATGCAGAAGTTTTCAAGTCAGGGATCATTGGAGAAATTTTCATGGAACTGCATATCTCAATAGAATACGCAGTTCTTTCAAAATCAAGATATTTTACAAAATTGGGTTGATTTGGTCATAATTCTGTTATAAAAAAAGAAAATAAAAATAAATTTCTAACAATATTAAAACATTATGTTTTGACATTTTTGGAAGAAATCATTTTGCTTTTTCAATTTGAAGCACTTCCCATTTTGATATTAATAATGGTTTCTTCTCTATATCCTTGCTATATACTAAAAGGGGGTATTGTGAAATGTCAAGTTCAAACCATTCAAGTGGATGAAAGATGAATCATATGAGCTAAACAAAACATTTTGGCCAGCCTGAAACACTTTTTGTTTTTAATTTTGCTTCATGGAGAATTTCAAAGTTTCTTTATATTTTCCAAACAAAACCAGGTTTCAAAGTCTTGTAATCCTTGGCTAAATGGAAATTCCAACTTTCATCCTGTACTTTCACTGCAAATGATCCAAATTTGCTAATTCTGTTTACTTGAGAATCCAGTCACACCTGTAGCTGGAGTGTTATTTCTCAGGATGGAGCTCTTTGACAAGAGCTGGTTCCTGGGTAGATGCATGCTCTGAATTATGTTCTGCAGCCTTGGATATCCAAAGTGGCTGGGGAGTTGGCATGAATGCCAGCCCCCATCAGACCCCAAAATCTGGACAGCCAAGCATGCTGCTGYCCACACATTATGTTCCATCACCCAGCTGGGACATGGCTTGCTACAAATGCTGACTTGAGGACTAGGAAGACGTCTGGATGCCACACTGCGTATATCACCTTGCTACGTTATATATAATGTTCCTTGTATAATAACTCCCACATACYTTAGTTGCAGGTGACATAAGCCCACAGTATAAGGTAGTATTTGTAGAATGAAGAGTTTGCAAAACCCAGCCAAAGGCCTTTTGAGTTCAATGAGACTACCTGTATGTTTGAAATAAAACCCGAGTCCAGGGTGTGCTGCCATTGCAGAAACAGCTAATAAGAGCAGAACAGCATACTCTGCTCCTTCAAACCGTAACTTGTGATTATTGACCTTTTACCTTCTATATCCTTAAACATACTTAATGGAAGGTACCACCCTTGCACATATGGAGGAGAATTAATGATAGAGATCTAATGGCATTTTATAATGACCTCTATAAAACCTTCTACCCTCCCTTCTACCCTCCATGTGCTCTCCATGAGAACAGCCAGAATGACTTCCAAAGCACCCTGAACTATACACAATAGGCTTGATTTAGTCGTCTGTGTTCATAATGCTGAGTAGCTGCTTAAAGGGCAGTATCTACTCTTTCAGTATGTTTACTGGTATAGCAACTTACTATTCAATGCAAGAGAAGGCAGCAGAAAACAGGCCCAAATAAATAAAAATGCAATTGTTCACTTTTGGAGTTAGAGTAGAAGGAATAAACAGCTTCCCTGAGAAATTCATATGGCAGATCTGAACGGTCAGCACTTGTTGGCACAGTACTGTTTTTTGAAACTCAGGTTCAGCTCCCTGAATTCATTTAATTCATAGTCAAGGTCAGAACACAGGTGCCAAAATACAGGTATTTCAGCCACTCACATTACTTCAGGGATGCAGGGTGTTCAGCTGTCCTTTGCCTTTGTTCATCTGTAGATACAATCATTCACTTTCTCCTACCGGTTGCCCCTTTCTCTGTGTCTCTCCATCAGCTCTGGCCCAAGTCCTCCCCCTTCTCACCCTCTGCATCTCTGCCCCGCCATTGAAGAACTGTCCAAGCTCCAAAATCATGACTCACCTTCTGCTTCTCGTGGGCTCCAGTGTCCCGAGGGATCACACGGCATTGGGGAAGAAGCACTGAACGCATATTGCACCAGGACTCTTCCTTCTGCRCAGAGATCACATGCTGATCCCACTTCTCTAGGAGGCCAGGAAAACAGGAAAACACACCAACTTAGTAACAGCTGAATGAACTGCTTATTCAACTATATTAAAAGCAATAATGCTTAGAATTCAGTTCCACTTAACCCTCTTTCCTTATGGCACTGACAAGAGTATTTTCTGACACTGACCTTCTGTGCGTTTGGGCTAATGGCCTGTGAAGACTGCAGCTGTGTGACTCTAGTATAGAATACAAAATGATAGCAACCTGTAAAATCATGCTCAGCTATATTTTTTTCCCCTTGCACTGCAACTAGATCAAACTCTGACAAAAGAAGATATGTGCAGCTAAGTGGTTAGAGCAGAGAAACAGGCCTCAGGAAATTTTGGATCTATTTCTACTCCCACCATGGATTTATTGCATGAAATCATAGTATCTCCAGAACTGTGAAGGCCTTGGGCATACAGTTGATTAGAGGTGACAGGAAAGTTTCAGACTGAGAACATCACAGACTTGCTCTGCAGAGTCATGGCTTTTCTAAATATCCAAGTACCTGAYCCTTGAGATGTATCACAACTCAGATCACTAGAACTATGGAAAACAGGTCAGTTGTGACCATATGAAAAAGAGCATGCCCTGAATCATCTTCACAGTGCATAGTGGATTTGGTACTCGGCAGCTTTGGCAAAAAGAGATTGGCTCTTTTTTTTTTTTTTTTCCTATCTGAAACATTGTGTGGGCCCATGACATCGGATGGTTTGACATGGCATGAAGACACTTTACTGACCAATGCCAAAATTCCTTGAATATACCTAAAGCAATACAAGGTGCTGTCCATAGAGAGCTATCAGCAAAAATGGTTCAACAGGAAACCATAGTTAAACACTGATTCATAAATAATTTTGCTAATAAACTCACAAGGCCAGCACTTTAGCTGATACAGAGTGGTGTGACTTTAATGTYTCGCCTAACATTAAACTGATTTGTATCAGCTCGGGATGTGGATGCCTAATGTTCCATGGAGTAGTGCAATTGGAATTGTGTACAACCTAGCATGTGTGGTTATTCATGCTAAAAAGTTGCTGCTTACTCAGAAATCATTGTTGAGCTTTAAACAATGCTGATGACCCAAAAGGAAAAAAAATTATCATCTGATCTTAAAGGAACAAATCCATCTAAGAAAGGACAGAGGTTTGGGGCAAACACTTTTTGTCTGACACATAGTACATCCTCTAAACTCTCCAAGTGAGCATGGATTGAGTCATCAATTATTACAATCAGCTATGCCAATCTGAACCAACTCCCATTGTGTGAGTTATCTCAGCAATGTTGTGAAGGGCATTTTGATCCTCAGTCAGAAGTCAGTTAGCGAGGACAGGGCCATGACTGTAAATCTACTCTCTCAGCCATTCCAAGCTTTGTGTTCTAGCTTTCCTTTTGGTGTTAGAGACGGTAACCTCTCAGCTGCTCTAGGGTTTAGCATCCCTTATTTGTTGACAAGAATTTTTGTGAAAGTCAGCTTTCTGCTGGCTTAATTAGATGGAGAATACTTGGAACGAAATCAGTTGTAAAACACAAATCCAATTCAATATGGCCCACAGCCATCCCTGCAAAGACACTGTGAATGACTGAACTTGCAGACAGCACAGAAAGGGATGCACCTGCTGAAAACATGCAAGGCAATTAAATGTGACACTTAGGTAAAACATAGAAAACAAAGCAAGGGTGCCCCCCACTTCCTTTCACTATCTGTAACAGTCATAATGAATAAATCTGGGCAAGTTGTGAATTATCTTCTGTTTCATTTTATCCACCTGTAGTATTAGCATAGTACTACCTCATTATTTCATTTCTCAAMTACGTACTTAGTAGTGATTTGAGTGCCTCACTCAGCTTGCTCAATTAACGGAGGCAAAACATTTTAAGAACTTGGAATAAAAGGCACTGAGAAATCCAATTGAGAGTTATTACTGTGCAGTTGTTTTTTAGATGCATCCAGTAGAAAAAAAAAAAAAGGATAGAAATCCCTGTAAAAATACAACTTCAGTTTCTCTACAAAAAGACTCCTGTATTAGTGCTCCGTCCTGGATGAGAACAGGACGTTGAAAGCCAAGTTTCCACAATTAGGGCTACTTTCTACTCAGATTAGCAGCTATACAATTTCATCATAGGCTGCCATTATGGAAAAAACTGTAGGCTTATGGACAAACATTTCCTTTTACCAGCAAGGACTTGGAGGTAAGAGAAATCACAAGGAGCATCATGTGGGAAAGGCTATGAGCAAACTTTCTCTTTTTACTTTTCCAATTTGGGAGCCAAATTCAGCCCTGATGTAACTCCACTGGCTAARAGGAGTTACACAGGGTATGATGATTCCTGGGTTAAAGCTTTTGGTCTGCAAACTTTTGCACACAAATCCTGCAAGTAGCCATGGATATCAGAACTAATTACAGGTTTACAGGTTTACGAAAAGCCAGATACTTATATCTAATGCAGCCACTAACATCAGATTCAAAATATGAGTGTAAAATGTTTCGAAACACTACTAATTAGGAACAAAGTATATACATCTATGCACAGGACTCCCTAAAGTACAGGGTAATGAAAAATCTAGACTTCTCTGTTTCCTAGTAAGCCAAGTGCTGGGGATATTCCATCTTATGAATTTCAGAGAACAGAAGGAATTCATTCCTACAGCGTTCTCTTTCAGTGAAATACATTTATAAAATAAAGGTTACTGGTGATGCACGGGCAACTCTTACCACAGTCAGCATCAGTTTAGTTGGGAAACCAAAGGAAGAGATCTGTCATTCCTTTCACTACCAGATACCTCGTTATAAACTAGATTTTACCTGCTTCCTTGAAATTCAGGATTTGTGCCCTGCCCTCCAAGGCACTGGGGCACTGCAGCAAGATTTAAGTAAATAATAATMAAGTCCAGCTATCTAGATCTGGGAACCATACTGACCAAAATATTTGCTTGCTAGGAATAAGATATCATCAGATKCATGGAAATTTATGCAGTCACCTCAATGAAAACTTGGAAGAGTAGATACACTCCAAGTTTTCTGCCCAAGCAGAAATTGTTGCCGAGCCCTGTTACAATAACTGTTTACATCCTGCCTATGCATATCAAACAGTAGACACATGAATGGATGCTTAGCGACAGCAGATGAATGCACCTAATAGATGCAGCCAGGAAATGAATAAAGGTTTATTTTTCTCACTTGTCTTTCACTTGTTTTGTTGGCTTTGTTATTATTTTATTGTGACATATTATACGCRTATGTGACAATTGTGATACTTTTATTGCAGGAACATGCAGAATGGCTAGTATTCCAATCACATCTAGAGATAACAGGAAGAATATAGTTGATTACTAGAGATGTTTAAAAGCTCARCCAGCTGCAAGTATTTAGGTTTAAACTACTTTTGGCAAATTAACTGCAGGTAAATGATGCTCTAGAGCATCAATCAATTGCATACACTATGTAGATAGGGAAGGTCTGGCAGGAAGATTTCAATTCTGTGCAGAGCTCAGGTAGCTACACTTGCTAAGATGCAAGGACCCAAATTTACAAAAGCTATGTTAGAATTACTCTTTATTCCCCATATTCACAATTTTTTTTTATAAATGAGGCCTCAAGAGAAAAATACCTGATACTGTGGCACATGTGATGAAGTTGCATTTAAGCAGAGAAAATGTATATGGCCTTTAYTGCCATGCTCAATCTCCCTTCAGCCACAACTCTGTAAGGATCGTAACTTCAGATAGAGCACAGAAGCTGAATTTGGTTTTGCATGAAACTGAAGTTGAAAATGTGCTCCAGGACCACACTGATGTGCTCCAACTGCTAATGCCATTCAGGCCCTGGGACCAGATTAGAGCTAGTATGAAGTAAACCTCCCTCAAACACATGCAATGTTGACCTCAGGTCTTCATTAACAACTGTTTTGCGCTGCAGATCCGCYTATATTGGACCACAATACTTGCTAATGTAGCTAGAGCTAGTCATCCTTTTAAGGTCCTTTTACACTGTCAAAACAGCATGGAAGGGGCCTCTGTGCATTAGAAATCAGGCCCAAGGCACTCAGCAGTTGAGTATCAGTCTTCTGTTTTTTATATGAATAGTCCCATTGAAGTGAATGAATTTATTCATTGAAGTGAGGCAAGTAAAATTTGGGCCATGGTGTGCACTTTGTGTAAAAATATCTGCAGAGATTTACAGTATTCCCACACACAGATAAGATTATACTTAGCCAATTTTACCTCCTACTTCTCTTGCACAGTGACCCAATTTTGCAAATTGACACAGGGACGTATCTTTAACCATGCAATGCTGGATACGTGCGTACTTAAAATTAAGCACATGAGCTTTTCTGGTATTAGTCACTGTAATACTGCTATTATGTTTGTTTTGATTAATACATCAGAAGTTCGGGCTTATTTTAGACATGTATATATTTCAGTGACATCTTAAAGACGGTCACAGAAATACTTCTGTATCTCTTAGTTTCAGGAATTTCATTTTAACAAAGAATTAGACTCTAACTACTTGAGACTGTCTCTGAACTGATTATTGAAATCACTTCAGTAATAATGAACACACGGACCTGAAATCCCAAAGGATATTTTTCAAGAAAATCACTATTTATTTAACATATGATAACTCTGTTATGAAATATTAGATTTAGCAGGCTATCCATTTTATGTCATTTAAGAAGCAGCTAACTAAGAGTTATTAAGAACATATTGATTGAGTTATAAGAAATATGTAATACAGACATATTTGGTTACATAACAATTAACTCTATCAATATGTTTTAAGAGGCATTTGGTATTTTTTTAACACACAGTAAGTACCATCTGAAATCTAAATTAAATCATTAAAACTTAAGTTATCTATAACTGAACATGAGCTAAAGATTTTTTAACTAATTTTCATTACTTCACATATTCCTTTTCACATATAGGTTATAAAATCATTTTGCAATATTTGTACCATTTTGTAATATTTATAAYATTTATTTGCAAAATAATTGCTAGACTGCAATTAATACAAATACTTGTCAGAGCACAGGCCCCTTGTATATCGACTCCTCAAATTACCTGATCTTTCTGTTTTGGTATCAATCTGCAAAACAAGAGGAAAATCTCCTCTGAGCAGATGATGCTAGTTATCTGCACGCTCAGATCTAGTGCAAGTCGGGCACTGAAGTAGTCAGGGTGTCCTAACACTCAGCATTGGAAGAAGTCTCATCCATACTGGAGACAGTGGATTTACTCAGTCTCACTGAGTAAATCAGCAGTGCTGAGACGGATGGTAAGCTTGTAAATTTGGCATCCTTTGATCACTACTACACTGTGATGTACTGCAGTAGTCCGGAAGAACACTCAAAGTTGGTTTATTATAAAATAATGAAGGAGAAGATGGAGATAAAATATAACAAGGAGAGGTGTGTTACAATGTGAGAAGGTTGATTATTTAGGAAGATCTTTGATAGGACTTCTCTAGCTCCCATGGCCCATTAAAGCAATGCCTAAGAGTGTTTTAATGAAATACTTCCTTGCTCAGGTTACGCTTGAGATAAGGTTTCTCTAGTTATGTGTTGCASTGTGTTGCAGTTTTTGTCCACAGTCCTGGATGCCTGCTAATTTTGCTTTTATGTCTGTACCAGCTGTGAACATGAACACTCATGCCAAACGAAACACCGTCCACAAGATGCAGGTAGATGACACACGCAGGATATTCTGGGTTTTGACCTACCATCTTTAAAATGTATTGACATGCAGGCAGATTGTAGAACAAAGGGACTGTTTTTTCATAGGTAGCCCTCCCTTCTCCTAGAGATTGTTAAGCAGACAGTCTGCACAGGGGCAGAAGTGGCTTCATTTTCTCCTCTTGACTAACTACTGCAGATCATCAAGTACAGTCCTTTGACTCTGCCTTGCTCAGCTCCCATCACAGACTTGCAGTTCAGGGTACGTGGCAGTGTTTGTCATTCTCCCAGACCCTACCACCTCCTTGCCCTGTGAGACTGTAGTGTTCCCTTGCCTGGGAGCCCCATGTTGTCACAGGAGCATCGGGCATGAGGAGGCGAATTTTCAGGCAGAATTGAATACTACCAGTATCTGTGAGCAGCAACAACAGCAGGAATCACCTGGCCAGAACCACTGATTGAAAAATTCCTTCTGTAATGTACGGAAGAAAATTTGCCCTTTATATGGCAAATCAATGGCCCTCAACAGAGTGCTACAGGCTGAGAAAGGGACAGCAGAAAACAAATCAGTAATCTCTTCAATATAAGTCAGTTTAGGAAAGCATCCTTAAACCATACAGGACAAAGCACATGTTAAAAGTGCTTTCCTGAAGTGGAGACCTGGTTTATTTTCCTGAAAGAGTACAGAGAAACATGTGATCACCTTTCAAAGAAGTGTCCGTCAATGGGTGGAAACCACTCCAGGGTGATGGTGGAGGAGGTTCGAGCCACAATCTGTGGGGCAATTGCAATGGGAGCTGGTTTCTTGGTGGGCTGCCAGCTTTGATACACAAGATCCAAGTAGCAGTGCATCCTGGCCACTTGGTTGGGTGTGAAGGAATTGGTGCAGTCATCATCTGAAATTAAAACAGACATCAAGTCAATGATGCAGGAGATAAGGAAAGAGCAAGAGTGGGAATTATGATTTGGTGAATGTGAGCTTCTTGCATGCCCTGGATGGGTTCTTGCAGCACTCAGAACTTAATGGCCTGTGAACAAGTTAGTGCAGTTGTCATTGCTGGAGGCAGGTGAACGGAAACCAAAGTTAAAAAGGAAAAAAAAAAAAAAAAAAAGTACATTCTCTCCATTCCAGGTCATGTGTGAAGTACCTAGATGTCACCTCAAGACAGGGAACAGAGACAAGGAGATGAAAAGCCAGAATGCCTCAGTGCAGCACCTTCTAGTCAGAACTGGGGCTACTGGTAAACATTTGAAGTTGGGAGATACACCTTGGGAGATGTGTCTTGGGAGACATATCTGAGAGGGAGAATAAAAGTCTATTTCACTAAAGGACTTGTTTATTTCTATCCCTCCCTTTTCATGTTGCGTACATTCATCTGATTCCTTTTCTGGAAATACGCTTTCCACACAAACATTTCACACTGCTCTTCAGTATCTGCCCATTGCACACCAGCTCAGCATTATCAGGAAAAGCTACTGTCTCATGGGGTCTTGTATGGAAATAAGGTGGTTATCTGGGGCTTATTTTCTACTTCCAGGTGCAGTAAGGCAGCATTTTAACACAGGTGAAAAAATGAAAGATGAAAATTTTGCTATGGGAGTAACTTGTGAAAATAAAAGAAGGCCACTGTTAGGATAAAGCATTGACTGAGATTCATGACAACTGTGTGAAATAGACTTTAACAGATTCCTTGGATTTAAAAAATACACAAAATAAAAATACTTTTATAATAATATATTTTTGTTAAAACTTCTGAATGAACAAAATCATATATAAAATGTCTTGCATTGTATATAAAAATGATTTTAAATGAGAAATTTTCTGTTTCAGTATATCAACTTAATTTCCTACAAATATCCATAGTACCTTCATTTTTTTCTGTCTTTTTTTCCCAAGCATGGGAATTTAGGATTAAGAACATACCTAGCAAAATGAGTTATCAAAATGTTCTTTCTGAACGCTCAACAATCTTAAAACTACAGTGCCCTGGAGGGGTAGGAAATTGCCATTTCTCTATTGTACAATCACAAAAAAAAAAAAAAAAAAAGAGATTGTACAAAATCATCCAGAAATGTTATGATGATGAAGAATCTGATGTTAAAACCTTAAGCAGTTTTCTGATACTCTTCTCATCAGATGAGAAGGCTCTTGAAAACAGAGTATTTCTTCACACAAGTTTGCAGAGCTCCTAGCCTCTGCGTACTTCTGCAATAGAAACACCAATGACAGTTTTGCATAGGTCAAGTAATACACTTTTCTGGAAAAATGCAGGTCACCACAGGCTTTTCAGGGAGTCACCTGTGTCTTCTCACTTTGATACTGTAATAGTGTTAATAGCTGCTCAGATGTCTTCAGGYCTATGCCCTGAGAAACTCAAGGGGAAAAAGAAACTATGAATTTGTTTCGAAGAAAAAAGGTGAATTTCTTGATTAGTTTAAAATTTTACCACATTTTCCTCAAGACACAAGCAAGAGGAGACGGTTTTGGTTGGGATCCAACCAAATTGCTCAAATTACAACCCCAAATACAGTCCTACTGCTGCTAATGCATTAAGGGCCCCTCAGAGCATATGTTCTCCTGTTTTTTCAAGGCTAATKCCACAAAGCAGCAAACATCCCCTCATCTAACGTTCTCATCAGATAGACTGTCATTCTTAGCTCAAAAATATCTACCAAGTCCCTTTGGATATGCAGAAAGATGCTTTAATACAACATCTTTGGATTTCCTCAATAATTACCAATGGCCTATCCCTGAGCATGTTGTATAAACCATAAATATTCTTCACAGAAACCCCAAAGGGGAGAAAGGCCCTTAATAGCCTTCATAAAGGAACAATAAAATATATATAGGACAAAGCAGGGAGTCCTCAATCTGTCCAAACATCAGAACAGACTGTGTCTTGGGGGAGGGAAAAGGGGGAAAGCTGAAGGAGAAAGATGTTTCACATGAATCACTTGATTTCAAGAAGGATTCAAGATCCTCACATGATATAAAAGTTAGAAAAATTCAAGAGACTTTGCTACGATTATTGCAACTGAGTTCAGGGGCAAAATACTCATTTCACTGAGTGGTTTAAAATAATAACTTTTTTTGTGGTGGGGGCAGGGGAACAACATGGCTATTTGGACTTATAAAAAGAATACAAAAATTTGTCACACTTCTTGATCTTCTGGACATCATTGCTTGAAGAAAGCTACCTTTTAAGTGAGTGCTTTGCTGCAGAATTGGAGGTGACTGGAGAGATGGATGCTAAAGAGGGACWAAAAAACATAGTATGATTAAATTCTATACAAGCAGCAAATAAGAAAGGAAAGAAAGGCAATGTTTAGAGCTGTGTGACCTCAACCTAGATATTTCAAAGGTATTTCTACAGCAATCTGATATCCTGATATAATTTTTATTCCACTGGCAACAACAGAAAAGCAAACAGGTTCATGCATGAGCTCAAGAGATGCCTATCATGTCACTTCGTTTAATTTTTCAAGAAAAAATAAATGGTTTCTGCTCACAAGACCAGCACATCTTTAGTCCTCAATAGATAGGTATCTGTGTGATCTGCCTCTATGCGTCATCTTTAGAGGGAGTTGGCATGGCAAGTTTTCTTTGGATTAAGAGACCATGGCATTTTAAAGCATGCTTGATCCACTCCTTTTCCCATATATATAAGTGGATTTGGTAGAGAAGTATTAGAATCCAAATGGGGAATCTACTCATGTGTGGTATTACCATGAGAATACATGACACAGTGAGACTTTTTGCCCAGCTGCATTCATGAAAAGTGAATAATGTCGGAGAGCTGACTCAGTGTGTACATGCTTGTCACTGAATACAAGAGAGCCAAGTATCAGTTTAATCCAGTCTTATGAAGGGCATAAAACCATTTATGTTGTAAGTCATTTCAATTTGTGCCCCAGCTGACATTAAACACTTTGCTTTCCTACAGTTTTATTACAGAATAAGCACTCTTACGACCTTTTGAGTGGGCAATCTGTATTTCTGCCTGTAGTATAAAGGTGCCCTTCAGTGGTTATGATTGTACTGGCCACCTTTAAAATAYTGATGCTGCCAGCTCAGTGTCGAAGACCTTCATCATGACTAGGCCCTGTGAGCCAACACAGGAGGAAATACTGCCAAATGCATCACTTGTTTTCTCTGCAAAATAACACAGGATTATTCATTTTTTCTTGAACTTCAAAAGATACAGAATGATGCCACCTCTATGTCTTTCTGATGTGGAGAAATAAGGGTCTCACTCCTACATATGTCTGAAGGGCAAACGTGAGGATCCCCTCCTGTATTTATCTGATGGGCAGGGGTTGCAAGAGCTTAACTTTCTCTCTGTGGTATGCAGTGATTTCCAGTTCACATTTGCACAGGAGATTTCTCCCAGCATAACTCTGTCAGTAGGAAATGCTGTGAACTGGCATCTTCGATCAACACAGCTGTGCCAACAGAAGCCTCTGGTGTATGCGGAGCTGTAACTACAAAATCAGGCTTTTACTGATAAGGCTGTTCCACTTGGAGGGGCATTTTTACTGCAGTGGTACAGAGCCTCCCACCATAAATCAATGCAGCACTTTGGTATACTTTTACCTGAAAAGAATTCCTGATATAGGGCCTATCCCAGTATTCATGCTCTGATGATGAAACTTAAGAGATGTGGATGATTGYAGATGATCCACAGTGATCCCAAATGCAACAACATACATAGTATTTAAACAGACACAGACAGGCATAAACAGTGTCTCATTAGCRGCTTATTGGTAACAGGTTCATTCCACAGCCTTTTAGGGTATCAATATTCATCTGACATTCAGCAGGAGGCACATAATCTTTGAATTGGAGTTTTTTCAAAGGAGCCCTCATATTCACAACCCAGAGGAACAAGGTATCTGGTTTGTGGTAAAATGTATAGAGCACTTTCTTAATGTTAGTCTCATTTCTTCCCTTTAACTAGTTTGGTAAAGCTAGGGGAAAAAAAATGACAAGAACTGTGAGGGACTCCTAAGGTCACATCCTCATCAGGTTCRGTCTTAGATCCATGGATCTATGTTCATGATCCATGTTAGCATAAAGCTCCGCATGAAACAGGCTGCAAAAATCAGATGTAATATTGCTGTTCCTTATTCCCACCCAACTACAGCCCCAAGCCCCCAACAGCAAACCAAGGGAGGCTGAGTACCTGCATAACTCATGAAGTTCCTGAATGGTGTGTTTAGGAAACTGTGAAAACCGCACGTGTCATTGCCAGGTCCAGGATCACCACACAGCTTGTGCTTAGGAGCAGGGTTGGTATCACTGCAGAGGTCCCCAGTCTCAAAGGAGGGCTCAGTTTCCATGCATGGATCACTGCAGGAGAGGATCTCTGAGATACCTCGGAAGACGTGATAGAGTCCCAGGCTATGCCCAATTTCATGGATCATTGTGTGCGTGTGCCCAGGAATTCCATAGAAGGAGGGATTCAGCACAATGCCACCTACAAGGGGGAAAAAAAAAAAAAAAAAAAAAAAAAAAGACCTACATTTGCCTTGTCTCTCAGAAAAAGCAAGAGAAAGGGTAAGGGAGTCTATTCTAAGGGCAGATACACCAGCAGTTCATTTCATCCTCTGTAGTATGAAGCCTTTTAGTACAATCAGGTGCATCTCCTCACAGAATCTACACAGCAAGGCTTAACTCCATCCGTCATTCGGGATTCTGAGGACAAGGAATCAAGGGGAAACTCCAGTGTCCTAAACCAAAACACAGTGACAAGAGTCTCCCTAGTGAATACARTCAATTCCGTTTATTTCTTTTTAACTCAGACACAATTCGCATGTGAAATGACCTCAGACAACATAATTTCAAATCTTGTAATTGGCTTAACTACAATGCTTTCTTCCGGATACATTTAAGCAATGCACTTCATACCTAAAAGTGAATAAAACATACCTGGAATATTCACTGTACAGTATTCTGGTGGGCACAGATACAACAGAAACCTACTAACTTAGGATACACCCTAAGAATCACAATATGTGTTGCCAATACTTGCAACCTAATAGCTAGACAGAAAAAAAAGTAGACTCGCACAGTGCTAGGATGGGTAAGATTTTAGCAGGATGTGCTCTGATCATATAGATGGCTTTGAAGTAACTGCCATTAACATACTCTCTTCATAGACCAAGTGAAGCCTAGTTTGATCTGAACTGTCTGTGACAGTACTGCACAGTCCACTAAAGAATATGCATAAGTCCAATGTGTCAAAAAATGTGAAATCCTGGAACATGATAGTTCTAAAAGATTTTCATGGATGTTAAATATATGCAAAGAGATGGAATGGTGATATTTTTATTGTGTGAATAATGAGATGTGTAGATAACCAAATATATTGGTGAGGCTTTATAGTATATTGAATTAATCTTAAAAATTATATTTTTAGCTCAACTAAATAGACCTTTAGATTTATGATATGCCCTATTCTCTATTTATCTTGTTGACTTCAACTTTTCCAAACCTTTTAACTAAAACTATATTGCCTACCGAAAGAAGGGGAGACTGCTTTGGAAATGAAGTAACAGTAAAACATTTTTTGGCTATAGAACASTATTAATTTAGTGTCTATGAAGAGAGAAAAGGTTTTGGCAGGAGGAATTTTATCAGTGACTCTAACAGAAAAGATGAGATCATCAGATTCTGACATGCCACAGACTCTTCATTCTCATCTGCTCTGCAACTTTTGTTGCAATAACCATAGAATTACAGAAAAATAAGACTGATAAGATCTCAAGATGTCATCTAATTTATCTCCCAAACAAAACAGGACCAAATAGGTCTATATCATACCTGAAAGGTATTGRTCTTATATCTTTCTATAACTTCTGATGACACAGCTATCTCAGTAATCAAGTTAAGCACTTGGTATCTTTATGGTTAGATGGATTTTCCTAATATCAAATCTAGGTCATTTTTTTTTTTTTTTGAAATTGAAGTTCATGGCTTCACGTACCACCTAGCACGGTTACAAAGAACAGAAGAGTCTTCTCTCATTTCATCAGCTTTTATGAGTTTGTCATCCTGATGTTGTTTGTCAACAATCCCGCAACAGGTTTTTTTTCTTTAGTTTCAGTAACCTTAATTCCTTTAACGTTTCCTTGTAGCTCAAATCTTCTTCTAGACTTTCCTTTGATTTTCYGAGTTTTCTCATATTTTCCTTCAAKTTCAGTGTTAAAACATGACTCAGTGTTCCAGCTGAAATGCCATTAATGCTTAACAGAGAGGAAGGACTACCTTGTATRTCTTGCAAGGACACACATTCAGATGCAAGAGAGAGAAGAAAACACTTTGTCGTGATATACATTAATGCATGCACACAGTGCAGAGAAAGGTCACATGTGCATGCATAAACACACATAAGGATATCTATATACTTACCTACATACAAAGCAATGGAATTGCAGATTGAATGCAAAAACAAAAGAGGGAATTAATCGCACTCCAACACCCTGCCTATTACAATACATTCGTACTACTTGCAATCACATGCAGAGTTTGCACACTCCTTTTCAGGGCACTGAACCAGTCAGTCCTTAYACCAGTTCTCTACAGTATACTGACCTATGATTATGCAGCTATTGTGATCCCTGTATTCTCTGCATTCCTCTCTTCCCCTTTTCACAATYGACATTTGATTCTTTCAGTGCTTGRCTCTACCCAGGTAGATTCATTTACAACCTCAGAGTAGTTGGCTATACTGGGAAAGGGACTCGTTCACAAAGATACTTTTGGAGTTTGTTTTCCAGTTCCAAAAGTATTGGCAAAATTCCTCAGCAGGAGGTACCTTCAAAATAAAGGTTGGCTAAATGGTTCTGGCACTGGACAGCCCAGAGGCACTTGTAGAGGGTGATTTTATTTTTTCTTTGTTGAAAATTTATATTTTTCGCAGCTGTCAAGAATCTAAATCAAGTGCAGAATCTAAATCTAAATCAAGTGCAGTTTTACAGAAAAGATAAACTCCCTCACCCAGACAATCTCTATTCCAGCCTTTAGATCTGCACCACAGGACATATTTCATATTTTTTATTAAGTATATATTGGATTTATAGAAGAGAGTAAAAAAGATTAAAGATGAATTCTTACAGACCAAGCACAGGTCTGGGAGGGCTATTATGAAAGGAAATTGTGATCGTTATTTATTTATTTATTTATTTATTTTCTTTTTGTTCTGTCGTGAGTCCACTTTAAACTGTTGGCTAAAGCCTTTTCCTTATGAGATTTTGCTTTGGTCCATGAATTCTGTCAATACACTGTAGGAGCTGAATTTAAATTGTTTTGCTTACGCACAATATTGAAAATGGGCTTAATGAAGTGACCGAACAACTCATCAGGGCTTTGAGGAGGTTCCAGTCCTTTTGCAGAAGCATCTTCTTAGTGCTCTAGAGTTTTCCCTTTTTCTCTGCTCCCTTCCAYGACAACATTAAGAGATACCATGAAAACACTCATGTGGGGAAGGTTGAGATTTCCTATGGCYTCACTTCATTCCAGCAGCAACGTTAACAGTTACGTTTCTCAAAGGCGACCCAAACTGTTGCACAGTCACAAGTAAACAGAGTGACTGCAGGGYTGGCCTAGGCATTCGAAGTTCCTGTGTTGCAGGCTCTGCCAGCGGGAGCCCATGGAGGTGGTGCTGTATGCATGGTGGAGTGGAAGGGGCTTCATTTCCAACCTTGCTCCGCAGGAGCCACTGTTTGGACACGTCAGGGCCAGTTCCTAGGAAAGGGAATTTTGCTCATGCTTCTTTTGGAGMAGATGCAATCCTAGACGCTAGATATAAAAAAGGGAGGCCAACTCCACCTTATTGGTTTATCCATGGAGTCCCTCAATTAGGAAAAGAAATGGCCATAACAAGATCTTAACATCTAGCTTTGTGGGTAAATGTGTTTTTGAACCTAAAAAAGCCTCCCTGACTCTAATAGTTTGAGTGTAAGGCTYAACTCCCAAATATGTTTCAAAACAATGCACCATATTTCCTCTCCTCATCTGGGCTTGGATTTACATTTGCCACCCCTTTTTTTTTTGTGCTCAACTTGGATTTATGTAAAAACTGCTAGAAATAACCTTTCACAAAGATCAAACTTGGCCTAAACTGGATTTCTCTTCCAGTCTAGGAAGGTCTGAACAAGCTGAAGAAATGTCCGGAAAACTTGCACRAATCCCTGCTCTTAAAAGATTACTGATCAGATTTGCAGCCCTAGGGAGGTTCACACAGTCAAGTATATGCAGTCTCGGTGGGTGCCTTCTGAACCTTTTGAGGTTCATTTGATATTGGGCAAGGAACAGAGGTCCAGTGGCACTGCAGKTGTTGGGGCAATGACTCACTTTGTAGGATGCATTGCTTTGTCTGGATTCCTAGCCTTCAGCAGCCGTATTCAACAACCAAGTTATGAAACACACAAGACRATCTGCAGGGCAGTGAACTCTCTCCAGTTCCACTCAAATGAACATTAGAAATACAAGGATCTCACAGTTTGCTCTTTTGGCAAGGAAAAACAGCATGTGCACTGTATTTTGTAAGGAAAATTAATTGAACACAAGCTAAATAATGAACAAAGGATCATATCATAACAGGCTAAGGTTAATCTCTTCTTTCTAGTCTGTTCCCACCTATCCCCCCAAACTTCTTTGCAAAGTGCTCCCATGGAGTGAATGCCTTGTAAAGTAGCTTCACTTAAAAGGTGAAATACTTTCAGCTTGACATCATTTACAAATACCATAATATGCTTTGGGTTATAACCTAATATTTTCCTGGTTGTGAGCCAGTATCTGGGAATCGTGAAATACTTTTTTTCCCCTGACTATATATTAGAGGAATGATAAGAAATCAGAACAGAGCTTAACACATATTTGTCTTTCTTAGTGCCTCACAAGAATGCTTTACAAAGAGGAAACATCTTTATCACTCACCTAGATGCATCAAGGCTTCCTTGTCCCAGGGCCAAGTTGCCACTCCAGCCAGCTCTTCCTCAGAGGAGTTGGCAAAGAAGATGTTCAGGTGCGTGGATCCATCCAGTTTGAGTATGTTCTTCAGTTCATTGACATCTAAGTATGCTCTGCAAAAATAAAAAAAAAATCTTTTTTTTCTAAAGATGATACAAAAAGTAACTGAGTATTGAAGAAATGCTGCAATTCAGGCAAAGATCTTATATATCTTTGATAAGACTGGTACTCAGGATATCCTGAGTACCAGTCCTCTGAAATACTTTAATAATCCTCCCAAACTTCAATTACTTCACATTCATATAGGCAATCTCATTAGAGGTTTTCTAGCCATTGATTAGCTAAAGCTGCAAAATGCAAACATAAAACCATCTACATTCCCAAGATCAGTATAGGACTGTATTTATTATGAATGCAATTAAGCATGTATTATGGTCAATAAATCTTTCTGTATCAGCAGTTATCTTGCACATTTCCTCTAAGCTRTTTATTATTGTTGCCTATAATTCTCCTTCACAATAACAAGTTTCATGTCTTCAGGCTAGCCCAGTAACAAGCACCAGCTCATGAAGCTGTTCCTTCAACGTAAGCATCAGCCACTCATGCTGAAACACACATGGTCTAGTTCTCACACAGGATGTGTCTTAGTGAATTGCTATTTCCAGGAAAGAAAGTAGTGCCAGGGAAATAGAAGTAAGCAAAACAAGGTTAGATCTTCTATATTCAACCCCTGCAAAATAATAAGCAAAACCAGTCAATCCTACAAATGGGCAAATATATTACTGACAGGCAAACTCTTTTCCTCCMAAATTCCTGACAGGCACAAAGATAAAAATATGGAAAGGTATGAAGAAAAACGGACCCAGTTAGGAATCCCAGTAGGGAGAGCATTTGAGTCACACTTATTTTTAAAACAGGACTCGCAAACCCATTCACACGTAGCCTCAGCCTGACCATTTGTGTCAGGCACTGCCTAGTGGCTGGAGAACGTTCTTCCTCTTCTGCCACTTGCAGAAGTCCSCAGGAAAAATGCTCTGAACTGAATCGTTGCAAAAGTCAGCATCCATTCCTAAGAGTTTTGCTCCTTTCTGTCTTGGGAGACAGATGGAGTACACATTACTATAACTAGAACAAATTTCTACTGGAAAAGCAGGTCCCACACCATGAATTCCTAAGGCTGCTTACAGGTCTTCCCAAGGAGAAATTCCAGGAAATAAAAAAATCCACCACTGGCTCTACTTTCAACTCTCAAAGTCTTGTCTTTGTTCTCCTTTTCCCCCATCACAGTTGACACTAATTAGCACCTTTTTAGCTTTTGGGATGTCTGAAGACTACAGATCAATTTGTAATCAATCCCCTAAACTCAACAGCCTTTGTAAGTACTTTTGACTCTCCTTTGGAGGAACAGCCTTTTCTCTACTGAATATAGAAGAACCAAGAATGCAAAAACCTATACTATACTACCATAACTGGTTCCAGTGGCACCATGACATTCTCTCCCAAAACAGAGCTGGAAAAAGTGAAGTGTAAGAGAAAACTCATATGTTCTCTGTCTCTAATCTACCCTGTATCCTGGTATTAAGTTTTCTACCAACACAAGATGTAAAATACAGATGGGTTGTACTACCTTTGCTTGCCCAGTGGACATTACACAAAGAGAGATCACAAGTGTTTGTTACTGAGTGCTAATTGCAAGCTTAGCTCACCAGATGGTAAGGCAAGAACAACATTATAGCATGAACATGTTGATACTTGCTTCCCTAAGTCCCCCTTTCACATGTGCAAGGGTGTGTACATACTCACATAGCTCTCACAAATCAAAAGCACTCACTTTGAGTAAGCAGGGTTCCCTCCTTATATACTTTGCAAGGCTGTCGTTCCCAGAAGGGTAAAACAAACAAACAAACAAACAAACAAAAACAAAAACAAAAACAAACGGAAAAAAAAAAAAAAAAAACAGGGCAGTTGGCTCAACACCAGGATCTTTCTGTCCTTCCCTGGAGGACTCCCCAATGGAAAACACATTCATATTTCCACAATAGTTTCCCCTGCCACTTGGTTAAGTCATTGCCTCCAAAATAGTTCATGGCTGGGTGTCCCCAGGCCCTCGCTGACTCATGGAGGAAGACATACTCTTTGGGGACACCAATGGAAGGGTATGTTTCCATTCCATACAGTGTTTATCTTCTGATCAATGTGGATGACATTCTGAAGGACAGGTCAGCACTGTGACCCCTTACACATTTCTCATCTCTCCACTGCTCCCAACGCATCCATCCTTCCCATAGCTCCTCAAGCATGCTGTGCATGTATCTGCCCAATGTTCTGAGCTTGTACTTAACTTAGTTCCAGGATCTTGTATCTTAAATCTTTTCCAAACMCAGACTCATCACTATATGCATCCATGAGCAATAGCACAAAGTGCTTCTGTGCATTTCTGAATAAAAGTATAAGATTTAGTATTAGACGGAAAAAAATGTGATAGAGTATATAAACAGGACAATGCATATGTTGGCATGTGCAAGAGCATCAGTACAGGAGCAAATTAAGGCATAAAAAAGCATGTGGAAGTGACGTGGTGCTTTGTGAGAAACAACAGGGCAGAAAGAGAAGCATTGTGTAACTCAGTAGAAAAATGTTTGTATGTTTTATATCATTGTGGGAAAGAAAGACCCAGTGTTTGTGTTTGAGACTGCTGTCTTTGACTGTGGATGCAAGCATTTTATGGTCAAAGTAAACCCATATAGTAGTAACTACTAACTAATCAATCTACCCTCCTGAGGGTTATCAGTTTTCATCCTTTTTCTTCTCCTATAGTTTCAAATGATTTAAACTGATATGTCTCTTATTTTGCCTACTGCCTACACAAGACATCTATATGCCCCATCCCATTCTCAGTGCATGGGCACACTTACTCTCACAGGTATTTGTATGCAGACTAAGTGCTTCAGCATCTAAGGCTATTTTGCACATTGATTATTACTGCAGGCAACATGCAGAGCAGATAGTATTTAACTGACTCACCAGTGATATCAGTGCATCACCAAGACTGAATTCATATCTAATATAAAACCACTTTACCATGTACATTTGACTTGGTTTTATAGTTTTCCTCTGACCACTACACCCCTGTTAGTCAACATAAGTTGTCCTTTGAATGGGCAGATTGTGTTAAAATAGTGTAAGAACAGAATACTWAAAGATTTTTTAGCCAAAGCTCTGCATAGTATTGGGCGTAAACAGATCATGCTTGCTTGGGAGGAAATAAATGTAATCTCTTTTGTAAAAGCACACTGTAACCCTCAACACATAAACCTATCAAGTCTTTAGTTTAGTCAAATCCTTTGCAAGTGTGTGAACATGTGCCTGCATGTGCGTGCAAGCACTCAGCTATAGAGTGTGCAAGCAAGGGTTTGGATTGTGCATGCATTTAAGTCAGCCAAGAATGTGTACAAAAGGGAACCTAAATATATATGTGTATATATATGCATGTGTGTGTGTGTGTGTGCACACATGTGTGTCTGCATGTAAGAGATAAAAACACAAGCTGGAATTATGCCCTCCTGTTCCTCCCCATGTTTCTAATAACCTCCCATCCCCATCCATCATCACCACATTCCTACACACAAGGAGGCATAAATTAACTACTTTTGAAGTTCATGTCCAACTACGTAGCCGCAGGCAGCAGACCCAACAGTTACCAGGTCAAAATAGTTTTCAGTTATTGCGTTGTACTGGGCTGACTCCCCCCTGCTGCTACAGCTGCTTTGTTATCGGCCCAGACTATCTGACCCAGTGCAATCTGTGAGCATTGCTTACACTTCTCAAGGTTATGTGGGTCCCCTGATAGAGGACATAATGTCTGTCACATGGGCTTGTGCCAAAGAGAACCAAAGAGCCCAGCCTCTCCAGCAGTGCCAAACTCACATTTCAAAGACATGAGTGCAGTCTTGGAAAGGGATCAAAGCCTTTCCAACTGTCATTAGAATATTTCCTTTATGCATCTCTCTGTGAGTGCCAGCAACATATTTCATAAAATTCATTGGCTTGAGATGGTACCTCCAATATAAACCTGAATGGGGGAACTGTCAGGGCAAGTCTATGTGGAAAACAAAACAAAACCCAAAGCACAACAAAACACATGTAATTCCTGTAATGGAAAAAACATACGATGCTGAGAGCATGCCTTGCTCAGGAAAGTCTAATGAGCCTATTAGTGCATCATAAAAGGTCTCCATTGCTAGAATCTGTTTTAGACATAGAAATTCTATGGGCTGCTTAAAGCCATTTGGGACACTGAATCATATCAGGCAATGTGTACATTCCCACACAGATCTTTGCACAGAGGTATTTGTTCAATGCACTTTTCTTTTTTTTCCCTCCACAGCAGAGCAAATAGCACTCTGGAACTGTACTGTACAACCGCTCACCCTTATCCAGCAAGCCCTAGACCTTAATCAGTAATACACAACCCCTACAGTACTCCAGTTTCAATCTAATGGAGTCCTTAGCTCATCTAGAAATGCGTGGTGACTGCCTTGCCCTCCACTCAGCATTTCTTGGCAGTCATACAAGCCATTTTCCCTAGATCTTGCTCATCTATCAATCCCATTTCCTGTCAATTTGGACTGGAGAAAGCGGGACTTGGCCACAGTCAGTGAGGCAAAACGTTCACCCAAGACTTATCTGACAAAGCCACCCCTACCCTGGCTGTGGGTGTTGCTGCGAGGGGCTCCCTTCTGCTCTCACCTCCAAATCCAAGTTCAGCTACTGTTCTCCCTGATTTTTTTTTTCTTCTTCCACGCATGGTGCCAAAGAGAGCAGTTTTACTGTGTTCACCTAAGTTGAGCTGAGGTGTAGCCTCTTCTTCTTGTGGTTGTTTTCACAAGGAAGACAGAGCTTTCCAGCCCTTATTGTTAAGAAACGTTCTGTACTGTCTGCTCTGAGTTGTTCTCCATTTGACTTTGTTTTGCCTTTTTCCTTCAAAGACAAGCGTCACTTTACAGCAAGAAAACAAACAGAGTATTTAGAGTATTATTTGTAGGACCCCACACAAACACGGAGTAGGAACTCAGTTATCTGCTCACTGTGGAGTATGGTCTCCAATTGCCCAATGGTTTTTTTTGGAACAAAAGGCATTGCATTTCATCATCTCAAAAAAAAAAAAACAAAAACTCTAAAACACAGAAAACAAACTAACAAACAACTCATTATGCCAGTATCTTCTGCTGAGAGAAATCAGCCTCAAAACAGCCCCATCTTCTCTCTTTATATGCAATATTCAGTCCTTTACACAGCGGATTCAGCACATGGCAGCGCAGAGCAAATCTGCTGGGAACACAGGAACTGGGTACAACACTGTTCCTCCCCACATGCATTTGTTTCTCCTTTTATTTTCATCTGATGCTCTTAAAAGAATCAACAGCTCTGCTAAAATCAAGGCAATGAATACAGAAAATATAGAAAAATTTTTTCTGGCAGCCTGTGACTGTTGCTGGTGTGAGTCCCAGTATGTTGTTATTGATAGGGCTCAATTGTGCCCTCTTAAGACCTTTGGGCTCTGACCCTGGCACCTAAGATTGACTCTAATTTTGCAGTGCCAAAGATGGCAGCAGCTGGTATATGAGCAGGTAGTCACCAACCCTCTGTCCCATTTGTTCAAAGTCGCTTTACATCAACAAGATTTTTATCTACCTTCTTCCTAAAGACCATGCTTGGCAACGACTGTGAAACCACTCCAGCAACTTGCATTCAATGTTTTTCAATATCTTTAATTGAATAAAGATTTTTTAATATTTTTATTGCAGATCAATATCTTTACCTCAGATCAATATCTTCTCTTTTATCAATATCTCAGAAAGATTTGCCTAAGATTTACATGAATCTCTTTTGCTGCAACAGAAGTGCATTATTATTTGTCCCATTCCTCACAAACATGGAGACTGGGTGAATCCCTTCTTCTTTAAAAAACTGAAAACTCATGTCTATCAACCTTCTTCTTTTTTCTAGGCTAAAACATTGATTTTTTCATTCTTTCCTATGGTTACACTTTCAAGATCTTTAGTCACTTTTGCTGTTCTCATCTGCTCTATCAACATCTTTCTAAAAGGCTGGTGGTCAAGCCTGGAACCAGTCCTTGAGCCAAGAAGTTATCAGTGCAATATAACTGCAACATTAGATCTGGCTATGAACCCTTGCCTAATATCAAATGTACAGAAGAGCTTTCAGAGCTACAAAAAGCTTTACTATTTTTCTTCTTTTCTGTCTAAAGACTTACCAAAAATCTCAAAAAAAGAGAAAAAAAAAAAAGGAGGAGGGGAGGACAATCTACAAACTCTCTTTACTAGTTTAGCAGTGGACTTTTAAAATAATATTTTTGCCTGATCTAATGTTGAAGAGTCATCTTCATGGCAAATTTAATTTTGTACTCATTTTAGATAGATTGCAATAAACCATCTGAATCAGGAAATGTGCTTCATCTACATTTAGTTTAGTGTTAATTTAAGACACTGGTGTAAGTGTAATAAAAGTCATGCTAATTTACTGATAAAGGTATAAATCTTTCAGTGACTGGGATAGAGCCTGAAATAGTGTGGAGCCAGAATGTTAGAAGTGAAAGATTTTAGTTCCCAATTTAGATCCAGATCTCTGCCTATGTTCACACAAAAATCCAAATGTGTAATTACAATTCTCCGACCACTTTCAAAGCAGATCATTGTGTCCACAAGAATATACTGCAATTATCGTCAGCTTGGCAGCTTTTAAGTGTTGGTCTATTTACTGCGGCAAAATGTCATCCAGAGCCCCCAGATTTGATCTCCATTCCAAGAAAGAAGAGAAATATAAATATTTGACAAAGAAAAAAAATTAGAAGGATTCAACAAAAGACACTTAAGATAATTGCTTGAATATATACCCAGCTTCCTGGGTAGATTTTGCGAACCTGTGCTGAACTCTGTATCACTGYGATGATACCGCTAATGCACTCAGGTTCGCAAGTTAAAAGCCAGCCTAGGCATATTTGTATCAATGGCAGGTCCTACAGTTGAGACTTATCTGACCAACGAAGATTGTAAAATAAAAGTCCACGTGGCTACAAAACCCTGAGTATTCTGTTCATCTTGGGGTACCCTCCAAATTACCCTCTTCCAAATGGAATTAATTCTACTTTTATATTAGTGACTCAATTTTTACTCATACGGTGAAAAAAATCTTCTAAAATATATAAAGAAAAATGGAAAAATTGGAAGATATTTTACTCGGTAAAATACAAGATTCATTTGGCTCTGGATATTCTTTATTACTCTTATCTTATTCTACAAGTTTATGAGCAGTTCCTTGGCCTAAAAAAGGGAAATTTTACAAACATTGGGTGGATTTAGTGTCAAGTCATCAGTTTCAGGAAAATATGTGCCATGAAATGTTGGCTTTCCAACAGCACTTCTAGACAATCCTAGAAATATGCACATTTCCACTATAACATTGTRCACTATTACTTTATATGGCTGCAAGAAAAAAATACATAAAGCAAATTACTTGCTACTAAATTCTGAAAATCAGATTAGCATTATATTTTATAGAACTCTGTTGGTGCACCCCAACTCAGCTCTGTCAGGCTTTCTCATAAAAGTCTCCTAAAAAAAGATGCAAGCATATTTTACATAATTGCCTATAGGCAGTTTCTGAAGGTTGTAAATGAAATATTTATTTAATGGGCTGAACCACAATAACATGTCTGAATAAATTCAATCTTACCATTTTTCCAAGCCTAAGTCTAGGTCCTCTTTCGTTTTGGTTCATTTGAGCTTCCACACTGAGCCAACTTCTGTTCTCATTGGGCTGAGCACAAAGTATCAGCACTGACTGTGATGTATTTGCTCCAGTGTAAATCTAGAGTTAGTCAGAGCAAAATTTGATTCTCAAAGTGCAGCTTCAAATCCAAATCTCAAAGGAAATCTCAGTTGCAACGACTAATTTTTTGCCCAATTTCTGGCAAACAAAACCTGCTTTTTTAAGGAGCGAGGCGGGTTTCCTCAGATCTCCACACGGATTCTCTCAAAGGTTTGTAAATCCTTGCCAAATCCTTCACAAACCTGGGCTAAGATTCAGAAATACAGTGAAAACAGATTTTTTTTCCCCCCCAGCACTTTTGCTGCTGGTTCTGGCCAGAATAAGAAGTATGGAGGCTCAGAGAAAAAGAATGGGGAAAAAGATGATGCAAAAAAATTTCAAATGTCAAGCATATTCTGTTTGAACTCTGGGCAAAAATTTGGGGTAGTTGTTGGTGCACACAAAATTCACACCCTCTCTTCCTTTCTCCACCACAGCTCTACTGCCAACAGGTAGACGACACATACAGGTGTGCTACAGATCCTAAATACGTGACTGCAGAGTCTTCTCCCTTTAAGGTGCTTACATCCATGAGCGAGGCAATATTAGACTTCACTCTGGTACTGAGAATTGAAAGCCCCCATTTCTTTTGCACAATGATAAAAAGTAATTAAGCTAATGAACTGCACAGACCTAGGAAAAGAAATCACACCTGCTTAACTTTCAAGGACAAGAACGTGAAGAATAAGCCTTGGCATAGCAAACCATGATCAATTTTAACTTCTGAGACAGTGAGTAGAATTAAAATATAGCAAATTTCAAGAAGAATACTTTTAAAGTAGTAAAGCATTATGATGTGTAGATGCATATTTTGCTGACCTTCGAAATTAGCTACACTGTCACTTTTATTTGTTTTGATCATCTCTTTTCCTTTCTTTTGCTACTTTGGGATTTTTTTCTCTCTCCTTTTCAAGACTAAAGCCAAATGACCCATGAGAAATGTACTGTAATTTCTCTCTTATCCATCCTTCATCTCCATCTGATATTCCCTCTGCCCTGGTTACCCTTATGTTTTTCCAGACTCTACAGGCTGAACCATTGTAACAAGGAGAAAAGTCAAATGATAAAGAAGTGTCATAAGAATATTTTCAGGAACAAGTTCTGCTTAAAGAGGCTTCCTTGACTGCTTTTCCGAAACCTTTTTGGCTGTAGCAAACCTCATTCACATACTTGAGAATTTAAAACAATATAGGAAGGTATATACATTTTAGGCTATTTTAACTACCGGTTATACTGCTTGGCACTTCCACAGCGCTTCCCCTCTGGGCCTCAAAACGCTTCCTAAACATGAGAAGAGAAATTCCACTCTGGTCAGAGCCCTGACACAAGGCCCATGCACTGCTCAGAATCCTGTCCAAGGGCTTAAGTGATATTGTAGCGAGACAAGAGACCATGCACTGGGCCTCCCCTCAAGAAATTTTATCACGACTAAAGAAGCCATGAAATAGGCAAATGGAATCATTTTCCTTGTCAGACAAATGGGAAAACAGAGGTACAGAAGTGCAATAATTTGTACAAAGTAATGTAATCATTCAGTAYGACAGCTAGGATTAGAAGCTACATCTCCCGAGCCTATGTTCTGTGATAATATGGATCATCTTTCTTTTAAATAAGTGGTAGCTTGTGATATTGATCCTCCAGGTTTTCTGCAGTCTTACTTTTATTTTACAGTCTTCCCATTGTAGTTTACAATCTCCAGGATGTCCTGAAGGTCTAAGGTCAAGAGATGGAAAGTACGAGTTCCCTACAATATGCCGATCCTCTGTGATTCCCTCAGCTTCACCATTTCTGAAGAAACAGCAGGCACATTTAGCTCATAAAAAGATTTTCTTACGGAATCAGGGCTCTGCTTTCAATGAGTGAGCAGCCACCATTCTAATAATATTTGGCAGTTACATACCACCTCTCATCCCAAAGAACTTCCAAGAACAACCAACTGATACGTGTGTAGCACACTGCACAATAGTTCAAGCAAAGGACATTTCGGTTTCAGTCACCAGAACAAATCTGATTTTTTATGAAAAGCACCAGGAATGCAGTCTGTCATGACTGCCATGATCCAAGTCAAGTTAGGTAGTGACTCTGTTAGTCAGACTGGAAGTTACAGATGAAGAGGAAGCTTGAGTCTTTGGCACAGAATTTTCTTCAAATATAGGAGGATCTCAGTACAAATCTAAAATAAATTTGTCTAATAAGTCTCATTATTAATATTAAACTCCATTTGTATCTATCTCTTCCTCATCCTCATGGGTTCTGTGATCCATATTTTCAAGACTCTACTCTCTCCAATTTATTGACCTAGTAAACAAGTGTCTTCCTGGCAGGACCCTTGGGTGTCAGGTCTGGAGACAGGTTTGCTGCTTTCAGAGCTCAGGAAATACGTCATCTTCCCTCTGCTCTCCAGYACACCTAAAACATAGGCTTGCCCTACTGCACGGATCCTGCTCTGTGCCAGGCTCAGATTTGTCTGCCTATGCCAGGGGCCCTTGCAGTAAYGAATCATGAGCAGGTGAAATAGGCCAGGACTCTGCCTAGCACTCCAGTGCATCACCTGCCACAAGAACATTTGGGATTTTGAGGACAAAATTCAGGCCAGGGAGCATCACGATCGTGAGGTGCTCACAGCATCTGTCGGTTGGACTGCAATTAGTCCTAGCTTATTCCAAAGGGTGACTTGCTGCATTCTCCCTACTAGGCTTTGTAGGTGGAATTTTCAAGTTTTAGGACATTTAGCTATCTCCTTTAACATCTCCCCTAATTAGTACACAGAGAAAAAATGCAGGATGAAAAAAAAGGAACAAGATCAAAATCTTTGTTCCTTTCATCTCATTTTTTGACACTAATCCTCCCTGCACATAAACCTCATGCCACAGAGAGAAATATACATTGCTATTGGAACAATGAGTGACTTGGAATCAGGCCCACAGCAGTAAAATATATATATATATATATATATATATATAAAACAAATATAACCACAAAGGACCTAGCATGCTTATTACAGATACTTCTGTAGTTGATGGGCCAAAATAACCGTCTCAAATATGCATCTTGCAAAACATCACTACTGCTTTAGAGATGCCGCTTCTTTTCTGTTTTTGTTTTTACAACTCATGAACTTCCAAATCGCATTTCTTAACCTCCTGGCAGTGTTGTGCTTAATGTTGGTCTTCCTGCAGTGGACAGATTAACAGTAGTTTACAGTTAGGCTAATCCTAGTTTTCCTAAGAAAGAAATGAAAACCTAATTCAAGTGAGTTTGGTTAAAATTTCTTCTTTCATCGTATGCATGAAAGGGCAAGATAAGTGAAACTGCAAAGAACACAGTCTTGTGATGGAAACCTCCGAGACAGCAAATATTATGACACCTACGAAGGCTGGCTACTATTTCCCAGTAGTAAAGAGATTGCAAGGAAACAGAAAACAGCATTGAAAGAAAAAATTTACATGACAACATTTCAGTTTTGAAGTTCCCAGAATCCATAGTAAATTGCCAGGTGATCTGACAGAAACACCAGCACGCCTGCAATGGAAATAGCTCAGAGTTGCTGAAAGAAAATGCTGTGGATGATGTCTTTTCTAAATCCAATTTTTTTTTTAATTCTTCTTCTTGTCCAGTACGAAGATAAAAAAGAAAGGAAACGAAAGAATGGGAGAGAGGATTTAGGACTTTGTCAAGTGAGAGAGGAAACGTGGTGGCAGCACTGGCTAGTRACAGACATTGCTAACATAAGCAACTCCCTAGCATGAAAATCCCAACCCTCATTTCTATCTTTCAAGCTTAAGACAAACACAGGAGAAAAGATGCAAATGTGCCTTTTCCAAGCACCCAGAATCTACTCCCTGTTTCGGATTTTCCCCATACAGGAGCTGGATCTTCTGCAGGGATACAAGATAAAGCAAATAGCATTCCACATACATGCTTTGAAGAGCTGAAACTTCTTGAACAGAAAAGCACATCAAGCATAAGAGATCTCTTAAATAAACAGTGGGCAGCTGACATCTCAGATGCCGAGGTACTAGGCAGATGGAAGGACATTTGTCTTGCTTCACATATGGATCTGCTAACACATATCAGAGAGCAGGCATTATCAGTCCAAAACATAAGACTGATTGTAAACATTCCCTGAAGGATACATTTCCCAAAACCCTACCAAATTGGACTGGAAGCCTATAAAAGGTGCAGTACTGATCCAACATGTAACAGTAAACTATAGGAAATCACACTCATATATTTGGCCTTCAGACATGATTGTTCTGGCACCTGCGSATCTACTCAAATCAAACACAGACCCCTAGCAAAGTGCTACATAATGCTCTGTTCTCTTTTGTTGAATACTAACATAAAAAGGGGAAAACTCTTTATTTTCCTCCATGACGGATTTCTTGATCTGCCTTAAGGTAGGCAGTCTATGAAGTTTCACTTTTGCCTTCCCTGTGAAATTTACTCCAACACTTGAATACCTCAATCATGTATCAACTTTCACTCTGGTTTATTACAGAAACTTTTGTATGTCATTAAAACCTGCCCCTCTTACTTTTCTACAGGACTTAACTTGAAGAGCACAAATCTAGCTTCAGAAAAGATCCATCCAAAATTACAAGTTGTCATTTTTGTTTACCAATTCACCCATAGAGACCCTAATTATACAAACTCAATTTTCTAAAACATACGTTGAAAGGAAATGCGTTGTGTCTCCCCAGTAAAGAGAAGGAGTACCCAGTATGAATTCCCTCACCTTTACACCTCCACTGATGTGAAGCCAAGTATATCTCAAGAACTTTGTAAAAGCCTGCATTGCTATACTGAGGGGAGAGGCAGTGCAGGAGACGACATTCTAGAACTACCTTTTGTACTCTCTCTGGTGGTTTTCTAGATCTAAACTGGAAGTGCTTCAGGTATCATTCTGTGATGAAAGACAGCTTTGTATCTGATTAAGTCAAAAATAATAAAAGGGTTGAGCCTGTTTTTTAAAACAAAACAAACCATTTTAAAGTAAAAACATATGAATAAATCTGTGTACCAAAGTAAAATTCTTACAGGATTTCTAAGTAAAGGAGAAGGAAGCTGGGAACTCTTGGCTGTTATCTGAATCCAGCTCAGTGCAAGGACAGAATAAAATGGCACAGATATCCTCAGGCAAAGTGGGAGAAACACCTTGGCATGTCTGACAGAAGTATTTTACTCTGTATTTGGAAGTTTATCACGACTGATCAATTCTAGAAGAATAAGTGAGTGAGCTCTGATGTTTGGCACTGATGCAACAGTGGTAAAAGGGCTGGAGGCAAAAGGGAAGTAATGTTAATAATGCTCTGAACTGCTGCCATCAATCCTTACCCAAAACATTTCTTCCACTTACTCTGTTCTGTAACAGCAATGTTCTTCTGTAGGAGCCTAGTTATTCCATTTCTGTCTCAGGAAGCCTCTCTATCTCACTCTGGATACAAAGATCCAAGCCAAAGACCAATGTCTTTGGGAGTTCAAACTTYCTACAGACTTCAAAGAGCTTAGGATGAGTAATTTATAACATCCTTTTTCTTGGAAGTGTCCAGGAGGAAACCATAATGTACATTCGGAATATTCTCTCTATAAAAATAGAAATGATTGAATAACTTTTAAGGAATGCAGTCTGATGGGGAAGCCTGATGTAAAGTGTGCAGAACGTTACAAACCTATTTTCAGCCTCTAACCTGAGGTGCTCTTCAGCATAGTGGAAGTACCTACCTCTCCATATTAAGGACTTYTAGATTTAATTCTTCATTCACACCTGTGCTGGGGGTCTGTACCTGCCGAGAGTCAATGGCATGACTGTTCCCCTAAGCATCCAAGCAACAACTACAAACAGTCAGTACTTATTTGTAAGTGCTTATAGCAAAGGAGAGCTGCAAATACACACTTTTGAAGGAATCAGCAACTCAAAGAATTAGTCCTTGACGAGCAAGCTATACCAAAAAAAAAAAAAAAAAAACCAACCTTTAATCCATAATGCTAAGCCCAAACATATTCTCATATTTCTTACAAAATAACTTTATTTTCATAAAGACTTCATTCTTAATATTTCTCAGGTGTTCATACATTTCTCACCATTTGTCTGGTGCTTACCGAGACTGAAAGCAGTCTTAAGTAAAAAGAAGTAATATAACACCTTCAAAACTCACAAAGATCAGAAAATGACAGAAAAAYATTATTTTGCAAGTGTTCCTAACCAACTTTGCAAACCAAAGCAACTGAGTTTGAAAATGTTTCCAAACTCTGGGATGCTCAGTTGAAACAAACTACGTTTTGGCCTTTCTGAGGTCTACCCATACTCTCTAAATGAGTGTATCATATTTCTTTATTTACTTACATTTTTTCACCAGTTAATCTCTCCTTGTCTCATTGTTAATTAAACAAAGCAAATAAATAAGTCAAACACAAAATAAGTTAAGAAAAAGCTTTTAAAAGGGTAAAAGGGATTTAAATGCAATCTCCAATTTAAAGCCAGTGGGTATTGCCTCAAGCATATAATTTCCATTTCTCCCTTTGGAAAGTGCACAAAAGTTATGCAGATGATTACAGTAATAGGTCTATTAATTGATATCTCCTGGATTTTATTTTGCTTTTTAAATCAATCTCTGACTTCAGATTGCGAAAGCAGCTTAAATCGACAACCTCATTTCTTTCTGCTCAATGCTTCCTCACTTGTCTTCTTGGATACAAATATAATTTGCAAGTCTGACAAGGGCACAAGGCTTATATTGTATCATGGAAATTAGAAATGAATCAATAAGCAAAGAGGCAAACTCCTGATCTGCTAGTTCCTATCACACMGTGTGGAATTCTTCACAATTTCCCCTAATCCTGGGTCTAATCAAACTGAAAAGTCTTAAGGGTCACGAATGCCTGTGCTTCCTTTTGGTATTTCTTTCACAAGTCTAATCAAATCTCAGAAATGCTAATATTTTCTTTCTATGTTTCTCATTTTTATCCTTATTTGTGCTGCCTAAGGTTGAGGAAATAATTGAACAACATCCTTCATGTGATGGGGRAAATCATTAATGGAGAAGAAATGCTGGCAAGAACCAAGAAATAGATTAAATCCCCTTCTTGGCACATTCTTTTTATTGTGTCTTTCTTGACATGGAATTTTCCTGGCATAAGTCACACAGGTTTCCCTCTTCCCCTCCACACCATGCTGCGCAGTTCCGTGTTTTGGTAAAACTCATCTATTAATAGTTGCCCTCTGTGGCTATAAAAAAATACCTCAGTAGTCAAAAGCCAACCCTTGCTAGGGAACAGCTGTGGCTGCCTGAACGCACACAGGGCTCAGCATCACACAGCAAAGCTGTTTCTTGGCTCCAGGTCAGAGCAAACTGATTAAATAAGGCCATAGTCAAGTTAACGGAAAAGGACCTCATTGCCTGCAAGAGAGGGAGACCGACTTCAGCATAGGCTGAAGAAACATCAGGGTATTTCCATTTTCTCACTGACATTTTCTTGTTTTAAACTTAGCAGTCCCCTCCACCCTGTTTTCCTCTCTCCATCCTTTAGCCAAATCCCAATAAACTCTTGTGCTTAGACAAATGGAACAGAGACTTCATCACTGCTCTTGTGAAGAGTCGCAGGGTAAATTTTAAGGACTACGCTACTTTTCTGCCTGATTGATTTAACTGATTAAAGCATTTCTGCTCTTCCTGTGCTTTCACCAGCACCCTCGCTAACTCTGGTGAAATTCAAACCAACCAGCTGCAGTTCCTCTTACAAGTCAAGGCTGCAAACACACACAAGGATGTTGAGTAGAGTATACTGGAAAGGGTGAAAGGAAAGGCATATTTTCTCCCAGCAAGGGATTTTATCCATCTAAATGAAAAGTACTCAGCTCTGCAGAGGATGCAGGGAATTTCCCATCATACGTGGGTAACTGCCCCGTTGCACCCAGAGTACCTCAACTTCCACCATTGGGTGGAACTTCCATTGGGTGGAACTGCCACCCAATGTCCAAGCAGTGTCACAGCACTGAGSGTCTAAAAGCAAATGGTACAGAAGTCTTTAGTCCACTGGAAATAAGGCCCCTGCTCTCAACACTTAGAACACACCTGGTCTGAAACTACAGGCAGTTACAAAGTCAATAGTCACATAACTTCACCACTTTCCAAATTTCCCTGGGGATGTTTCACTAATGTAAATTCTCCCTATAAGACTGATATAAGTGATTTGAAAAGCCAACAGAGTCCTGTGCTAGCAAAGCCAAGTGCCAAGCTTTCGACTGAAGTCCTCTATGAATTGTTACTACAAGGACATAGCATGAAAAGCAAAAATTCTTCCATATGAGAATGTCAGTATAGCTCTAAGGATGCATTTTGAGGTAACACAAATAATTTTATTCTCCAAAGCCTTTTAATTCAAGATCCCTCTGCTCCAGTTGCCCTCACATAAATTAATGATGGAAAACCCTTTCAATATCTAGGGAAAAAGTTACTTTTAAAATCATTGCAAGTGTTTGTTTTCTCTGTTTACTCTGGAGAAGGGAAGGCTGAGAGGGGATATGATTAACATGTATAAGTTCATGAAGGGACAATGCAGGGAAGAAGGGGACAAGCTCTTCTCAGTGGTGGCCAGCAATAGGACAAGGGGAAAYGGGCATAAGCTGAAACACAGGAAGTTCCATCTCCAGGTGAGGAGGAAGTTATTCACTGTGAGGGTGACAGAGCAGTGGAGCAGGCTGCCCAGGGAGGTTGAGGAGTCTCCTTCTCTGGAGGTCTTCAAAACCCGCCTGGATGCCACCCTGTGCCACAKGCTCTAGGTGTGCCTGCTGGAGCAGAGGGTTGGATTAGATGATCTCTGGAGGTCCCTTGCAACCTTGAATATTCTGTGATTCTGTGATTGTCAGTACATTCATTCCAAACTTCTGTTGTTTCCACAATTGTTCTATCACCAGTCTTATCCCACAAGCATAAACAACAAATGTGGATTTCTTCTGGGAGCAATGAATGAAAAGAAAAAACACATTTAACAACAAACAGCTCACACATACCAATGGCCATGAGTAGATCTTCAGATAGAATTTATGTAAGTTGTCCATATTTCCAGGTTTTGTTATATGCTTTTTAAAATCATCTGTGTACCTTCTAAAATAACTAGTCTGCAACACATAGAATCTATCTTTCACTCAGGTGGATCAGCCACAAGGGACTTTAAAACAGCAACAGAAAAAAATATTGAACCTAATTCTCCTGAAGAATTTCAGAAAGATCAAATTAGGCCAGAAACTCTGATCTTGATTTCAGTGGGATCCTTTCTAGCAGGGGTCTCTCTAGCAGGGTCCCTCTTTAAAAGAAAAAGGAAATTAAAAATGAAAAACAGCACAAGGGAGAAGTTAAGTATGTTCTTCAAACTCACTTATGCCAGGAAATTTAGAGTTAAAGGTGAAACTCCACCCTAAAGAACCCCATACTAGAGGTATTTCAATGAACAAACATAACATGTTCTGAAATACAAAGACCCAGTAGGGTGCACCTAGGTATGGAGTTTCAGCGTTTACTCTAAATTTCCTGGCTTTTTACAGGTTTATTAGATTTTCGTACTCCAACCATTTAAGTACTCCAGAAAGTTTCCTCAGTGAAGTTTTCCCTGGATATTTCTGGAAGGTGAGAACAAACACACGGATGGTGGAGCAACCCATCCAATATTAATGAATCTGAAAATACTTTGTGCAAGTTYATCTTAATTTGGGATGCTAAAATTGGTAGTTTCAGTTGAGTTTACCTGAGAAACTCCAAAGCTGTAAATCTACACAGAACAAAATTGAATGACAGGATTTCAAATACTCCTAATCTTCGTCCACTGTATGTTATGCATGCTTCAGCCAATACTGCAACTGAGCAAACAAGGACTTTTTTATTGACAATAGCCATTTATATTCCTAGTCTAAACATCCTATAAGATTGTGGAATGGGGAGATATTCATCTTACTTCCCAGTGAATCTGATGCTAGTCAATGAAAAATGACTGCTGCTATCAATATCATGCTTTTCTACAACACAGCTTTTATGAAAACTCATAATATTCAGTAAATATTGAAGTGGTTTCACAGTACCTCATAATAATCCTAAAAGATCTGTCACGAGGCCATGCATCACTGCCTTTTGTGATAGCTCTAAAGAAATTACAGCCAGCAAATATCTGCAACCCTTCTGCTCACCTRCAACCTTCATCCTTTTGATACATACAGAGAGAAACTTTCAAGATTGTATAGGATGAATTCAGTGGATATTCTTGATCCATAGCACAGTGGAATATTACACATGTGCTTTAAAACTGGCCTCAGCCATCAGTGTGCACAAACATACTTTAGCAAAGGATAGACCCAAAAGTGACAGGACAACTCCATGCTGTCCTGGTGCTGTGTGTGAGTAATAGTTCATTCGTTTCACGAAAGTTGAAAAGGAAGARACATTCCCTTATTGGTTTTTCTTTAGCACCAAACTGTGCAAAAGTGAGAGACAGTACATTGCACAACAGCAATGGGGAAAGAAGGAACAGCACCTTCCTTCTGGCAGGCAACCAAAGAGRCAACCAACGACCTAACGTATCAGGAAATGATGCCAAAGAAGTTCAGACAAAGGCGGATAACACAAACTGTACTTAGTATTGCTTACTACAGCCCTGCCTCTGCATTCCCCTTTACTGTTTTCCAAGACTTTCCTATTTTTCTCTCACCTCTCCACTTAATTAATGTGCTCCTCACTAAGTTCTAGCTATTGAATTTATATACACAGACTCAAGTCCCCTGCCCCACACTTAMCTCTTCTCACACCTCTGAAACCGGGCCAAAAAAGTCCACAAAAATCACAAGCAGTGGCTCACTGGGAGAAATCATACATTTTGGATCAAGTGATAAATTTGGGGGAAAAGAAAGGACAAGATTTCAGATACATAAATGCTTCTTTGGGTAATTCTCTTTTTTATCCTAATATTATTAGTTGACGTAAGACATCACCTATATCCAGAAACCTGCAGTAGATCCGAGTTTCAGCTATCACAGCTACATTAAAGACATTGCTACTCCAGGAATCAGAGCACTGTCATAGTCATCTGTCAACTGTTCAGAATGCGCTGTTCAGAACTGTTCACAATTGGGAAGATTTCTCAATCTTCCTGCTATATCTATTGCAGGTGTAAGCAATCCTTCTGTAACATAAAAAGTATTTTACTACTCAGAAAGACTGATTGCTTGTAGAATCTGGGTTTTTGGGTTTTTTTTGACTAATCACAATTTTGTGCGGAGTTTCTCCCCGTGGCACAAAGTTCACAGCTACTAGGCAAAACCACATTTGCTGGACCAGTATTCATGCCTCTGCTCACATCAACATTTACAGCTGAGACTATATAAAGAAAATTCACCTCATCCTTCTCACCTCCTCTCCTTAACCCTGCGAAACCACTATGCGAAAGCATCAGAAATGCTGAGGGTTTGAAGTGTGACTGCATAGAGCAAAGTCCCCCAGGACATTACACAAGTCAGCAGCCTTTCTTCCTTAAAGATTTCTGTATATTTCCACTAACAGCAAATAGTGAAGAGATCTTTAGGAAAACAAAAACAAAAACAAAAGYAGTAGTGCAATTATCTAAGTAAAATGGACAAAGTGGTCATCATGCTTGTGGATAGTGTAAAGAAAATGTGGTGGAGGTGCCTGGTCCATATTTCCTCCAAGGACTGTAAAAGATAGGATGGGAAATGCAAATGTATGAAGTAATGCACCTGGTTAAGCTTGGCACAGAAATATCTTTACATCTCTCTGTGTGTGAAAGGYGCAACCTCCTGAATTTGCAGAATGCTCCAGTTGCTGCTAATTAAAAACACAATTCCTCACATYCACTGTTGAGGAGAGGTTTTACCCCCATGTATCTAGGAGAAAAACATGCTGATTACTCTGAACTCCATAGTTCATATCCACATTTTAGATAAGCTCAAACTGTGTGTCTGTGCATGAGATAGCATAATGAGAGATCATCAACAAAGAGAATAAATCAGGTTAATATATACTGCTGCTTTTCAGGACATGATAGGGACTCCATCTTGTTTGAACAAACAGCATCTAGTAATAGAGTTGTTGGATAGCATCCGTGCTTGCAGGGCAGCCAGGCCTGACAGGCTCCTTATTCCACAGCAGCAAGAAGCAAACTTGGGTCTCACTGAGTTTGCAACTTCTCAGCTTGCAAAGCCTCGATGTGGGGTTACACAACGGGAGCCAAATGGGGYTGTGTTACTGCGAGAGGGTGCATTAAAGCTTTAATCTACTGTCTACCACAWGGATTCTTAATCATCTTGGGTAGTTTACTTCCCAGATTTTATAGGTTGTCTTCATTCCAAGCATCCYGCAGTTTGACCAGACAGTGATCTTTTTACATGATGGATAATATCCACGAAAAAAAAAGCCAGGAGTTCTATGAATCTGGGGGAAAACGTGTTTCTTAAAAATAAAAGAAAAATGTTGGAAAAGGTGACTGTGGGTCAAGCTACATCTAGCAAACTCCTACTGTTTCTAGGGTGTGCAATCGTATGCACAGAAATAGCTTCTTTAGAACTTCAGTCTATATCAGAATTCAATACTAGACTTATAAATGTCAGTTGTTAGCAAGGGAACAGATGTAACTCTTCCTAGCTGATTAACATCCCTGACATCTGGAACAGAGGATGGAATAAACAGAGAAAAGAGAGGATTTCCTGTTAGGACTTAGCTTTTGGGTGCCAATCACCAAGCTACAGCAATTCTGGCCTTGTGAGTGCCACTATTCCACCTTATAAACAGTCTTAGAGAAGCTGCTAAACAAAGAATTGGACATTAAACATTGAATCTCTAGACAAAACTTTAGATATTTGCTGTATGCCTGGCTTGATACCTGTGTAAATGCAGGAGTCCTTGATGTCAAGAGCTGCACAATAGTCTCTTCAGTTCAGAGGATTAAGTCCTCAAGCTTCCTGAATTGAAGATCGTTGACAATTTTGTCCTGTTTCCTTCAGTGTTTAGGATTAGGTGGAAACTAACTCCTTTGTTGGGAATCAAGTAGTGTTTCTTTTCACTCTTATAACCTCTAGAAAAGGTTAGAAAAGGACAACATTTATGCCTCCCACCTCTGGAATAAATTGTCGGCACTTAGCAAGGAAACCTTGTGAAAAGGCTTCTATTGAGAAAGAGAGAGAGAGAGAGGAAGAAAGAAAGAGAGTTAAGAGGCTGATTCATCTGTAGCTCGGAGGAGGAGTCCTGAAATAGCCACTCTTCAGTTATCTGCATGTGGATGATGGAGGATGTGGATTAACCAGAGCCTCCTTGCTCTTAGTGCTAGTGGTGTGGCCTACATGGTATAGCATGGTACACTCTGCCATATGCATTGCTATTGAAAATCTTCACAAAAGTGTCTACAGATTTCTCAGACATATATCAGAGTCTATTTTATGTACGATTTGAACATGTCAATGCACTTRATCTTTAGTAAAGCAATGGATAGCAAATGGATGCAATATCACACTTCACAAAACTTTACAATACAAGCGATGGAAGGAGCCACAGAAAAGAGTGGGATCAGCAGGAATACTGTACTTCAACTTTTTGCTTCAATGTCAAGCTGAGTGTGCAGGCACATGGCATGAATAGACTCTGGAGCTTGCACATCCCATCCTTGCCTCTTGCTTAGRCAGAAGGAAAAGTGTGCTGGAGCCTACAGGGCACACATGGATATTGAGAAAGTCTGTCCTCAGAGTCAGTTATTCCCGGAGGGATTTCCAGCTTGCATTCAGTAAATTGTATGAATTGAGGTTGTTTGAAGACACTCCAGTAACTTCTAATCTTTCAGGAATTTCATCAGTATTTTCCTAAGAAAGCATCAGATCTTTCTTATCTATCCATGCAATCCTGTGGTGGTCTGATGTGCAAACTTGATATTACAGAGAAGAATGTCTTTACTAACCATCATATGGCACAACAATTTGCCACATGAAATGGCACATGCAGAACATGATTTCCTATGGTTTCTTGATGTTTACTTTAAGCTTTCTGAAAGGCAGCCAAAGTAGGTGTCATAAGCCCAAAGCCTTCCTTATTTTGTAACCAGCAATACGCCAAGCACTTCTAACAAGTGTGTCCTTCTTTTCTCCTTCCTTTTGTATAGGGGCAGGCTGCATAATCTTTAAATGTTCTCATTTTCCCAGAAATGCAGAAATAAAGAAAAGTGGAACAATATTTGCAAATCTTGTTCTGGAACTAAATACTTTCTGCACTATTCTCATGAAATTAATAAAAAGAAGTTAGGCAGATGTTCTTGGATAAAGCCTGCTGTGCGGATAATCATTACCAGTCCTTTTTTTTTTTTTTTTTCCTGTAGGCTATTAAAAAAGAGAGGAGAGATGATCTTGTTGGTACCAAAATGTTTACAGCTCTTCTGTTCAGCAGCTCCCAGAGCAGAGTCTCCAACCATCTATGTGTCCTTTCRCACTGCTGCTGTGGCAAACTTTACTGATGTGTCACGGTACTCATATCACTGAACATCGCTTGATAACTGTCTAGTAGCAGGTATGGACAACATAGAACCTCAGCTCTTTGGAKCAATTTATTTTTGTAGAGGTGCCAAAAGGAAAGGCAAGGGAGGAAAACAAAACAAAACAAAAAAATCTAATTCTGGAATCTAAGTACACAAGAATTGCACCAGGATACTGGTGTACTGATATGATATGAAACTGGGAGGAATAGCTGATAGCCCCGAGGGCTGTGTTGCCATCCAGACAGACCTGGACAGACTGGACAACTGGGTGGTAAGAAAMCTCATGAAGTTCAACAAGGGCAAGTGCAGGGTCCTGCACTTGGGGAGGAATAACYCCGGATACCAGTACAGATTAGGGGTGGACCTGCTGGAGAGCCGCCCCACAAAGAGGGACCTGGGTGTCATGGGTACAACAAGTTGACCATGAGGCAGCAGTGTGCCCTCGTGGTTAAGAAGGCCAATGGGATCCTGGGGTGCATTAAGAAGAGCGTCTCCAGCAGCTCAAAGGAGGTGATCATCCCCCTATTCATAGCCCTCGTAAGGTCACATCTGGAGTACTGTGTCCAGTTCTGGGCTCCCCAGTACAAGAGGGATGTGGAGCTGCTGGAGAGAGTCCAGCGCAGGGCTACGAAGATGATCGGGACCTAGAACATCTGCCCTATGAGGAAACTCTGAGAGAGCTGGGCCTTTTCAACTAGAAGAAGAGAAGGCTGAGACAGGATCTGATCAGTTTCTATAAATASCTCAAGGGAGGGAGGGAGTATGGGCCAGCCGCTTTTCTGTGGTGGCCAGCGATAGGAGGAAACGGCCACAAGCTGAGGCACCAAAAGTTCCACAGGAACTTAAAGAACAATTTCTTAACAGTGAGRGTGACAGAGCACTGGAACAGGCTGCCCAGAGAGGTTGTGAAGTCTCCTTCTCTGGAAATCTTTAAAACCCACTTGGATGCAGCCCTGTGCCACRTGCTCTRGGTGACCCTGCGTGWRCAGGGGKGTTRGACTAGATGACCTCTGAGGTCCCTTCCAACCTTAAGCATTCTATGATTCTATGATATCTGAAACACATCTCTAGACTACATGACCATTTTGTCCAAGATGGTAAAGGGATCACAAGGAACTTACAATGCAAACTGAAGGTGTCATGATATTGTTGCACTGCCATTACATCTGTGATTGAACTTACTTAATCAAGAATTAAAGTTCTTTTCCCTTTCTTCTCCTATTATTAGACTGAACTTTGACAGAGGAAATACCTGGAATTAGATGTGAACTGAAGAGATGCCTTCATTGATGTGGTACAAGGCCTGCATCAGAGGTGACTGAGGACTCTGCCAATGAAAGTGATGATAAAAGGGGCTGGTGATGCAAAACGAGCACAGATAGTGCCAACTGAGTCACAGCTTTTGATTGAGTCACCAATCGGCAAAAGAATCTCTCTTGGGGATGGTGTTGAGGGCAATGCTAAAGTCAAGAATAAGGTTTGAATCTTCACCCTTTTAGACAATGAAGGCCTTCCTGCCAAAGCCACTACCCTAAACCTGCACAGTTAGCCTAAATATTCAAAGCAAAGGTCAGCCTTTTAAGCTCACTGATCAAGGAATTCTACAGGCATAACTGCTACATTTTGCCATACTAAGTGTGAACATTTATCACAGTGGAGACCACAAGCTCAGCCTAAGGACAACACCCAGTGAATACAAGCTCCACAGAGAGTGAATATCTTTTACTGCTCTTCTTGGTTATATTACCAATGTTCAATAACAATCTCTGCACAGTTGCTGACTTGAATATCAATCAGAAGGAGATATTTCTCAGACAAAAGGAGCACACAGAGAATTTGTGAGCTCACTGACATGAGATGCAAATGCTCCAGACAAATTCAGCAAAGAGGCTGTCCCCTAAAAAAGCATCCACCTGCACCTGAAAAGTAGGTATGTTATGTTAAGGTAACTTCACATTTTGGAAAACAATTTCTTGCTTGGACTTGTGCAAATACATCCTGTACTTTTAAAAACACTTCATTGGAATACAAACAGCTCTCTGTGTCAGAATAACATTAAGGTACAATCTTCAATCTGTCAACCAAATTTTAAAGTATTTTCTTGTTTCATTTTATATGACTATTACGCTGGCCACAGTATAAGTGATAAAAGACTACCAAAAAATTAAAAGTAATGTAATTTTCTAAAAATTTTTGTAGCTGTGTTATAACTCTCACCTTGAGTTATCAGAACTACAGKGCTAAAAATCCAATTTCCATTATTCCTTTGAGGATATTTCAATAGTTATGTTTCTCTCCAGTCGAACAGTACTAAAAAATTGGTGCTTTCTATATTTTCAATAATTAATATTTGAACAATTTCCTAATTTGAGCATTGTTCAATGGTAACTAGCTGCAATCAAGCTGAGCTATAGGGAATTATTACTATATTTCAAATGCAGCAAAGTATTTTTTTTTTTTTTTTTTTTTTTTTTTTAAGGATGCACAGTATTTCTTCAAAGCTTAATTATGTGTATGTTAAGCTTCGGTTGAGCTGATAATATTGTTTAAAAACTCCTTTCTAATAAGATATTTACAAATATAGCCTGGATTGATATAATGAAGGGGACTCCAGAATAGCTCGTGCTTTCCTACCTAAACTGACCTTTTGTGTTGACAACACTGAGTGTTCTGACCACCAGCTGGCTTCCCCCCATTATTCCATTAACTGCCCCACAAAACTATAATGGAAGGTAAGGACAACAGAGTTTCATCTGCACGTTTACTTGCACACTATGTGCGTTTATATCAGTCCATGTTCACCAATTCATCCACAGGATGTATTTTTGGTTAAACATAGTAACTGTTCACTGGAAATAACCAACAGCAAGATGAAGTAATTGTAGCTATGTGGTAGTGAATTAATTTATTCAGAGACATCTTCCTTCAAATTACAACAATTTAAGGAATGGCAGCATTTTACTAACTCATGTCAGCTCTCAGAAAGTGGTCCTTTCATCAACGATTGCAGTACCATTACTCTCATTTTCATATGCATAAAAGCAGACACAAAAGAGGTCAGATACCTGTCTGCAACAACACTCAAAAGGACTGTGGTACTCACCTCTCTTCTGTTACCAGTGAACTCAGTAGTCCTCCAAAGAAGTGGTTAAGGAATCATAGAATTCTTACGGTTGGAAGGGACCTCTAGAGATCATCAAATTTTTCCTTAAGTTCCTGTGGAACTTTTGATGATTTAGTTCATGGCCATTTCCTCTAATCCTATTGGTGGCCACCACAGAAAAAAGGCTGGCCCTGTTCTCCGCACTCCCTCCTTTGAGGTATTGATAAACACTGATTAGATCCCCTCTCAGCCTTCTGTTCTTGAGGCTGAACAGGCCTCAGCCTTTCCTCATAGGGCAGATGTTCCAGGCCCCTGATCACCCTTGCAGCCCTGCGCTGGACTGTTTCCAGCAGCTCCACATTCCTCTTTACTGGGGAGTCCGGAACTGCACACAATACTCCAGATGTGGCCTCACGAGGGCYGAGTAGTAGGGGAGGATCCCCTCCCTCAACCTGCTGGAGACGCTCTTCTTAACGTACCCCAGGATCCCACTGGCTTTCTTGGCCACAAGGGCACACTGCTGCTTCATGGTCAACTTGTCATCCATCATGATGCCCAGGCCCTTTTCTGCAGAGCTGCTCTGCAGAAGGTCAGTCCCCAGCCTCTATCGWTGCCTGGGGTTATTCCTCCCCAAGTACAGGACCTTGCCCTTGTTGAACTTCATGAGGTTTCTCATCGTCCAGTTGTCTGCTCTGTCCAGGTTCCTCTGGATGGCAGTGCAGCCCTCTGGGGCATCAGCTACTCCTCCCAGTTTGGTATCATCAGCAAACTTGTTGAGGAGGCACTCTGTCCATTCATCCATGTCACTGATGAATAAATTGAATAAGACTGGACTGAGGACTGACCCTTGGGGGTCACCACTAACTACAGGCCTCCAATTAGACTCTTCACAACTGATCACCAAGCTCCATTATCCATCCAGCTCTTAATCCACCTCACCRTCCACTCATCTAACCCAGACTTTCAGAGCTTGCCCATGAGGATGCKGCTTTTGATGGTGTCAAAAGCTTTGCTGAAGTCCAAATAGATGACATCCACTGCTCTCCCMTCATCTACCCTGCTAGTCATTCCATCATAGAAGGCTATCAGATTGTTTAATCATGATTTCCCCTTGATGAATCCATGCTAACTACTCCTGAGCACCTTCTTGTCTTCCACATGTTTAGAGACTACATCTTGGATGAGCTACACTAATATAGTGTTAAGGATATGCAGTAACCTATCTATCTTCAAAAATGCCCTACCAAATTTGTCTATCTAAGAGTGTTTATGTTCCATGCCTGAGAGGCTCTTCCTTCACTAAACATGATCTTTCTATGACATCGAGTCTCCACTCCTAAGAGTCTATGATTAAAATAATTTAACAATGCTACAACATATTGCTAATAACCAACAGCTAATGAGTCTCCCAGTTAGCCATTTCTCTTTTTGACAGTGACCTGCTTTAGCGTAGATGAGGAATGCAGATWCAATTGTAAGTCACTGTTAAGACCATTTCCGAGATTGCCTTAAAATAGTCACAATGTGAGGCAATTATTAAGAAAATAAACAAACAAACAAACAAAAAAAAAACTCCAAAGCCCACAATTCTACTGACAAAAGGACTGAAAAGTCTGGTAAATATCCAGACAGATATTCATTAATATGATCATAAAGGCCTTGTGCACTGAAAAAAAATTACCTACCTGTACGGAGAATATGGGTCAAAGCATGTCTTCGTGACTTCTGTTATCTCTGGGTTACAGCATTCCCCACCATCAAAGTTGTACCTCTCATAATTACAATCCATGTCACACACCCCATTCTGCTTCTTTTTGTTGAAAAGTGCATGGCGCACGTGTCGGCAGTCCCCTCCGTCGTACCCGGTCAAGGTGTGGTTGCACTCAGGATCACAGTTCTCGTCTCCAATCTTGCTGATGTCGCAGTTAGCCAAGATGAGTCGGTGACGAAGGGAAGAGTTCTTCACCTCCAGCACCTCTAATTCCCAGGTGATGTTGTAGCGGCTGAAAGCCTCATTTAAGTGCTGATGCTGGAACTCAATCTGCTGCTGGCTGACAGTGGGGTTCTGGTGCTTATCATCATATAGATTTACCACACGGTACCGAACGATCTTGTTGCGGCGGAAGCTTGGGAGCTTGTTGTAGCTACCAATTACATCCATGTTGTCACAGACTGTCTGTCCACAGAGAGGAGGGTCTAAGCTGGTATCCAGCAAATAACCATGATGATAGCTGAACTTGCTCTGAGGACTGCTGCCATCCTTCATGGGAGACCAGGTGTTTTTCACATTCAGTAAACTGTCTTGAAGAACTAGCTGAGGTAGAGGCATGTCTTGTCTGTGAATTGCCTGGCCCATGTCCAGYAAGATCTCCTTCTGAGACCGGGCTGTCCTCCAGAGGCTGAAGTGCTCTATGTAACCCCGATAGTTCTGGTTCAGGGCATTTCCTCCAACCATGAGCACCTTGCACTTCAAGGTCAGAAGACTGAAGATGCTGCCCACTTGGTCTCCACTTGTTGCCACCTGGGCACCATTGACATAGAGTTTCATCAGGTGCCCATCATACGTGGCAGCTAGATGCACCCATTGGTTCGGGAGGTAGCTGCGATGTGCTGCAATGGTGGTAACTTTGCGAGCACGATCCGTCTTCAGGGAGAAGAAGTAGCGAGGGTCTCTATTCCCCTGGTCACTGACGGTGTTAATCCCCAGGACCCATCCTCGGTCACGGGAGGTGTAAGAACATTTGTCATATAGTCCTATGTGCCCCCAAAAAAGAAATATGAATAAATAAGAGTGACAGAACAAATAATGAAATTAGCCTTTAAATTTTATAAACATATAGCTCAATATAAACACACATTTAGCAGCAAATATATGTATTTTAGTCATAAATGTTTATATGTATGCCTCTATACATTAGAAAGATGATATACAAGAAAGATATTAAATAATCTAGCACATGATTGCAGGAGGTCATATACAACTTTCTATTAAAGGTCAAGACCTGCTAGCAATGTGTATGAATGGGATTCCCCTTCCCTGTATAAGGACCAGAACCATTTTACACATTCATAGAATCATAGAATCATAGAATCATAGAATGCTTAAGGTTGGAAGGGACCTCAGAGGTCATCTAGTCCAACCCCCCTGCTCACGCAGGGTCACCTAGAGCACGTGGCACAGGGCTGCATCCAAGCGGCTTTTAAAGATCGCCAAAGAAGGAGACTCCACAACCTCTCTGGGCAGCCTGTTCCAGGGCTCTGTCACCCTCACTGTCAAGAAGTGTTTCCTTAAGCTCCTGTGGAACTTTTGGTGCCTCAGCTTGTGGCCGTTTCCTCTAGTCCTGTTGCTGGCTACCACTGAAAAGAGGCCGGCCCCTCCTCCTCACTGCCTCCCTTGAGGTATCTATAGACACTGATCAGGTCCCCCCTCAGCCTTCTCTTCTCCAGGCTGAACAGGCCCAGCTCTCTCAGCCTTTGCTCATAGGGCAGATGTTCCAGGCCCCTGATCATCCTGGTAGCCCTGCGCTGGACTCTCTCCAGCAGCTCCACATCCCTCTTGTCCTGGGGAGCCCAGAACTGGACACAGTACTCCAGATGTGGCCTCCCCAGGGCTGTGTATAGGGGGACTATCACCTCTCTCGACCTGCTGGAGACACTCTTCTTAATGCACTCCAGGATCCCGTTGGCCTTCTTGGTCACCAGGACAATACCTGTATATAGTTATAACTTATATATATATATAGTTATAACTAAYAAGGCCCAGAAGAGAACTAAGTATGACATCAAGCTACTGCACAGTATGAGAAATGCTGAGCAGATATAATGTTGTTGGGAGGATCAAGCACCCAATCTGACAGACTAAATGAGATGTGATTAGTCCTCTTCAGATTGCCTTAAAATTCAAAGCCAATAAAAACTGGTAAGGAAAAGATGTACACTGTTATACTAGACATGCTGTTCAAAGTACATACAAGACCAGGAAAGTGCAAGAAACACACCTGGACACACACACGTGTTTGAAAGAGATTCTTGCCCCCTTGCATACACATTTAATTGGTATGGCAATTAAACTGGTGAACCAATTAATAAGAATTTAGTGTGCCACAGAGAATAAATAGTAAGGATTTCTCCCATAAATTTCAGATCCACAGCTAAAGCTCTCTCTCAATTGGATCCTTCTGAGCAGTAGGAAGAGCTCATGCCTTTCCAAGTTTGAGACATGAGGTCTGATGAGTTAAAGACCTACATTTCCTTCTTTCAAGTCTTAATGGCCAAGGGCTGCAGCTAGACTGGAAAAATAATTGTCAGAGCCTTCAGCACCAAATGGCCTTTCTACTATCAGTACATAGAAAACAAGTCTTTCTCCAGCCTTCACTTCCAAAAGCCTAACTGAATATCATAAATCTCTGACAGTTCAGTCTTCRTGAAAAGACTAAATATCCCCTTACCTCACCCTTGCACCCTAACCCTTGCAGCACTACAACCWAATAACATCTTCTGCTTCTGACTAAGTTGCTCAACAGCCATCTGTTAACAATCACTCATTAACAGCGCAGTCTTGCCTAGTATCAACAGAGCAAAGGTTACAGGAGCATTCACTGTATTTTCCTTCCCTCTCCCAGCACCCACCTTCCCCCTCTCCTCACACCCTTCCCCTCTACTCCTCCTCCCCCTGCAAAAAAGGTCTTCTGATGGGAAAGCTGAAAATTTTCAAGCAGGCCTTTTTTTTTTTTTTTTTTTTTTTTTTTTTTTTTTTTTTTTTTTTTNTTTTTTTTTTTTTGCACACTGGTATTTTGCTAGGGACTCCACGCTCCCCCTTTTCCTGTTTCCTTTGGAAAAGAGATCCCAGGGTTCGGAAGGTAATGTGTTTATTCATCTGTAGGGTGCACACAGTTCAAAACCTTTTTAAGAGCAGCTTCTAGTTTATATTGCTACTTCTGATCACAAGAAGGAGAAGAGGAGAAACAGGGAAGGAAAAAACAAATAGGCTAAAAAAAATGTCATTTGCCATTCCAGCGAGGAATTACCTGAGAATTTCTGGAGCCAGAGATCTCCTAGCTTTTTGAAATTTTCTTTATGGAATAAACACATTTATAGATATTTTATTTTCAGATATAAGAGATCTCATAATTATCTACATTTTCATGAATCTCAAATTGAGATATTGACTAATGATAGTGAGTGGAGAATACTGTAGAAAATGAGAAGACAACCAGTAAGACAAGTCTCTCTCCCAAATGAGATTAAAAAAAAAAAAGTTATAAAAATGAGATATAAAAAATATAAAAAAAAATATAAAAAATATAAAAAATTTCCCTCCCAGGGTAGCAGGGAGTCCCCAGGAGCTATGCAAGAATGGAACCTGTTGTCACCAACTGTGAAGAGAAATCTTTGGCTTTGACAGGAGAGAGACAAGTTCTCCTCCTCTGGGAGGGAGACATCTATTGACCTCCCCTCATGCCCAAAAGAACATTGAAAAAATACTGCGCATAGATGTAATGGCATCCCTACAATGCCAGGTGAGGAAATGGAATGCTCCAAAATATTCTCGTGCAGAAAACTAAAATCTGGTAGCAGTCCATCCTGTAAARTGAATAACTGTTTAAATAACTTTATATTTTGTTTTGAGTGTGGGAAATACTAAAGAGGCAAAGTAAAAATATGTCATATAAAAGCTACCTGCTATGAAACAAAGCAACTTCCCTTAAAAGAGGCCATTTAATGAGAAGACTATGATCACTCWTTGCAGTAAGACCATGTGAGTTGGTATTAAATTTTTCAGTAAGTTTTTTGCCTGCCAGGGAAAGCTAACCTGGTGAAACAAACAAACAAACAAAAAGGTGGTACCAAAATGTCCTAGTCCTAACAAACCTCTCAGAGAAGCTGTGGGTCTTCAACACAGCTGGGGGACCTCACAGGGCTACCTTAGCTGTTCTGAGCAGTAGCATAGAAGTCAGTCCTTTCTTGCAATGCCCCTGCCACATTTGCAGCCAGGATCYGACTCCTGCAGGTACTATGGCAGATGCATGTGCACTAGCTGCTACACTTGTTTTTAAAGCATTGAAGATCTCTGTTGTCAAACAGAGGGCCTGGAAATCCTGGAACAGGCTTCTGTGGGCTCTAGCTCCAAGGAAGTCCACCCTACTACCTTCAAGAATTAAGTTTTTGGCTTTTTGTACTGATCAGYGCTGTAAGTTGATCAGTACTAATAAGTTACAAAGAACTAATTACAAAGAACTAATAAGTTATTGTGCAATCAAAATTCAGTTTCCTAGCCCTCATTAAAGAATATCATCTTTCTCTGAAGGGCTTCATGATGCTAGTGATTGACCTTAGCTGAACAGATGGAACTGCTGAAGGAATACTACAGAACAGTTCGCCCTTACCTTTGAGCCTTTAAACTCTGATGTGATGCAACACATCTTGAGTTTGGCTCAAACAGCTGCCATCAATTCGGGACTTACAGGGAGCCAAAGGAGGGCAGAAAAAAATAATAAAAAAGGGTAGAAAATAATAATAATAAAAAGAATAGCGACAATAGGGACACCACTGAACCAATGCCAACATGAAAGCTGCTGAACTAAAACAGTCTGCTATTCCAGTTTCTTATATTTTCTGGTTTAGGGCAAAGGTCATTACTGAATCCATATACCACATATAGTATTCTTTTCTCAAACTTTTACTATTACAGACATCCAGCTCTTGATAAAAGGATGCATTGAACACAATCTCTTCAACAGCAAGACTTGTTTCATTTCTGAGAGAAAGGAAAAAGTAAGAAAAGGTTTGATAAGAATCCCACACTCCCAATAACTTGCACAGTCGGACTAGTTCTTTATGACCTTCTTTTGCTTGTATGCTGCATCTACTTTCCCAATTCTTCACTTACTTTTGGCTTTAAACTAAGAAACCTCTGGGTAAGGGAGTGTCACTTTTCCGTTTTGTCCCCAGGACAATGAAACTAATTTCATTTGAGGCTTTGGATGTCATAATATGAGAATTCATTACTTCTTCTTTGACAACTAATAAGGGCAAAGCCATTGGAGTAGGGACATGGCAAATAATTGTCAGAACTTCTGAAAACTGAATAACTTGATGTTTTTACAATTTATTTCAATTTAGTTGAAAGGTTCCATAGCCATGAGTTATTTCTTGCGCCTAATTAAGAACATTCTATACTGTAAGAGGCCTCTTTTACCCCAAATAAGTCTGTTTTGGCACAAAATCACCCCTCACAATGTTTGACACTCCAAATTTCAAAATTTAGTTCTGACCACAACCAGTATTCACATGAAAAACATACAGATTTGAGATTCTCATTTACACTRAGAATTCTTTACAATAATGTGGCACAGGACATTTTTAGCTACTTTATGTTCCTTTAAAAAACAAGAGCAGTGTAAGGAGGCCTCATGTTAAATGAGACTCAGGCCAGCAACTACAAAACCACAATTTGGCGAATATGGCCAAAGCTTCTGAGCCAAGAAATGGTGTGAATAAAGCTGATATTTGTTTTCCCCACAGTAATTAGATTTAAAAAAAAAATTGTACAAGTTTCATACAGCAGCAGTTTTCCTCACTTCTGCTTGCCTTGAGTTGCTAGAAAGGRATGGAGCTATAACTAAGAAAAATAGTGATAGCGTTTGAAATCTTTAGGCTGGATTTTTTTTTTTTTTTTGCCCTTAAAACCCTTTTTTTCTGAAGCTCAAGGAATTGAAAAATAATTTTATTTTTTGTTTGAAAAAGAAGAAACACTAATTCAACTTTCCAGTAAGAGTCACTAGTAACCTTCTTTCCCCACAAAGAAATGAGTCAATTTTTAGAGAGTGTAGGAATAGCATAAAACAGTGTGTTCATGTATGCTTAGCCAAAGAGTGACTGAGGGGCCAAGAAGTTCCTCCTAGGATAAGTCCCATTCCTTATCAGAAAAGTAAATTCCTAGGCCTCAAAATAGTGGGGACAGCTGTAAAATTTAAACCCCAAAGGCCCAATGCCAAAAGCCAAGTATAGTAAACCAGAAACACAGTATTTTTTTTTTTTAAGCAAGGAAAATCTCATTATTAAGTCATTATTAAGTCAAGAATATTTCTTTTTGGTTACTGACCCACAACTGCTCCAGTATATACTGTTCATCACACCTGACCTTTTTCTGAAGGATCTAAACCAAGGCCAATATAAGATTTATGTCCCATTTTGTTCTGACAGATAGGGATTTTAATAGACCTGCATTCTCACGGGCCCTACATGCTGGACAGCATTTGGCAGTACAAGCACAACATGTAGCATCAGCTGCTCGATTTTCTGAAGAAAGTCCTGTGTGAGGACACAAGACATTGTTCATGATGCCGAGAATGGAATAGATGTTTATTACCAGCAGCCGTAGAGAAACGGGGACTTACAGCTAAAGGCTGCAGCTACTAAAGTCGCACATAAGTAGCATTCTCTGTGGGCAGAGTTGGAAAGAAGAGAGGCCGAAGTAGCCCATGCAAGCTGCTGTAATCCATTTTAATATTATCAATAACAGACTCCAGGCCTCCCTCAGTTACTTCAGTGACGTTTCTTGCATTTTGCTAACAGCAATCTTCCTGGTAATCAGCCCAGCCACAGAATTACCTAAGAATTTAATTTGTTATTCAGAAAAATACTTTGCTGAGCAACAGCAAAGAAAAGGACTTTTTTTTGTTTTACTTTCCAGGAGCCAAGATGTGGGGGGAAGGGAAAGAAGAAGGTCACTTCGAGTTTGAACACATCAGGTGTGCTGCAGAGCCCAGTATGGCCTTGCAAGGCAGAAGGGAAAACAGCCTCCTGCACTTCGGAAATTTGGCTGTGCCTGTTTTGCTGGAAGACTACAACCAGAGGTGACAGGACTCCGTTATGAAAGGGGAATTTAGGTCAACAATCAAAGCTGCAGTCAGGGGGCCCAAGAAGAGGGAGCTAAAGGTTGGAGCTGTTTTTTTCTTTAGCATGCTTTAATCGTTTAGTATCAAAGCACAGAGGAACGCTTGAAAGAGCAAATATTCTACAGGAACCTATAGAAAGCTTTTATCTGTCCAGAGGAAAATAATTAAAACCGACAGATTTGGGTTAAGTATCCCCATGTTCCATGCAATTGGTTAAGTCAGCGAAGATCCACTGGAGCAGTTCTTGAGTTCTGCACTGGATATTTCATGGTATGAAATATCATGAAATGTTGAACCCAATACAGTTTTACAAAGGGGAGAAATAATCTCTCTTTTCCTTTGCTGTGATTCTCCTAGATCCCGCTTCCTTCTATAATAGTTAAATAATTCAAAGTCCAGAGTACTTAAGACAACATCTCTGTCTATACCATTTACTATATAGGTAAGAGGCCTCTTGAGGTCTCCTGAGACGAGGAGTGGCTGAAGTTAACCACCTGAGACTTGCTCAGGTGGCAATATACTACTTAAGCAAGGAAAAAGAGGATGTTTCCTGCTGCTATCAACATAGCTGAATTCAGACTAGATACTATCATTCCCAAGCAATGCAATAGGATTCATACCCAAGACAGAAAGACGGAGTTCTTTTCATTTTGACACAAAAGACAAGATGCTCATCCAGAAGAAATACAGAATTTAATATTGCTACGCCTATGTAAACTTGAGATTTTGGCTTAAGGCTCTCTATGATATCAAATTCTTATATTGTTGTCATTTAGCATTACATTAAATGTATATTCGATACAATTTCTCAGATTCCCATTAGCACATGTGCTCAAGGAGACACTGTGAAGCCTGCAAACAGAGGTTAGAATAGGCAAAATAACGAAACATGAATTTGCAGTGGCTGGTTAGTTATGAACATTACATAAATCCTTCCTTTTGGATAACAAAATAACGTAGGCTGTAACAGAGCAGCTGCTGGCACAGACAATCATATTAGCGGCACTTTGCTGAGCCTATTGTAAGAATATCCTTGCTAACAGCATATAGAAGCCTATCGCAAACAGATCTGCTAGGGTGGAGTTCATGAGAAATTATTAGATTGTGAGGGATTTTAAGCAGTAAGTGAACACACAACACTGTGTAATGAGATGGCACAAATGTGTGGGCTTTAGTCCTTGCAGTGCTACAGCATGGTCATCTCCTGAGTGCTCTTGCTTTTGCAAGGGCACCATTGTATACAAGTATGAGCGTAAACAGGTATTAGTGAGAAGGTTTCCTTCTTATCTGGATCTCCCTGAGCCTTTCACAATAAAGCTGCAGAACCAGTGGAGACTGGTACTTGCTTAGCAAACTGTGGCTGTTTATGATCTAATAGTCAGGTTTGGGGAGGCTTTTACACAGACAGCAAAAAGCACATCCGTAGCAAGGGTCAAACTTCAATTCCCTGCTATAAAGTCCAGGAACACAAGAACACTCCAGAGAACAAGGGTAAGGGTTTTCTATATATCTGCAAAACATTTCTCCTACTTTGTTCTCAAGAACAACAGAGTATTTTTGGCGGAGAAATAGAAAATCAGTATGTTTCTACATTATTAGGAATGATCAGAATATGTGCACACATAGAGACAGTATTAAGATAGTATAGTTGGTCTTAGTTTGGCTACTACTTAACTTCTCCAGATAAACTCTGCATTCATCAGCAYGTTCCTTTAGGGAATTAGTGGTGTACATAGTAAATAAGGGACCATTTTCATGAAATTTTATTCGGACAAGAATTCTATTTTGGGACTGCTAGTTGTCGACATTCTAGTGTGACCCAGTGATTATAAAGCAGAGTTTGGAATTTATGAAAACCCATTTATCCTTCAAGGGTATCCTTTAAAACAGTGGGAATGAAGAGCCTTCAGTAAGTTCGCTGGTGTGACTAAAAGGGACATGAGTACTTCTCGGCTTCAAATCTTATCTATGCTCACTAATCAGCAGAAAGGTTACAAACTAACCTTTCTATTGTAGCCCACTCTGTATTCACATTTACGGAAAGGTAACATGACACAATTCTTATTTTAAAAGTGAATGTCRCAACGCACATGAATACATATCAAGTGGCGCATATGAAGGCAATGAGCACACAACAGGAAGCCCACATGTGCTTACAAACAGGGACATAAATACAAAGCTGTGATAGCAGAAGGGATGCCTGATGCACAGGCAAATGTGCCCAGGGATAGAGGCACATGCATGGTGGAACACATGTTACCACTGTTTCCACACCTTCACTTCCCTGCACTTTTAGGGGGATAGTAATTAACCATCAAAGCCCAACCTAGAAATTATTTACCTTTATACATGCTAGTTAAGGAGTTGCTTTCCTCTCTAATAGTTAATAATGACAGTTGCTTTAGAGCAAATACAGAGTATCTTTGGAAGCGGCAAACACCTAACTATCACAACTTTCATGCAATCTAAAAAACAAGGTGGTATTCCTAGGCTCCTTTTAGCAAACAAAAGAGAGAACTGATCATAAACTGGGTCGAGATAGATCAGTGTACCTCGGAGCAGATCGGATGGCCACAACTTCCCAGGAGGAAATGTTGTCCTGGAAGGATTAATAGGGGTACATCTGTGCCATCAGCAGCCCTGTACAATACCCATCAGCTCTCTGGGAGTTCAATATGGCATTTCCTTTTAAAATGTGCTTTTTGCTTGATGAGCACTGAAGGTAAATCAGCTCCAGCAGTAGCCATGCCTGTAGCTCCGCTGGAAAAATGCCATATGTTCTGCCCTCTGAAMCCCCCTGGATGGCCACAAATGCAGAGCAGCMAGAAGTGGAGGTCTAGGAACGAGGTTGGCTGGGATGCTAATCACAATACATATCAAGGCCTGAAAGGGAACGACACAACTTGTTTTGCTTTTCAAATTCCCTTGTAACCGACCCTTGTGGCAGCTTTAAGACTGCCCTGGAACCAGCTGAGCAGTTACTGCTCCCAGCTGCAGGGACAAGAGACTTTACGCCATTGCAGAAGGGCATGTGCGCCTGCAGGGGAGGTTTGGGCTGGAGAACAAAGAGGGAAACCTAATGGAACCTAAACCGAATGTAAYGACCAGTGAGGGGGGAGAACCTTGCAGCCTTTCCAGGATCAGACAGGCCAACATCCACATTACTACAAAAACAAAACAAAAATTTCTATGAATGCAAACTAGGACACCCTGTGAGGAGACTGTAAAAATCACATCATGATAGCTTAGATTTGTCTTTGTAATTGAGGGGCATTTCCACATGAAACAGTTCTGGCTATTTATGTGGATTTGAGAACACTCTTGTGTAGGTATTTTCTGAGTGAAAAACTGAGTAGTTCCAGTGCATTTACACTGATTTTTACCATTCAAGGTCTTGGCCTCTGTGAGAATTAAGTATCTTATTGCAAAAATAAGCTTAGATCTTATCCAGACTCAAATATCTTATTGCATCTGGCTTTCCCATAAGATTGTATCTTTTCTGTAATAATAGAAGCAACTGAGAAATGCACCAACTTTAAAAGAAACGGCTTAAATCCAATACACAGAAGAGCATGCAATAACAGCAGACAGAACAGAGTTGATGTGCCTGTATTCCTGCTGTCACTTTTGAAAAGGATCCCGGGCCTTCTCTAATCATGACTATTTCATGCCTCAGATTCCCCACTCCATACTCGCATACAAGTTCCAAACCCATACACAAACCACAGAGATATTTCTGCTTTCTAGGAAACATCTCGCTGAAAAAAAMCGCCTCTCTAATAGGATATAACTACTATAGTATGCATTCCTGATAGACTGTAGTCCCCACATACTAAGTGTATAATTTTAGAGCTCCATTTTTCTGCTCAGTTTGAATCCAATTTCATTTGTTTGGGCATGATTTTCCCCTTGGAAATACCTGAGCTTGATTTACAAGTACAAATAAATAGACTTCTGAAAGAAAATTCTAACACAGATCCATGCAGTGCATTAGAAACGTACAGAAACACAACCACACATGCTAAACCAAAGGCTGTAGCTTAATTCAGCCTTTAGTTATTAAAGGACAAGATGGGACAGTGATGGGCAAATCTCCAAAAGGTCATAATGCTAGCTTGCTTTCCATAAGCATTGCCAAAGTCAAATACTTCTCAAAAGTAATTGACCTTCTCAAGTCTGTAGAACTGAGAGAAAAATGTAAAAGAAAAAAACTACCTTGGAACATTTTTGGCAATACTTGTATTTAGTTGAGCAGCAGGAAATATTATATATTCAACCTTTCTTATGTTATTTCAGCCCTTCCACATTTGGTTAAATCTGTAACCAAAGAAATGAAGATTAACCAAGTAGTCTGTACATGTCCTACCTTCTGTGTACCTGTGCATAGGTATACAAAGGCACATGGAGTTGAGGGCRCAGACTGATACATTTTGGGCCCTTGGCGTAAGTCTGAATTTTCTAGAAAGGTCCTCAACTGGAGATGGCTCAGATGATATGAAATCCTATCTCAAGCGCTTGAGATTTTTGCCTAATTACTGTCACTGGATCTTTGTTCTAGCCTCCGTTTGCAGCTTGATCAGTGTCTCAGGAATAGGTTACTTCAGCATCCAGTCTCCCWACCCTTCTGGGCTGCTCTTCTGCCCGGATGGGACCACATAGCAAAGAGCTGACAAGCAGAAGTCACCCCAAGCTTATTCTCTGCTTCTTCACTTGCTTGTTTTTAATGGATGTTGCCTGCATTAACTTCATATTCCTGACATTGTCAATGTCCAGCTTCTGGCAGGAGACCTTACATTTGCTCCCTGAAGATCATATTCTGGAGGCAAATTCTTGGCCTTGCTGAAATCAACAGCAAAATTCTATTGTCTTCAATGAGAAGAGATTTTGATCTTGCCCTTTAGACAAACACAGTAGTCTTGGCAGTGAAAGGGGAAAGCAGAGCCACTGCTGAGGAAAACCTTCAGGGTAATGGTGAGAATGCCTTCTAAATAAGATTAGCAGCATCATATGAGACTCTGGGCCAGACAGCTTAACCAAACTGATACCCAGGAGTCCCATCAAAGATCTAGAAATGTTATGTTGATTATAAATATCCTACCAGTGTCAGGAAGAATCCRAAGAAACAGTGAAAAAAATAAAGGATTTGAAGTCAGTATCCTAGTGCTACCTGCACTTTACTGCTTGGATTCAACTACATTTTGCAGTAGTGGCTGAAAAGTCCCCAAGTGACTTACAAGCACTCAGATACAATATGGTGAGCACTGAATTATTTCCTCTTTGAAGAAGAATKTGTCACTTAGAAAAACACTGAATAATGATTTAATATGATTTAAAACTTGTTGGTGAAGGACATTCCATCACTACACTTTGGAAGTTTTTTTTCTAATGAGGGATTACTCTCATGTCTAAAAAAAAACCACGTCTCCTTTCTGTTCTGAAGTTACTTAGCTTCCATGTGTATTCACTGGATTTACTCATATCCTCTTCTATCAGATTTCTACCTTTCAATTATCAGATTAATGTTCCCCAAACATGTACTTAAAGATCATGACAGTCAAGTCACCTCTTAATCTTCTTGAACTGATTTCTTTAAAACTTGTTATAAATCCCATAATTATTCTTTTTTCTTTTCTTCTCTAAATCCTTGCTTGTATGACATGATTTTTAAATGGTGAAAATGAGAACGGGACAAAGTACTTCAGCAGGATTCACCTCAGTGTCAATACAAGGGTAACATAACCTCCCCACCACTGATACTTCCTTGTTTACATAGCCAAGGATGACTCTAAACCTTTGGCCAGAGCATCACATTAGCAGTTCACATTTATCTATCCTAACAGAGGGTCACTCCTCCACATTCAGCTTCCAGGTGAAAGACCTTCCCCCACCACCCATCCTTTAAGCATGACCCACCTCCTGTCTTTCTATATGTATGACTTCACACTTGGCTTTACTCTAATGCATACTGTTTGCATGTTCTCAATTTATGAAAACACCCAAATGAGAGTCCTGTTTTGGTCATTGTTTACCACTCCCTGAACTCTGCAACATCTGCAAATTTTATCAGCACTGATTTTATGTTTTCTTTCAGGTTGTTGACAGATAATATTAACTAGTAAAGAGCCAAGATTGCATTGTGCTGAATAAGAGGGAATGTGGCCAGAGTCACACTGTTCAAGCAACATCTCTGTTTTTCAGCATGGGAAAATAAATACCTGTGATACAAATGAATACGAGCTTCCACAAGTCAAGAGAAAAAGATAGGAGAAAGAGATAAAAAGGAGATTGGCAAGATCTGCCTCCTGCTCTCTCTTAGGTATTCCATAACCCATGTTATCTCTCTGTAGCAGCACAGCACTGCAGGAATCTAACACAACTCTGGCAAAGGGGACTTTTTGCCTACACATATCTTTTTTTACTGGTGTAACAGAGGGGCATTTGCCATTTACAGCACCATACCCAATCAGAGCACTGCGCTGGCACTGCTGTTATTACCTTATGCTAACACACAGTAGCTCTCTGAGGGCTGCTAAGAGCCATTATCCCATCTTTACAGATGGAAGGGACAKGGAAGGCATTGAAGGCACCTACAAGCAGCTGCAAAGCACCCTCAAGCAACCTGTGCACCTCCCACCACTCTGCCACATTAGTTTAATTAGTAAAGAAAGCAGCCTGTCKTACTCTCACAAAGCAGTTTCATTATTGCCCAAACACTCTTTTTCTCTCAAAAGCATCTAATTCATTGCTGAGAGCAATTTATTACTCTGTTCTCCTCCTGAAACCACCAGCAAAAAGCAACCTATACCTTCTGCAACTGCCTGTATTCTCTCTGTCAGCCACTCTCTTTTTTTTTCCCCCTTTTTCTTACAAAATGTCTATTGTAATGCTCTTCTAATAACTTTCTCATGAAACTGGGTGCCTCTTCAAGCCTGCTCTGTCACCAGGGTTTGACAAGTATTAGAGCAACCTCACAAGGCGGCCTGTGAGCTTGTTAGTGCAAAGGACACCATGTGTTGAACACATTGACAGCTCTCAATAAATAACATCCCTGCCGAACAGCTGGTTGTATGGCTYGGGTTTGCGAGAATGTTGTCCACATTGCCTACTTACGTTCATCCTCCTCAATAATGCACTGAAGTTCCTGTGCATGGGGGGAGGAAATACATCACTTCCAGAGACACCAAAGGACACACACACAAAAAAAATCTGAAAACAAGTTTAGATCCTGACTCTTAAGTTTATGGCCCATTTCAGACATACAGTTGTGCAACTGCGTGCTGATTTCTTGATACAGGCAGAAGAGATGGTCACACTGAGGAAGGAAGGTGAAAGATGTGRGATGGTGGGAAGAAGGATCCTCGCCTTTCCACTCTCTCTCATTAGAAACATAGCCCCCCATTTCACTTACTGCTTTTTTAAGGGTGAGAGCACAGAAACTGTTAGACGAACCGTTGCCAAACTACAGTTTTGCCCTCTCAATGTGACAAAAAAAAAAAAAAAAAGCACAGTCAGGGACATAAAGGTCCTTGTTTTTCTGCTGTGCAGTCAATGCTTGAAGCAGAGGGAATGTGGTTCAGTGCTTAGCTTCTTGCAGCTCCTAGGAGGTGTCTAGTCTCCACAAGTGCCCTGGTCACCCTTCTCTGCTGAGATCCCTGCCCCACAGAAGCCAGGTCAGAGAAGAAACCCAGACCCCGGCAGTAGCATGTTGCCTCTGCAAGATCCATCTGCTGTTGCTTCCCACATCCCTCTCTGGCCTGCTCCACAGAGCCTGCAGGTGTTTGGATACAGCTGTCTCCCAGGAAAACTGGTGGTATGCTGATGCTTAAAAAACAAATAAAGAAAAAACCATAGTATATGGTGTACAGCTGAAGACCAGCCCAGTCTGGGCATTACCTCTAGTGAGACACAGAATGTAAACAGCCCATTTGATTAAACCATCTCTAGCAAGAGGACTTTAGGGAATTCCAATCTTCCCTAGCTCAAACACATGTAGAAAATACATTGGTACTTGGCAACTCATTAATCCAGAGCTCTTCAAAGGGCAAGAATGATGTGCTCAAGAAAGCTCACCAGTATAAATAAGACCAATTACATTTTCCTTCTTCCCATCCTTTTTTTTTTTTTTTTTAATCTATTCAAGGGCACAGAGATGGTGCAACAACTGATAAACTTTGCCCATGCTGAAATACAGAATTCTGAGTTCTGAAATATCACTCCTGTCTTCCCCTTGTTGSGGTGGAGAGATCACACTCAAACAGTCCCCCAGATAAGGCTATAAATTACATGCCAGAAAATATTTGTACAATAAAAGAAACCCCTTTTTCAAAAAGAAGCAACAGGTAAGACTATTTTAAACCATCACATTTGAAGGCACAGAGATTCTATTTGCACTAGAAACATTTTGCAGTACGTCTAATGTTTCAAAACCAGAGCTTTCACATCTATTGAACTGGAGAGAACACTTCTACTCCAAATGTCTAAAATGTCTACCTTGAGGATTGCTTCTCTTGCCAGATGTTCATATATTTTCACCCAGATCTCAAAGAACAAAATCAGCACTTTTCCAAATCCAGACTGGGATGTCATTTCAGCAGCTCTAACGCTGAAGTCACATCAACTCATTACAACTATTCACGGTGCCATGTACATTAATAACTCGCTTTCACAGTGTTCTTCCTTATGATATCACAAAAATTAGCAACTGCTCTACCCTAGGAATATGCAGCGGGAATGTTTCCTGAAATATGCCATCTAGAATTGCCATCCAGGGCATGCTGCCTGTCAGACATCATGGAAACAAATAGTTCCAATTCCTGCTTGAGATCACCAATATGCAGTATTTTAAGGCACAATCCAGAAGAAAAGAAAATRGACTTTTGCCTGCGCTCTCCCTGCATCAGAAGAGGTGCTACCTGGGGCAAGCTAAAATATTCCATGTTTTCGGGCAGAGAGCACCATTAGCATGCCTGTCTGCTCCTAGCTCCAGAGTTCATGGTGACTGCAGAGCCCAGAGCTATTTGCTTGCTTGGTTCCTGCTCACTCCTGCATCCTTGCACTGGCACATCTGTGAAAGAAAGGTGCAAGACCAGACACATCAGCCTTTTGCTCAAACAGGAGTTTCATGAAGCAGGAACATCATCCTTTGAGTTATTTCAGTCCTTTTACATTTTTATAGCCTTTGCACAACTCAAAAGCAATAAATAGTTTGTCAGGAGTCTGGATCTAGATTTTTTTTTTTTTTTTTAAGAAGAAAGAAAATCAGTGGACTTCTGAGAAGGACATTCTGCAGGTTCATTTGAGTTAGTCTCCTTGCTTGTGTTCCTGAATAGAGTCCAGGCTGATCATTATTTTAAAATGAAGTGACTCTAGAACTTGACCCGCTCTTTTTTCTATGTTTGCCATGACAGAGAGAAAAGAAGAAAAAAAGACATCATCAGAGAAATTCCTATAAGCAGATGTGTAGTAGGAAACATCCAGCAACCCTTCTAGGTCCAGCCCACAGACCGGCCCTGATTGTATGGTTGATTTTCATTAATTGACTTTTTTTCCTCTGAACTTCCTCAGAAGTCTTTTTTTTTTTTTTTTTAAATAAACAGATGAGGGGATATTATTCCTGGACGTAGGACAGTAGAGGAGGAGGTAAATAATGAGTTTAGGCCAACAAGACCAGAGAAGAGAGTTTAAAAGTGTTTGTTGCTTGAAACACAAAGAGTTCACTTTGAAAATGGTATACAGACTAATTTTACAAGCTACAAGAAATACAAKAGGTGTATGTAAAAAATGCTCTGAGAAGTGAAAACAACCCCACATTGTCCAAACTTTTCCCACCATAACGTTACACACCCAAACTAAACCACCTACAGCAGCAGCAGAGGTTGCAGATTGTTCTCCATGGCATCCACTTGTCAGCTTGTTCATTTTCCCCATTGTCTGCACTCAAATTCTCCTACATGTTCACTGGTCTGGAGCAGCCTCCCCTCACTTCCTGTCCAAAGGAGTTACTCTAGATTTACACTGGTGAGCTCGACAACAGAATCTGGCTTGTACTGCTTACCCTTCCCTCTGCCAAGTACATGTTTCAAAATCCTGTGCGTAATACATTTAGTTAACATTTGCTTTCTSTCCCAGTGCTCTTTTTCCTCCCTGAACATCTCCATTCATGAGCTCCAGCACAGGAGGCTTTCAATTCTTGCTGAGTTTACACTGGAAATGATTTTCATTAAATTATCACTGTTGAAAGATGCAGTTTTGACCTTGGAGAGAAGGCTGCTCTGTTCTTCCACCAGACAGATGCAAGGTRAAACTGCAGTAATGCAAGCTTCAGAGTTCAATGCTAACACCTCAATCTTTTCAAGCACAGATGCTGCGGACCTCAGAACAAAATACAACTTGTGCAGATCATAGGATGCAGAGCTTCCCTGTTGATGCTATCAACAGAAACAGCAGTTGTTTAACTGTGAGCACATGTACCGGATGATGATCCCTCCCCAAAACAGTCAGCTGTTATTTGGGCTCTAACATGTGGTGTGCAAAGCCCCTCTGCAACCACTCACCTGATCCACATCTATGTGGTGAACGAATTGTTTTGCCCTTAATTAACACCCTAAGCTATCTGCGGCCAGATTTTCAGCACATCAAGATGCTTAGCAGTTACAATATACATGTTTTACAAGCTGTTTTTGCAAGGGAATACATTAATTARTGGTAATATTAATTACCAAAACCATCAAAATATTCAAATATAAATAACAGTCTGAATTGAGAGTCCCGAGTAAGATTTGCTTTTCTCTCCCATATACAAGACCATATACTTTCTATTTTCAGAAATAAAATAATTTGTAATTTTTCAAACATAATGAGCATGCTTGGGTCAAAGGTGTTAAATTCAAGACCATTTCGAAATAGCTCATGTCTCAAATGCCAACAGGTCTCCTTCTGTCACTTGTCCTCTATGTTGCTAGGGCATGAGACCAGGTAGAAGAGTCCATAATCACACTACGAGCTCAGCACCATGCACTGTAGTAACCCATTAAAGAACCATGAACAGCTACAAGAAAAATATTACAGGATTGAGAGTACATTGTCTTCAAATGGAGGACAATCCAGGCTGAGGAGTACCCATGATCACCACTATATAGAGTTTAACAAGAGGCCAAGTCTGTGGACTGCTGCCACTTCTGTCACCGACATGCTGCCACATCTCTGACATCGGATTATCTCCTCTATTTCCCATTTTAGAGGACAATGATCTTCYATACCTTAGAAACTCATGATCGCCATTTGAAAGTTTCTTTGAGATAATGCTCAGGGCCGCAAAGCACAATCTTACTGCAATAATAAAAACACTAGAATACGTTAGAACAGAAGCAAAATAACCAACATTCAACACTAAGACAAACCAGTAATAGTGAATAGCCTTTCCTTTCCATCTCGTCCYCTTTCTGTCTTAAATAAAACAAAAAAAAAAAATCAATAAGAATTCTTTCCTCAATCCAATGCACTGATATTTGTGAATATGTTTCCAAAACAACAAAGAATAGGCAATGAAGAAAACGAGGAAAAAAAGGAGCCTGCAGCTTATGCATGGTGTCTGGTGCAGGCCTCTTCTCCCAATTCCATGACAGCAGAAAACTCCCAGGAATCAGATGAGAGAGGGTCAGAGATGGGTCAGAGCAGAGAAATCCATGTGGGAAAGTGATTTAAAGCAAATAATGAGACAATAAATTAGATAAGGAAAAGAAAGAAAAAACACAGCAGAAATGAGGAAGGAGAAGAGATAAAAGGTCCCTAAATATCACTCAAAAGGAAGACTCAAGGAAAACCTACAGACCCTAGGTCTTAATCAGCAAGGAACAGAGTGGGTTTCTTCTCTAACACCAATTATTTTGCTTCCATGAGCTGGTATCATATGTCTTAGAACCTTTTTCACCAGGCCAGTTCCAGATATTTTGTGGTTTCAGTTCACCCCCACTGCCCTATCAGTGAGAACAACTGCACACTCCTTGTTTGTGTACCACTCAGATGGTTATTAAACAGAACAATATCAATAATTCCTGGAAAATATGCATAAGCATATGCTTGAGAAAGCGCACAAACACACAGACTTCTTATCTGCTGCTCCTGTAGTATTTTGCACAAAGGTTGGCTGAAGGTCTAGGTCTTAGCTGCCAACCCAGGGGTTACCCTTCATCTGTGAGGTGGGGATGCTACCCTCCTGTGCTGGAAGAGGAACAGAACTTCAGAGAGCTCATGGTTATCAATGGAACAAYGCTTGCTTGCTAGGGAGGAAGGAAACAGACTAATTCTCCCTAGCTGAAGACAGGAAAGAAGGGGGAATCAAGAACACTAAGAATACAATAGTGATAAGAGAGTGTGGAGGGACTGGATAGAAAAGTTGCACACTTAGACCACTTATCAAAACAGAAAAATGGAGATCATCTTTTGAATAAGTATTCATTTTAATCCTGAAAAAAAAAAAAAAAAAGTCTGAAAGAGACACAAGCCAAAGATTGGATTTGGATTATAGTGAAAACATCTAAAATAAACATATCCCCTTCCCCAGGCCAATTTCTCTGACATTAAGGCTTCATATTTTTTCTCTTCTTGCTTGACTTCAATATCCAAAGCAAGACAGAACAGCAAAATAATGGATGTTAGTGCAAAGACCATGGAAGAATATGAGCTGCACATGATGGATTCAAAATTCTCCTAAATCAGAGCTTAAGTCTACCAAAGTAAATGGCATTTTCCCATGATCTTGAATAGGTTTAAGATCATATACATGTTACTTCTGTAATTCTAACACCATGAATCCATCCTCCTTCTCACCAAGGGAAAATCTGACTCATATTTATGTTTGTTCACATTTTTGCTATGATACATACTGTACCTACACTTAGGTGCTGGCAAACTTATGTATGCGAAGCAGTTCTTGACTAATCAAATTGTTCTTTATGACTGCTATGAATAAACAGATCAGAATGCAAAGTTCCGGGCTAGATTTTGATTCCCTTTTTAACTCATCTTTTTGAATTTTGCTCTACTCCTGTTCACAGTAAGAATACTTTGACTTTATGTGGCTTTAGGGAGACCAAACTATAATAGGCACTAACATTAAATCAGAACAGTTTACAAGATCTGCCACTTTTGTCAGAATATGTAGGAAAATAAACAAGCTTCTTTCCTTCATCACAGGAGTTTAAATGCTCTATTGATCTGAGGAAAAAAAAATCAAAGATGCTTTGGAAATCTTGTGTGTATGTGCCTGTACACTCACATTATAGAAAATGAAGAGAAGATTAGGGACAAGCACAGAAAAGCAACAAAACATTTATTTTCCACAGAAAGCTGAAACAAAGAAYCACATCCACAAATCATCTAACCTAAGGCAAGGAAATGACTTTTCTGATGCACTTTCATAAGATTTAAAGACGTACCTCTGTAACAAGTGAATATATTCAGTCATACTATGATGACATCTAGGAACTGGTACACAGACTAAGATCAGAAAAGAATGGGAAACGTTTGACCAAGTATGTTTTCTAGGAAAAAAATAAATTAATCAAAACAGACTATCTGTGGAAAAGGATCAGTCTGGGCACATATTCTAACTAAAATTTCAATATACGTTTCACAATCGTCAAAATGCCTGATTTAAAAAATACGTATATATATAAATAAAAAGCTTAAAAGAAGATATTTTTCTCATAGTTAACAATTTTCTAAAGCAATACCTTGCATTTTGAGGTTCTTAAGAACTGTTAGTCTGTCCCTCTCCCCTCCTGTCCTATATTATAGCAATGACTTTTAGACTCAGCTAAAGATCTGTGGCCTGCGCTATATCAGAACATACAATGTGAATATTCTGTGAATGCTTGGACTAATTATATAATATTATATCCGTCTCACTGAAAAGGGCTGAATCTGGCAACCCAGGGGGTCCCTTCTATGTCTTTGCTCCTATAATTTCTATCAAAGACAAGAAATGAGGACCTGAACAAACAAAGGCTAAAACTGGAGGCAAAACTATTATATGAGACCATTTCAGCTGACTTCAGTCACTAAAGGGTTTTTTTTTTTTTTTCCAATATATCTTTTTGGAAAAAAAAAAGTCATTACAGTTTGGCTTTTTATTCTGGGACAGGCCAGTGTGAACAACCAAAATCAAAGGCAAAAGTGCTCAGCAAATGGTCTTGAAAGCACCTAAATACCAGGTCCTGCAGCATTTGTACTGTACAGCTCCTCAGAAAGAGGTCTCAGAATGAACCTTGGTTGCATCAAGCCTTGGGAGCTTGGCATCTTTGTCCTTGCTATGCTGCAGCAGGACCCCTTCTAARGCATTTCACAACCAAATTGCTGTTCTCACGTGATTTGGCCCTTTGGTCCCATCCTGCATTTTAAATAGGTTGGATCCTAGTGACCAGGGCACTTCCTTGTATTCTGAAGACTYGATTTCAATCCTTCATCTAAGGTATTCAAGCTCACATGTCCATCTAACCTAAACATAGTGCTAAACACTAAATGCTATTCTGRGTAGAAATATTTCTGACTCCATTTGTTGTGTCCCTGAGGACAAAAAAATCTTATTATCAGTGAGATGAGAGAAGAAAAGAAAGGAGAAACACAACTAATGGGCCCTGCTGTTCACATCTGCTGGTGGGTTCTGGTCCTCGTTGTTCAGTGTTCCTGGCAGAGAATTTCTGCCATTCTCAGCAAAGGCAAACGAGCCTAAGAAGCCATGATGTGGGAAAAACATGATCAAATTCCTGTGCCCCGCTTTTARAAGAGAAAGCAACTTGTCCTGTTATTAATGAGAAATATCAGTCACCTACCTTCATGAAGTGGTTTGGGGTCAGGGTCTCAACCACTGAGATGCTGAGTGAGACCTTAGGGACTGAGGATTAAAGCAAATCCCTCACTTAAGACTGTGACCAGCACCCGGCGTCGCGCACAGCAGGTGCTGGCAGCAGCTATTGCTCTCCAGCTAGCAGCATTGGGTCCCCTCCGCTGTGTGCAGCACTCCACAGGCCAAGCAGGGCCCTCTCCGGAGAGAAGCTTTCTTGGAGCTGGATCTGCCTCTCGGCAAATCCACAGGGTAACAAGGGCTCCACAGGCTTCTCCTCAAGCCCACTGCTTAGGCTTTCCCTCTCTGCTTCTCCAGACTTTTTCCCTGAATCCCTGTGGAGAGCCCCATTCCAGGTCTCTCTGCAAACATAGTCCCCTAAGCCTGCTTTCTGCTTCCTGCAAGCTTTTCTAACTGAAACATGGGCTAGCTTGAAATAAATCAGGCCTAAATGAAACTTGGAGAGGCCAACTCAGCTTGTGAAAAATCACAGTGCCTGCAGAATAGCCATATGTTATTTAGGAATCTAAATTTACCATCCCTCACACATAAAAAGTCTAACTTCCTTCTTTTTTATTACCACTTTATTGATTAGAGCAGCCCACATGTAAGTGCTTTAAAGAAAAAAAAAAGTTATCCTCACTGTGTTGTTCTGACTCTAGTCTCTAGCTTTTTAAAGGAACAAGGCAGATTGAAACTGARAGCCTCAAGAGAAGAAAAATTCTTTTCCTCACTCTAGTTTTCAAATCCTGTCCCAGCTCCTGCAGGATGAGGAAACTGAGACATCCAAATATGAACGTTCAGTAAGAAATGGGCTGTGTCCTATCTGCACAGCGGCCTATTTGTCATGACTTATCCAGATTCATAGYCATCAAATGCCTAATCATCTGAACCCTTCTGCAGGGAAAATCACACTGGATTGCTCCTGTGCTCTCCTATAATCTTTAGGAGCAGCGTATCAGTGTCTAGGCACCCTGAAAGACCATCAGCATAGGTGTTTGAACTTCTATTGCTTGCCGTGTCGTTGCTGCCACGAAGAGAAGCAGGGCACTGCACCACCCACAGCTGTCCAACAGTTATTCTCCTCTCTGCATCATGCCCATCACTCCAGTATCTGGGCATATGTGAGCCCCCTAATTAAATGACAGAACTAGAAACTGCTACATTTGACTCAGATGTTCTCTCATCTTTCATTTTCTTAAAGATCAATCCCCAAACTTCAGTTAAAAGATAACAAGCTACCAAAGAAGAGAAACTACCACATTATCTACCCAGTTATTATTTTAATGCTAATAAATATTGATGTAAAATCTATATTGAAGAGTTACTCAAGTTCCTAGGATACCTGCCAAGAGTCTCAGCTCCCTGGGACAGGACCCAGCTCACTGATTCTGCTTGAACTGTATTAATTCAGTAACAGATTCAAAACCTATAGGAGGAAATTAAATGAACACCAAAACTAAATGCAAGTTCTCAAATCCCGCAAACAGACCTCTGTAGTGTCATTTACATTATCTTCATAATTGCCCAATTATTGGGTTCCTGACACAGACATTTCTCAGTCCGTTWTATACACGGTCTGTGTCTTTAAGTGAGCTCCACTCTGCTGATTTTGGCATTTCTTCCCTTTCGGATTCTGATGCAATTTTACTTTCAGCGAGGACCGAAGCTGGGAAAACATAGGCACTCCCTTACATATGAAGCTTTATTAAGTTGGGATCGTGCTCTCTGTTGGCAGACAGGGGAATAGAGAGACAGAGGAGAATGAATCAGGGAGGGAAAAAAACAAAACAAAACAAAACACAAATAACTTTCACTCTTCAGAGGAGGCATGCCTTCTTGCTCTGGCTCCYGCTGCCGATCATTCATCACACTCTTCTCAGCTAGTAAAGAGTCAACATCTCATTTCTCTGAAAACATGATCTATCCCATTCCTGAGCTTTTAGAAGAAAACACACTGACAGGGACTCTAGAGGATCCTTTTTCTTAGGCTGGAATTGCATTTCCACAGTAGAACTGAAATATCTTTGATTACAACAGAAGCAAGGTCAATGGTGCTTTGAAGTGTCTTATTTTGCATGGCATGTGTATTATCTAACTCCACTACAGTCTGGACTTTAACCCTTTTCTTCACAGCTAGAGAAGCATTTGAAGACTCTATCCTGGAAAGCGTGCAAACTTGCATGATTAATACCACGTGTACATGTGTGTATGTGCAAGAGGGATGTACTGTGCTGTGTGGTAGGTAGTGTTTGTCCAAGAACTGTGTGGCCCAGGGAGTGACCCAAGAACACGCCGCTTGAGAACTGCCCGCACAGTGCGAGTCACACCACGGGAGCTGCAGAAATTAAGCACAGCTCAGCTCCGAAAATGCTTCTGAGCTTTTGCGTAACACAGATCAATGGGTCAGACTTCTTGTTTCCCAACAGCTTTCCCTGACAAATGCCAGAACAGATATCAGTGAAGTCAAGCAGCGCAGCAACAACATCAGTGCCAAGCAGTGTGAAAATTGGCAAAACCTGGCACCAAAGACTGCCTGTCATTAGAGACAGGGCATGGCCCAGTGCAGTGACGAACCCGCTTAACAGCGCTGTAAAATTAGCCATTTATGAAAACAAATTGAATATTGCAGCAAAGSGTGACGTAAGGAAAGTTGGCTCCAGAAAGAAACAGAAACTCCCGTAGCCTAGAATAGCAGAAGAGTTCCTTTGAAACAAGGCTCAAACATAGAAGCTCGTAACTACACAGATTCTACATGAGGTCTTTAAAAGACAGACAGTCTTCCTTTACAGGCAATGCTTTTGGCTCCTATATCACTCACAACTACTACTTAAATGACCTGAGATGAGCCTCAAGGAGAGACTGAAAGAAGCAGCCAGGAGAGGTAGAGGGGAGGAGGTAAAAAGTAGATGAAGATACAGAAAGGACCCCCAAATGAGGTGTTTTCCAGTCAATCCAGACCCATACAAACACACAATTTCCCTCCTCCCATCTGGGATGGAAGTTGGGAATAAACTCGCTTCTCACACCATCAGCAAATTTGCCCCTGTCCCTGCCCTGCATTTTAGCAACCAGAAGAGCCTTTGATTTCAGTGGGGTCCCACAGACGCAGCTCCAATGGCAGAACAGGGCTTCTCAGTCTGTCACAGCCCAAACAGTGAAAATGAGAAAGCCAAGTATTTTGGCAGCCAGAACCCTTGATTTCCTCATTGAGGGGAGTGTAATCTCTCCCTAAGCTTGCTGCAGGTCTGGGAGGCTGTAGTGTGTGGAGGATACTCCAAGTAAGTTCCTCTTGGATCTCTTCCAGGTGTTTACACACAGAGCCAAACCTGGCTGCTCTTCAAGAGTGTGTGTATGTGGCGGGGAGGGAGAAGTTTAAAAATAAAATAAAATCAAAGAGTCCTCCAGAGCTGAGCAACAAGGTTTATGGTGCTAACTGGGGCATTTATTTTCATTTTTAACAGTGGAATGTTATTTCCCTGCCTAAAATGGGTCAAGTGTTTTATAGAAGCAACAACTCAACCTCCCCCATCCAATTAAAGCATTTTACTACAAATGATCTTTGTGTATGTGTGTCCAGATTAGCTATTGTGTGAGTAACAGGTATTTGTACAAGAGACAGACACAGTGTCTGAGGTGCTGGATTAAACATATATAAAAAAATTAATTGACCAACTGTGCTGACCAAATGATGAGATCTATGCAAGCTCAAACTCTACCTTTCCTAACTTTAAGCAGAAGCAGTTTGAGATCCAGTACTTGAGTTCAGACTGGGAAACAGAAGAGTGGAGCATGAGAAAGGGAGGGGAAATAACGCAAGTAATACTCTGCCTCTTCTATGAAATCACTCATCTATCTGTCCTCCTATAGGCAAAAGGAAGACCAATGCAGACCCTGCATCTCCTACCCACCCTGACAGCCACACACACCACATCTGCCTCTATAGAAGCCAGCAGAGTAGATAGGATTGGAGAAAGTTAAGGGAACATATTGCTAAGTTCATCTTAGTTTTTGTTTTCCTTAGGACAAAGAAACTTTCTTGAGGGACAACAGTCCTGTAGGTCAAGGATGGGGTGGTCAGGATTAAGAAAATAAAGGACAGGGATGTGGCAGGGGAAAGAAGGAAGAGCAGCACTTGAGGCTCCTCGGGTGATGGTACCACCATGACAAGTATCTGGTGCATTCTTGTAGGAAGTGACTTCAGTTAAAGGGAAAGGGGAAATCCTCCCTGTCTCTTTAAGGCATCCTAGGACATGGAAACTTTGTACTTTCAGGGAATCTCCTTGCCAAAAGAACTGTAAAACATCTCTTCCTCCTCCCCCCCATCCGTTTCTCATTTTGATTTGTTTTCCTTTTTTAAAGGGCATTTCCATTTTCTATGACTTCCTTCAGAGCAAAGATGGATGTGGCGTCATTTGTAAGTGTTTGTAGCCCTCCACAAAGTATCCAATTTCATGACAACTTCACTGCACTTTATCACTACAGCAAGGAGAGGGAAGGAGGTGGCGGCAGGGAGGGGGAGAGGGAGAGAACACAGGGGAGAAAGGAGGACCCAAATTCACGATGGGCTCRTAGAATTTAAATAAGAAAAGTRCAATATTCTTCATTATTTCTCAGCTCAGACAGCTTAGCCTGGTAGAGCTATTTGACTGTACAATCATTTGTGCTACACTTGCCATTTCTAAGAGGGGACAAAAATACTCAACACATCCTCTAGCTGCAGTCTAGTCCCAGCCCTAACTGAGTGTCAAGGGGTTGGGAACTTTCTAAACTCATTTGATTCATTTGAGGTTTCACAATAGCCAAAAGTTCCTTTATAGCTTTTTGGAAACCACACACTAACATAGTATCTAAAAAAGGTAACAATGAAATACATTAAAGAGCTAATAAAATGAAGGAAATCATATAGGGACCTTACACAAGTATTTCTTTGCAGACACACATTAGACAGATTTCTTTACATAAGTCAGACATGCACACAAGCTACTTTTAAATGCTGTACTTACAGTTTTCCAATCTGAGGAGTATTTTACAACCTACCATTAAGAACTCCCTTTCTCACTTGCATCTTACTCCATGCAAACAGAAATACAGAAACTACTTAGGATACTGCCATTTCCCTATGCAAAACTTTATATAACTTTTTCTTTGAGCATACACTTTCGGACAGCTTGCCAAGCTCTGCTATTTCACCATATATACACATAATAAATGCAGTCGCATGTGTTTACACATGCAGCTATGCATTCACGCATGCTGCACCATACACACATGTATTTACRTATACATGAACATATACTATACACATGCACGCCTACAGCAGGCTGCTCTGCCCGCACCCGAGACGTTACAGGGATGCTACGGCTACAGGCACAGCGAAGTACCTACCTGCAATGACAGCCGGAGATCTCTGTCCTCCCTCAGCTTTCAGCCACACTTGCAAAGTGAAGGCATCTCTGGGCAGCTCAATATCTGCTTTCAGCCGCAGCTGATCACCTTGTCCAGTGAAATAGAGCGCCTTGCTTGGGGTAAGGGACTCCTCTTCGTGCTCTGCCTCCCGCTGTTGCCTCCTGCGGGGGACATGCCCAGGCTCCCGAGCAGCTGTGGAGCGCCTTCCTCGGGCTAACCTGGTGGCACAGGTGCCCGGGGCAGCGGAGCGGAGCTGGCGGGTGTGCCTGGTGTCCCTTCTTGCCCTGCGGGAGCGCTCGTCCATCCCACATTCGGGTCCACTGGCTAGGGCTGTACAGAGAAGCGCAAGAGGCAGCAGCAAACTCCAGAGCTGCATTTCCAATCTTCCCCCCCCTTCTCCCCTGCAAATCCTCCCGATCTGCCAGCTTTGGGCTCCTCCTTGCCTTGACTTTCTTCTCTTGTTCACCCTTCTTGGTATTTGCTCTTTTTATAACCCTTCTCAGTTGCTTTTTCTTTTCTTTTTTTTTTTCCTTTTTTTTTCTTTCTTTTTCCTGCTTATAGATTTTTTTTTCTCTTAAAAAAAATAAAATAAAGCAAAACTCCTTCTTGGTTGAAATGTATTTCTCTGTTCTTCCTCCTCTATCTGTCTTCTTCTCCTTTATTCCTCCACAGCTGGAATTCCTCTCTCTTCTTTTCTCTGCTGGATTTTCTTCCCTTTATTTTTTTTCTTCTTAAAAAAAAACACACACAAAACAAAACAAAAAAACAAAACACCCCCCCAGCTCTCTCCAAGACTCAGACCCACTGATTTCCCTCCCCCCAAAAGATGCTCTAATCTATTTATTTTTTTGGCCTCCTTTATAACATAAGCCACAACCCCCTTCTTCCCCCCAACCTCCCCCCCTCCCTTCTTCTCCACAAAATGAAAGAAAAGAGAAAAAGCCCCTCAGAAGATGAGTAAACAAGAATATGCTAATCTACTCTAGGGTGCTCCACCTTCCCAATTGAATGATTCCCATTAAAACTGCAGGGATCATGACTAATCAATCAGCTTGAAGGAGCAGATAGCTCCAGAGGTTCAAACACTTTTGCTGTTTTCTTTTTCCCCCTTCTTTCCTTCTCTTTCTTTTTTCTCCTTCCACTTTCCCCCCGTATTTATTTATTAAAAAAGAAAAAAGACAATTAGCACGAATGGATCACTGTGATAAAAATCCTGCACCCCTTTTTGCAATTTCCCCAGCTTTCCTTCTCAGTCCAGTCCAAAATACACATTCCTATTTTTTTTCTTGGCAAAAGAGAAAGCTATTTCTCCTCTCAGACTCCCCGTTGCACTTTGCTGGTAAACCTTATGTTCCTCTGCAGCACATAAAGAGTCTGGAAACTTGAGTCTCAGATTTTTTTTAATTGCTTTCTTTCTTTCTTTTTCTCCTTTTCACGCTCTCTCTCTTTTGCCAATTCTTTCTTTTCCTTTTATTATTTTTTTAAAGTTATGCAATCAGCCAGGCTCCCCCTTTTGTGGTCCTCCTCAGTGCAGTTGTGTGCAGCTAATCCAAATGTTGTTGCATCAAAGGTTCCCATCAAATCATCAGGAGCTAAAAGGAGAGAATCTTCTTGAAGAGCATTTGCCTTCCAGAAGCTGTAGCAAAAGAGCAGGATTTTGCTTCGGAATGCTTCCAAAGTCTCCTGCTTCTTTTTCAAATTATAATTAAATTTAAATTTATTTTTTAATAATAATAATAAAAGGATTCTTAATTTTACTGGTGGGTTGAGTCAAAAAATTCTCAATATTGTTAATTTTTCGGTCTGAGGAATTCAGCTCTCCTAGTTTCCTTAGCTTAGTTGTAGCCACAGGTAAGATTCTGGCCGCTTGCTGGTTTGTAGATCTCTGTTTCTGAGCTGGGACGTTTCTTTTTTTCCTCCTTTTTATTTTTTTTTTCACTCTTGAAAGATCTCAAAAGCTCCCCCTGATGGCAACAAAAAGGATTTTTCTAAGTACTTAATAAATGGAAATGACTTAGCTATAGCACTGGCTGAATCTACTGCAGGCTATTCCATTCACAAGAAGTCCAGCAGAACCAAGCTGAATCACACCCAATTCATTCACAAACCCAGTAACTCATATTACTCTCTTCTCATACTTAGCAGTCTCATATTGTACTTTCCTACAAACTTTTACCAGCAGTCACTGAAAAGAGAGTTCTCCCAGGTTTATAATTTTATTACCTCTGGAGATTACCCTATTAATATAATGAGCTTGTTACAGCTACTGAAACTTAAAAAAATGCTTGAAAAAAAATCAATGAAAGTGATTTTTCAACCAGGAAAAAATTCTTCATATTTAAAAGGTGTCTGAGTGATTTTTTTTTTTACCTCTTAATTAGCAATCATTCAATCGTGAATTTATTTGCAGAGTTGTTGGATATATCCATGATATGCCACAGAAATCAATAAGAATTACAGCTCATAAGCCCCTCTTTAATCACACAAATCTCTCCTCCATAATAGTTCTACTTGCAAAAAAAAAAAAATAATAATTACAACATGCTGGTGACATATATAAAAGTTTTAATGCAAGATCTCAAAATGATGAAGCTTCTCAGTAATTATGAAGAAACTGTTAGCAAGCAAACTACACCATGGTCTGAATTCACATAAGCGTCCTGACAAATGCAAAGATGCTTACATGTATGTGCTTGCTCTGCAGGAATAATTTAAGAGAAAACTGCATATGCACTTTACTAGTACAATACCAGTACAACGCACTTTACTAGTACAATATAACACCTAGAGGACAACCTTAATCAAACGTAAATTCAAAAATTTAAAATGAACCTGCTCAACTTCAAATAACATAAAAAACTAATCCAAGGGTTTTTTTGATGCCTGAGATAGCACTTTATCCACTTGAAAAATCAGTCTCCTAAAATCCATGGGAATTTTGCCCATGTGGAGTCTGGAAGAGGAAGCTGTTTTKACTTAAATAGTGCAGTTTCCTATTTTTCTAGTGGAAAAACCTAATTCTGTGAAATCAAAATATTTTTCGGAACATTATGATATAGCTGATATCATCAGTAAGAATCATTGAAACATTTCAATTTGATGGGACTGTAGCATTTTCTCTTGAACCTATTTGACCTTTTATCTCTTACAATATCAACARTAAAGACAATGAATCTCTGTGACCAAAATGCAACACTTCAATATGTTGGTTTGCAACTTCAGTAACAAATTCTGTGGAACTCTTGCTACAAAGAAGAGATCCATATCTCAGCTTTCTGTTCAGACTGTAGACATAAGAAAATAAGAAATTTACTTCTGGAGCACAAATTGCATGTTCTATCATGTTATTGGTAAGACACAGCAAAAAGAAATTGTGCCACAGAAACTCTTCAGTCCTGAGTGATAATGAACCAAGAACAGAGGAAAGATGTGATTTAAAAAAAAAAAAAAAATGAGTAAAGATGAGATTCCTTCAGTGTGTGGGTCAGATCTTACTTCCCTGACAACAGATGAAATTCTACCCTGCACAGATGGACATTTATTCTCTGCTTAAGCCAGTAGTTAAGTGATGTACGGGCTTTCTGGCAAGGGGTTTTCTACCCAAGGAGAATAATCCTCCTGTTGAACTCAAGTGGAGTAATCTCCCAAGTAAAGGGAGCAGGATATTGTCCTGCATCTAGAGATATTTTTGCAAGGAAAAAAAAAACCCTAGATACATATTTAGAGACGAGAATTAAAATAGCTATATATGATATTATGCCAAAAAACAGTATTGAGCTACATGTTGCATGCAGTCATTATAAGCAGAAATACTCAGCAGGAATCTTAGCTGAAGCTGCCAATAACTCCCAAGTTCAAGACTGGAGCTGACTGAATAAAATCATGACAAATAATGGTTTTGTCAAATTTTGACTTGTTTTTTTATTTGCAAGTCTACAAAGCCTCTCAAATATATTTGAAATTATATGCCCACTCCTTTCTTATATTCAGTATTTCTCTAAGGATAATTAGCACAGAATTTATTGTAAATGTACACATTKTCACATTTGTTCTGTGTTAATTAGGTGAGGAAGACACACAGCATTATTTTTTGTTGCCTGCAGATTCAAGTTTAATCACTCATGATACAGCAATATTACTAACTTTACATAYGATGGTAGATTCCACAGTTTGCTTTTTTCTTTATCAAAAACATAACATTGTATCTTTGAATTACTCAAGTGAAGGTCGATTAAAACCAATGTTTCTTGAAAGTTAAACTAAAAAGTCTGCCAATTACAGCTGAACTGAGGCCCTACTATTCGGAGTAAGTATTTGTACATATTTGTCCTCACTGTGCAACTCCATTAATCACAGCAGAGACTTGTACGATTTTTACCCCTCAACAATATTCCAGTCAAGTCTATCTGAACTTGGCCTGAGTTGAAGATCACTGAACACACATTCTAACAGCTAGTATGTTCATAATTAGACAGGACCCAGACATCAGATTTTAATGCAATGTGTTGGATTGAAGGAATATTTTATGTAATCAACAATGGTATGATAGGAATCACACTGCCTCCACAGAAGAGAGAAGGGTGAAATCCAAAATGCTGAGAATAGTTTCAAACCAAAAGGGATTTTGGCATTCCAGATTGTGAAGTGCATAAAAAGCCACATCTCTTATAAGACAGTGCCATGCATTTGGTGTCCAAACAATGAGAAAGAAGTGGTGTGGTGTACAATGTGGTTATCCTTTTCAGGCCATGAAAATGCAGAAGTACTACTAACCAAAACATTTAACAAGAAAAAAGTCAAACATTTCTAATCCTAGAAAAGTTTTAACAGAAGGCCTAACTTGGACTCAGTGTTATTTTGCCAATTCTTTTTAATATTTTCTGTTCTTCATCTTCTTAATATTTATACACAGGACTTATGCTGCCTCCATTATTACACTCCCTGTTTATAAAAATTCTGTTTCTCTGCTCTCACCCACCTATGTATTCATAATACCATATAACTACATTAACTTGAGTAGAAATCAAAACACTGCTATTACATATCTTCTTAATTAGTACATGAAACTCTTCTATTGCTAATACCCCAATTGTTCCATATGTGAAATACACGTTACTTTACATCAGTAAAACAGCTTCATGTCAATTTGAAATACAGCTTCTAATCCAGAAAAGTTACTGAACAACTAAAAGCTCCAATAAATGACAATCAACACTACATATGCATATAATTGATGGCTTTATAAAGGTATCAGTAATTTTATAATGTAATTTGCAGTCAGTGGCTATAAAGTCCTATTTAATACTGGCATACCATTCTTTTTAGCCCTGCAGAGAGCTGTATTTCCTAACAATACTATTGTCTGATTGCTTGGAATTCAGTTAGCTTATCCTTCAAATTTCCCCCATGAAATATCATATTTCTAGAGAAGTTACATATTCTTTGTATTTTTTCATTGTACTCTTGAAACACATTCCTGGCACTAGCGTAATATTTTCTATTCTGAAACATTTTGGTAAGAGTAACAAGACATGCTTCCCACTGTAGATGATGTAAACAGCAAGACACATTTTTTTCTCTTTAATTAGATCATGTAAAATCTGATTAACTCCACTTACATCAGTGGGACCATTCTGATTTCAATGGTATACCGTAATTATGAATGTTTGAGATAGCCTACACAGGTGAAATCCCGGCTCAGGTGAGGAGAAAGGCAAAGCAACCATGGACCTCAGCCATGCAGTGTCCAGTCCCCTCTTCCATGCTGTGTCCCAGCAAGATGTGTGCACAATGTCTCTGACTGCAACACTTACATGAGCAGTAAGTACCCCAGTGAGGCTGCAGGGTTAACTATGAAGCCTTGTCCTCCCCCATTGCACTTTGGCAGGGCCATATTCATACTTGGGAGCAAAGTATGCGCAGCTTCCTAAATCAACAGACTGATGGGGGCAGCAAAATCACAGCCTAAAACAGAAGAAATTGAGAGGAGGAAAGGCCTCCTGGGTCTCACAGAAGCACCTAYAGCACCATGCCCAGCCTGCCCCATGTCCCTGTGGTGGTACAGGGTTTCTCCCACTCACACTTGACAGGATGCAAACACCCCAGCACCCCAAGCAGATAGTCATTGCCTTGTCCCTCTGCTGAAAGCCCACTCCAAATGCTCTTTTCACAGGGAAATGGCAAGGAGGCTGAGGGTGCCCAGCAGCAGAGGGGCAGAGGAGACCTCGCTGTGACCATCCTTACTTCTCCTCATCCAGCAAACAGCACAGCATATTCCATGAGGCCCAGCACCCCATGCGGACCCTGCTTGCAAGTGGCAACTCTTTTCTTACCTTGAACAGAAATCATTTAACAATAAGATGTCTATATAAAAAGCTTTGGAACATATCTTGGTTGATGGGAAATGTCACCATTGCAGTGCTTGAGGGAGCTACGGCCCCTTACACCATCCTGTCCCTCACATCTGGTTTGCACTGAGAATAAAGTACAGACCATGGATTAAGTTGGTTACAGCTTTATTCCCAACTGATTTGTTGCACAGGATTAAGACTCCAAACAAAAGCACAAATATTCTTTGCCTCACTTTTCCATCTCACTTAAGACTAATAATATGTGCCTGTCTCACAGAAGTAGTTTTTAAAAGCCTGTTTGCCTAGACATTTAAGATCTTCAGGTGAAATTGGAATGCTGAAGTGCAGAAGTGCAGAACATTATTTTGATCAGTTTTTAACTTTTTGGCTAATGAGGAATTTCTGAGGGCCTATGAAGAGGTGAATCAGATGGCTGCTCTTGAAATAAACAGGTGACACTCAGGAAAGTAAATGAGTAGAGACAGTGATGTTCTAGCATGAGAGACGTTCTCAAACCACCTCATCTGAAGGTTACATATCCTCCACTGTTTCTTGCATTGGGTCAAATGCTGAGGAAAGAGATCTGGAAATACAGTGTTCTACCTGGAAATACATTTACTTTATCAGGATAATTTGAGTTTGCATGAGTTTCTGAGGGGACATAGTTGAGAAGGAAAGAGGAGGACAAAACAGGCAGTCAGGTGATAACTGAAAAACTCCATGTGATTTGCATCTCTGAAATACTGTCTAATTTTGATCTACATAAGAACAGGTTAGTTATACTATAGAAGAACAGCACAGGACAGCTGGTTTATTCACTGCCCGATGACTTATAGGCTATACGGGCTGCTGTATGTGTAGCATCTCACCTTCACTGAGCAGCCTTAAACCTCACAGTGATAAATCAATAAAAATCCATGGGATCCCTGAACACATACTGAGGTCAACTGGGGCTAAGTTCCTCTCAAAGTGAGGTCCAGGATCCACAGGAGCATCCAAGCTCCAAAACCATAGACAAAAACCAAATCGAGAGTCAAAAAAAAAAAAAAGGTGAGCTGAAGAAGCAATTTCAGTGAACCAAAGACTTATCAGATAGCACAGGACAGTCAAAGAGCGGTAAGATGGAAAAGACAGGGGGCTTGGTTATTACACAGGGATCTCCCACATTTGTAAGTATTAGGTACATTAGCAGATACACTCCATCCAAATAGGCATGTATCCACAACACAAAACCCACCACCACAGTTGCTGCTAATTAGTCACTATCCCACCAGCAAGTCTCAACACAGAGGTCAAGGACTGGGTGAGCCTGGAGCCTGAACTATGCTCTTAGACCTACTAATGTTTTCTGCACAAGATAAATAGTGTGCATTGCTGCAGAGAGGGTTGGAGGGCAGACTGCACTGGGAAGGCATATGGGGCCTTTGCTAGTTGTATACCTGTTCTGAAGACATATAGAGGGCATCATCCTTCCAGTGCTCCGTTCTGACATCTTCCTCTAGCAATGCATCACTTTTAAAGCACTAAAAATAGAGCTTATTATCAGCTGTTCTGGAGAATAGCCTGGAGAAGGAATCCAGTGGATATGGTAGAGCTCTGTCCAAGCTCTGGAATGATCGTGATATTGGTTTCTGGTGGACAAGTGTAGCCAGAAGGTGAGAGACAAAGAAAAGGGCTCTCAGCCACCCAGAAAGTGAATCAGGATATTGTAGCACTGCATTAGAAGAGTCACACAACCAGTTCAGAAAGCTGGAAGAAAAGTGCAGTGCTGACACCTACGTACTCATGGGGTAGGACCTCTTGTCCTAGACAGGTAGAAGAGAATACTCAGGAGTAAAGTAGAAAATTCAAATARCAAGACGTAATGTGAAGGCATGTTCTGGAAGCAAGTTGAACATACTCAAATGGTTTTCCTAAACCAAATTTTGATTCAAATGTCAGTATTAGCAGGATTAACGACAGAAATCTGTCGTGTCCTGCTACTGAAGAACATAAACAAGCAAATGATAAACAAACTGATCAGGAGAAAGGCACAGAATCTCAGAATCACAGGTTAAGGTTGGAAGGAACCTCTAGAGATCATCTAGTGCAACCCCTCTGCTCTAGCAGGGACACCTAGAGCAGGTAACAGAGTGCTCTCTAGAGAAAGACACTGTGAGAGACACAATAGAGACACTGTGAGTCATTCTGAAGTACAGAAAACCAAAAGACAGCATTCAGAGAAAACATTTCTTTGCATTCCAGAGCTTTTCTCAGTGATATGGGATTTCCCTTTCTGCATTCATTTGAATGGTATTTGAAAAACACAGCTGCAAAGACCCATACCTTGTGTGAAAACACAAAGTATGGAGCCAAATGGGGAACCCTCTCATGCAGGCTGTTACAACCTTCAGCAGCAAATCTGAATTCAGCAGATCCTCCTGTCTTTAGAGCACACAGGACCCAAGCTAAGCCCTCAGTTCTGTCATTCTACGATTCTGTGACTCAAATGCTCTCAGATTTCAACCACCCTCAGATCTTAATCTGGATTTGAGTGCTTTAGATCACCTGTACAACAGTTAAAGAGCAAGTGCTGCCTCAAGCTGACATCAGATGTTTCATCAGTCCAACCTCAATGCATCAGGCACCTGAACAACCTCTGCCAAACTGGGGATTTAGCCCTGGAACTCAGAGCAAAGCAGAGAAGATCTGGCATCATCAAGTAAAGTCATTATCCACCTGCCTGGAAGGTACACCCAGTCTTTGCAGTCATGTGCTTTGCTCAAGAATCTGAAAGTCTCATGACTTCATTTGTCATCCCCTTGCACCTGAATAAAGAACACAGGAGTCCTCCCTCACTGATCTCAATCTCCCTCAWGCCAGACTTGCATCCCAGATGCTTCTTCTTCCTATTGCCCCTTCTTTCCTCTTCCCCTCTCCCAGCCCAAATACGCTGCTATCAGAATCCACTGAAATTAATTGATTTATCAAAAGAAAGTTCAGGCAAGGAGGAATTAAACAAAAACATTCCACTCATACCTCCCAGGCTTCTCAGTAGAACTGAGATTCCTGAAATGCAATAAAAAAACAAAACAAGACAAAACAAAATGGAAAAGGGAAAGAAGAACAGAAAGGGAGGAATCAGAAGACAGAGAGACGAAAAGAAGGAAAAAAAAMMAAMCMAAAMMAAAAAACTTAACAACAAAACCTAAATAAAGAGGAGGGCACAGGCCTCACTAAAATCTGCAGGTTGAATTTCTTTATTCTGTTAGAAACTTGGCACTGATGGCTTTCTGTGATATGTCACTGCATGAAATGAATACAATATAGCAAGCATTATAGGAAACGATTGCCATATGTGAGACTGGTGGCAGCCTCCTCGCCAGCTTTCCTCGCCACCCCCTGTTGGTTTTGTCTGCACTAAAGCTGCGTTTAAGCTAGTGAAATCCATCTCTATCTGTCTTAATGTATAAATACATTTTCAGCCAAGACCCACCACTGGCTGCACTCATACAGCAAGCTTCCATCAGAACGTCTAAGCACGGTTTTGAATTCATCCCCAGTTCATCGTTAATGCATTTAACAGGATTTTCAAAAGTCCCCTTTGCTCCCAGAGGTGATACCYTGCTCTTCCCAATGACACTCTGCAGATCTCACTGGTGCAACACAGCTCGCTATCGACAGCAAAGCTCTGTTTGCCCACTAGCTTAGAAGGACAAAAAACATCATAGAGACAGTAATAAAGGCTACAGAGAACTGGATTTGAGAAAAGTAAAGCATTGTTTGTATTGCAGGATACTTCACATATCCTTGGGTAAAAATGCTTGCTATTATATGAGCACATCTGTGTACAGAATTGGACACTCTAGATGGACTAGACTGTTGAAATGTGTTACCTGAAGCAGTGGCAGTTCAGCTTCACTGCTTCAACAGGTAATTGAAGCAAGGAATATGTGAATAATTTGGCATAAAAATCTCAAGAGAATAAAAAATCCCTCAGGAGGCAAAAACTAGAATTGAAATATCATTTTTTTTCCTATAGCAAAACAACAGCCTCTTCACTCCTTTGCCACCATTGCTTCAAAACAGAAGGAAAGATTTATCATATGAAAACCAAAATAATACGCAGAAATATCCTCTAAAGCTAAACAGAGACAGATCCAAGAATTCTGTATGAATTCATTAACATTCTTAGAAAATATTTAAACCTGCAGACTTCAAATCAATTTTCTAAAGTAGATTTCTAAAGTGTAATACAAATCTCATTGACTTCCATAATTTAAGGCATTTTGTCAAAAAGGTACATTCTGCTGTTAAATGCTATAAAAGCTTCCCGGAAAGGTTTACAATTCTTTCTAGGACACCAAAATCTTTTCAGTTTAGGCATTACTAAAATGTTTGGACTGATTTGTATTTGATCAGGCTTGAGACATCAGAATAGTGCTATGAACAGTTACCATGAAAAACAGGACTCTTTTCGCCTACAAATGAAATCTGCTTTGCTAGAAGCTTTCCCAGTATTTCAGCACTTAAAATGCAGTATGCTACAAAACAGTGTATGATTTCCAGCAAATAATGTATGGCCGAGTTTTAAGGAAAAAAAAGAAAAATTAAAACCTGTACTTGGAGTTCAGAGTAATTACTTCATGGGGAACATGGGGAGCTCTTTTGCTAAAGGTGAGTCGATAACCTATATTTATAGAACAGAATTGTATAAGTTGGGATAAACTACCAAAACCAATAGCCTGACTTTGGTAATTGGTAATTTGGTGTCTAACTTTCCAATTATTTCAGTGGAAGTGCAGAGCTTGCTGTACCTTTTCCAACCTCGCCAGGTATGGGCAAGGTTATGATGTTTATCTAACTACTTTTGATTACCTTCTGTGACATGATTCGTTGGTGGGCATCACGATCTTCTAAGATGAACCTTCATTCCTCAAAACCTTACCTGCAATTCCAAGGACGGCAGCACTGGGCTGGGCCCAGATGGCCTAGACAGGCAACAGTAGAGGTACTGGGATCAAGGTGAAGCAGGCAGAAGCTTGTGCTGATGTGCACCACACAAGTTTATATCCTTTTATATCTAGCATCTTTTGCCGACATTAAATTTACTGAAAATAAAATCAGAAAAATACAATTTAAAATGAGAAGGATTATCAAGTTCAGAAAACCCTGCATGCTATATTGAGTTTTTGTTTCCTAGTTCCTTGGACTTATTTTTTATACTGCTGATTCTAACAATGGCACCAAATTAAGAGAGAGAAGGAAAAAAACGGAAGAAAAATATTCCCCGTTTGTTTAGATTGGGTCACATAGTAAAGCTAGGTTTTAATTTTGTGCGAAGATTGGCTTTAAGAAGAAACACATTTCCAGAATTGTTAACTTACAGCATGGTGCAGCTTTCAGGATACAATGCCAATTCCCTCCACCCTGCCCTCCCCCAATGCCAGTGTCTCTTTAATTATTTTTAGATGATTTTTCCATGTTCTCAGCTAATGGGTAACAGATCACATTCCAAATTATTCTACACCCTTATTTATTCAGCATAGGAGCCCTTCTCTGAGCATGGTCAATGGGTTCAAAAACAGAAGCAGAAAGTTTTCAGAGTTGACACCTGAAAGCAGCAGCTCAGGTTGAATCCTGATCCTGTGTGCAGCCCAGGGCTTCCAGTTTCAGCTGATGCTCCTCATCAAGCTCAGGATGATCATACAATAACAGATCTGCTTGCCTTTCTCTGTTCCCTCACTGTCTCTACTCCCCTGAATTAAACTCTAAGAGAGGTCCCAGAAACTACAGGTACCACTTCAATGGCCATTCAAAACATATGGAATAAATGTACTTGTGCTATTTAAGGTGTTCGTGGTGATTAAAGATCACTGAATGTGTAAGAAATCACAGATACTCCTGACTCATCCTCAGCCAGAAAAGATCATGAACTCTCCAAACAAGCTGTTTTAGGGGATACTAGGGACAGACAGCCCCGGCAAGGGTCTCTGTAGGAAACTGGCTGTGACACTGTAACTGGAAGCTCTCCACTACTCTGGTATTAGCCTTACTCTTTGGAAACCACCTCAAGAGCAGCATGTTGTCTCAAGGGACCTCAGAGCCGCTCCCATCATGGCCTTCAAGGCAAGGGAGATGGCCAGAAATGGTGTAGGAGGCTACACGGGTGACGAGCCCAGCTGCCCAATGCTGGGGTCTTCTTGCTGAAGGAACTTGTGCTTTTTCTAATGACAGCTCTTCCCAAAAGGGCTGCTGAAGCCAGCCTGCTTTTCTTTCCTCCATAATCACTTTACCAATATTTCAAAGGCATTATGTAACTGAAATAGTGTAAAGTTATTGCTACCGACAATGTCAATAAATCATTAACATTTCTTAACAGGAACAGCATAACTGTTCATGTCATGGCTGTCTCATTCACTTTCAAATCAAAGCTTTCAAATTAAATATTCATTTAATATTAAAATATTAATGYAGTCCCACTGTTTCTGTAACAAATATTAATTTCTTATGGCATTTCCAGGCAAATGCATATATTAAAAACTTCATCTCCCACAAGAGGTCCCTCAGCTTTTCCTTTGACTCTTCCAGCATTATCCTCCTCTCAGGCCAGAAGAGGACTTTGAATGGAAGACAAGGAGGGGTTGCCTGATGRAGGGGAAGCAAGATAGGTAATTTAATTGAAAGTGTACCCCATTTCTCCCCTCTCACATAGTCTCCCCACCCTTAGATCAGACTATCGAAGGGTGCCATTACATCTCCTGCCTACAGAATGAGTCATTCATATATTCAGCAATTCCCGTTGGAAAAAAAACAGTGAATGTCTCTGTCACCAGAGCCCATTACAGAAATTAAACTTTCCAAATCACCAAGCAGGGGCGAGATTTAAAGTCTTTCAAGGTGCATGCCTGGGCTCTTTAGTCTCAGTAGAAACGGAATTGACTTGACAATAAGCTTTTACAGCCTTCATGTCTAGGTTATGCAGCACACACACATACTCTGAATAGGAAGCAGCTCAGAGTGATAGAGTACTTCTCTCTTTTTTTTTTTTTTTTTTTTTTTTCCAGTGGTTCATTTCAGGCAAAAGACAATGAAGTCTGCAGTGATACTCCTATTGCTATAGCATAAGTTGACATCTAACAGTCACATAAAAAACCACATCCCTCCTTCAACATTGGCTCCAGTAAGATGTCCTCACATGGAGATGCAGCATGCAGCAAGTTGGGGCARAGCTGCAAGCCAGGAAGGAACCTGCAATACTCTAAGTAAAACTTCAGTATTTCAAGCATTTTTCTTTATAGGCAACTCTGATTGGGAAGATCCAGAAAAAAGGCTGGGGTTACTTGTTGGTAAATGGCAAAGCTATAACCTCCTTCAGAARGACTAATTTTCTATCCATTTTACTACAATCATTTCTATTGCTTGCAGCTTCCTCATCCCTCCTCCTGGGACCATTAATTCAAAGTTACTTTTCTTCCTACTGTGGAATAAAAACTCTTCAGCCTTAAGACTCTTTGGTCATTTCTCTCACTATTTTCATCTCTACTCATGGAACTTGTTTTTTTTTCCTTTTTTTTTTTTTTCTTTTTTTCCCTCAAAATACCTTGGTTGTATAAAATTCATTCACTTGTTCAGAAGAATGGAAGTTATTCCTTGTCTCAATATATCAGTAAGACCAGTCCTCTCTAGTTAAACATATTAGCCTGTGAGGTCTTTGGATTGTGGATATTATGTAACTGGTATTCATAACTGGTCTGAAAGCAGTGATATTCAGAGAGTGACTTCAGCTATTCAGAAGATGAGAAGGAATGAGAGTATGGATATGGCCATGAGTGTTAAAATGGGATCTCACCCTCAGAGATTCCCCATCACATGTGGAATCCTTGTAATTGCATAGGATTAAAGTTAGGAAGAACCATCTTTGACAACAATGATCCCACAAACTTTTTTCACTTAGAGAGAAGTTAAAAGGCTTGGTTCATCTGAGGTGGGTTACATGAGGTTGGCAGCATCTTAGTGAAATAGTGCACAGGTAGGCTAATAGTGTGGACCTGAACAGTGGGGGATAAAATTAATCCATATGTTTGTGTTTCTGCTTAGAAATCTCGCTTTCAAAGTAAATTCCATGCAAAGACAGTCTTTGGAAAGAGCTCACCTGGGCAGAAATTAATGGCCTGTGAATCCATGGCACAACTCCATGGCACAGTGGCACAACTATTTAATGCAGTGTCAGACCCTTTCCTTATTCTCATGCTAGGTATGACCATCAACTCCTGAAGATTCACAGAAATCCAGCAATTCAGTCAGGCAAACATCTGACCGATCGGTGCTCCCTGCATCCTCTTACTTCTTGCACAGCTCATCACTCTACCTAACCTCTCCATAATCACTTCCCACTAAACTCCATTTCTCTCTGATCACTTCACTTTTGCCAACATTGTTCCTTTACATCTAGCCCCAAATACAATATTCACCTCCCCTCTTCTTTTCCTTTCTGTAATTGTTTCTTTCCTTTCTCATACTGTCCAACTCCTCCACATTCATTTTGTTTCTCCGATTACTAGCTCTTTCCATTCTCTCCCCTCATCTTTCCCACTTCTAAATGCTAACTTTACATATCACTTTGCCCTTTCTCTTTCCAAACCTAACACAGGATCCAGGTCCATTTACCATCTATTTTACATCCTCCCTATAAAATATTTCCTGATGCTTCTCCCTTTTTATTTTTTTTACCTCAGACAAAGGATGCTACATAAAAATAAACTACATCCTTTTTTTTTTTTTCAAAAGTCCCTGTGCCAATTTACCTCGCTCAGCCGTGAGTTTTTACAGCTCACCATAAAGCCTCCTCCAGTCCCATTATAGTTGACTAAAGGAATAAAACATGGTTTGAAAATAATCCTAATGCCCTTGCATTACTGATTTTCTCTTGTGTACTCTTAAYCAATTTAGAAAAATCAACTCCACCACCAGGTTTTCAGTGAAGTGCCCAAAGGAGAGAGGGGAAGGCAAAGTACTTCAGGGAGCTCCTATTACATTCATCATGCAGGTGGGAACTGTCCTGTCAAACTGGCTGTCAGTCCTCTTTTGACCACTGCCTCACGCCAACACTGCAGACTTCCTCACAGCTCTTGTCCTTGCACAACCTGCCAGTTCTGAGACAAAATCCTTGTGTGGGTAATGGCACCTTGCTTGCCTGGCAGGAGCAGAGCACAAAACGCAGCTCCTTCACCTTGTCCTATGAGGAGRGAGGCCCAGTTGCATATTTGCTTCCAGTGAGGGCTCCATCACACACTTTTGAATGACATTGGGCTTGTTTTCTGGGCAGAGACTAGGGATCGTGCATAGAGGCCTGCAGAACATAAGTAACAGAATAGGAGAAAATGTAAAAGAGTCTCAAAAAGAGAGTCTGAAGGTGGAATAGGCCCCAAACTTGGCTATGGAACCAAGCGGACTCTGGCATCTCGGGGCCCTGCTCGGAGGACGTGTTTGGGGATGGGCCTGCAGAGCAGCTAATAGGGGCAGCAGCACAAACACAAAGCGAATCAGAGCCACACCTCACTAGTGGCTGTCACCAGCTCCTGCTCTTGTTATGCAGGAGACTCTAGCATTAGTGGGAGGGTTTACTGGGTTGTGGCCAATGTAATGATTGTTGTGGAGGATATTAGGTGTAACAGGATGTTTTTCTAGAAAAGGCTGAAGGCAGAAGCTATGCCATTACTTCCTTTCTTCCACACCTCCACTAGGGATCAAAACAGATTCCAAGGTGGGGGAAAACTTTTGAACATGCAGTCAGTAACTCCTTCTCACCCATTCTGAAGAAGTTATTTAAAAATACTAATAATTGTATTAGGGATGAGCACATTTTCCAGCTATCCAAATCACTCCCCCTCCCTAATGCTGACATTTCAAATAGACTGTTACAGATTTACACCATTACTAGATTAAAAAGATGTCACACCGCTTCAGTAATAAATGCAATTGATTTCATTAAATGAAAAAAAAATCCCTTGAAAATAATAATTCTACACTTCCACATTCTCTGAATTTGCAGCATGAGGTAAAGGCAAAAGAGAGAAAGCATTTGCTGGGAAAGCTCTGTATCTCATATCAGAACATGGATAACCTTGGTTCAAAGTTTTTCTTACCTCTATTTGATGAGTCTTGAAAAATTTTTATAGAAGAGAAATTCAAGATCAGCAAAATCCATACTATCAGGGATTTGCAACCTTCTCAGATGATATATGAATTCTGTTCCTTGGGAAAAAAAAATCAAACATTTGCCACTAAAATGCCAAATCTCTGAATAAACACAAGCAAGATAAATAGCCACAGGACTGTACAAGATCACAGCACATAGTCAAGCCATGCAGGCATGCGGGCCTATCAATCTTCTCTGATTTTGTCTCTTGTCATGGCCTCTCTTGCTGCCTCAGCTGGGTCTCAAACTATCAGTATCTTCAGCTTAAACCAGACTATCCAATACACTGTMTGCTTAGGGCTTTTTGGAGTAACAATTGGCACAAATATCACATTGATTTATATGGTGTATAGACAGAAGATCTTGTTTGTCCACACTAGTAAATGCCAAATTCCCTTACTCTTAATTTACCTCACTGGTAGATTTTACACCTGTGCTCTTGAACTCAGTGCACAGATCCATGCACCCCAATAGGAGTGGAGAGCAAATGAAGCTATTCTTTGCATCACACACAGCTGAAGACAGATTTAGCTCCAAATTTAGTAACACTAAAATGCATTATCTGCCTTACTAGAGTGAGGCCTCCATGTACTACCAAAAATGTCAAGTCTTTTTGTGTGGAAGTTTGAAAGTTTCACATTGAAATACCTATGATATTTTTTTTCTCCAATGTATAATACAACATAATTTCCTTCTTTACTTGTTCCTGGAAAGAGATGACTACTTTGGATCAAATATTTTAAAGATGAACCAGCAAGAAAAGAATTAGATTAAGTAACTAAAAAATAAATATGAGAATTTATTAAAGCATATAGAAAATCTACAATTTCTCATAGTAGATCTATTCTAATCAGAAATAGTTACACCTCCACTTCATTTTAGAGTATCTAATGCCWACACCGGATACTTTATTTTGAATTGCTCAGGAATTACTGACTGATCCAACGCCTGGCAAGAGAGTGCAGCTGACATCATCAAGTTTCTCCACATGCTGATTTTTTCCCTGTGCAAAATTCACAGGATTCCCTCTCTAGGAGATCTGGATACAAGACAGGCAGAGGAAAATACCTCCGATACTCTGGTTACCTGGGCCTCTGCTTTCTCTGGGTGTAGTTTGGAAGACACTTTCCAGAGACTTCCCCTGGAAACCTACAGTCATCCTTGACTCTCTATTTGGTTCAACTGTTGCTTCAAGATGCCTTATCACAGTTCTCCAAGGCCCACCTTCATTTGCAGTGTTTGCCTAACTGCAGCTAGTTGATTCATTGCTGGAAAGCTAACAGCAGATTTGGGAGAAGATATTCATTTCTTAAAATTATATGACAGGTTTGAAGAAGCATGGTGGTGTTTTCTGTGCTTTCAGTGTAGTCCAGTCACTTTCTGGTCACACTTAAGGGATAACTTATTCCTTCATTTCCAGAAGTTAATAGAGAAGACCTATTTCTTCTTTCTGCAAGGGAATTCCTAAAGGGCAGTGTCCAGCTCTACCATCTTGATTCTTACAGGACCTGTTTACAAAAGAGGAATCACCTTACAGAAAAAAAAACAAGCACTAGACCTAGGGAAGATGTTCATTCCATTTCTGTGCAGGAAACAATTAAATACTTTGCTATGCTATCAATACACTTGGTCTATTTTCAGGAACAAACCATACATTTTTCCAGCAAATGCACTTATTCTAAGCTTGTTTGCCAAGTGGAGTGCTGTTGCCTCCCTCCTTGATTATGGTTCAGAAAAAGTGTTTTTGTCTTAAATAGGAAAACACATGGAACAGATTCCCTGGCTCTTCAACCCTCACAGGCACCATTGGTATGAGGTTTATCACTCAGTGAGGGGATGAGGGAGGAAATAACTTTTTTGGATGTCCCTTGTTACAGTATGGGCAGTCAATAATAATGTAAGATAATGCTCAATGAATTATCTTTGACAATGTTTTACAAAACCATCGCAATGGTATGCAAGTCAGAGAAAAGAACCTCTAGGCCAAATCCCTAGAAAACATAAATTGATTTATACAGAGGATATGCCTCCTTGCCTAGAGCTTACAGAATTACTCATGCCAAGTCACTTCATAGAGAAGTTTGGGCTTTGTTGTTGTTGATGAACAAGTTAGAGATAATATTTTTCTGCTTTCTGCAAAAGAATAACCTCATGGATCAAACCCAGCTCCCATGCAGCTCCATATACTACCTCTAAGTCTCCAGGACTAAACACAGTGCCTGGATCAGAAYCTACTTCCTTCTTGCTAGAGAACTGTAATAGTCAAGGCCTTCAGGTAAACCAGATAAGGACTCCAGGCAAATCAAAGTCCTCTACCCCCTTATTCCTGAGAGGAAGAAAGGAGCAGTGTATTTGCATCTCTGTGTGATTTTGGTGTGGTCCACAGAAAATTGATTTCACACTTCCCCTCAAACTTCCCCAATTAGCTTTTTTTTTCATTTTGACCTGCTTTGTTAGAGCAGGGTTAAAGGTGTGTGTGCACACGAAATGCTAAGCTATGAACATTCCYCTGCCCCCTTCTGGAATTTTAGATGAAATACTGTATTTCACTGGCAGAGCTAAAGAAAGTGTTACCTGTTTCTCTCATCTGAGAGTATGAGAAACATTCAGAGTGGGAACTCTTATCTCCCAAAATTGCTGAGGGCTGACCTGAAGGACATGTTTCCTTGAAATGGCACACAGCGTATTGCATCAGGCTCATACCTGTCCCAAGCTGCACTGAGGGGTATGTAGAGGATGGAAAAATTCTGCCAGTGACCAAGTTGTGAGTTCAGCCTCCCACCATAACCTCATTATCTGGGGCCTTCCTAAGAAATTGAGCTGTGGAATTTCCACCGAAGAGTCCCTCATGTCTCCTTGGTGCCCAAGCTGGACTGCATCGTCACACATCACGATGGGCAGGGATGCAAGTGCATGAACCAAGCAGCAGCTCATCAGGATTGCCCTTCCAAGGCTTYCATAGTCTTGCACAGAAGGAAGCAGTGATTCTGGCAAGAAGGGAAGGGGAAAAGCTAATTTTTCCACCAGAGAGAATAAAATGAGCTTAGGTGAGCATGTGAGGGTGTCTGGCTGGCAGACAGGCAATATCAGATGCAGCCCAATGAGCTAAGCACCATGGCCAAGAAAACAGTGGGATTTATATTTTAAAGTGCCTCGTTAGATCAAATGTTCCCAGCCAAAGCTGAGCACAAGTCTTGTGGGGAGGAATGTGGTGGGGGCAGCTGGGAATCTGGCAGCTGTGGGATCTCTGGGGGCTACAAATGAACATGCAAATTTCTATATTAAGCAGAAAAAGCATCTAATAGATGAAAATTGCTCCAGCTTAATTGTTAGATAGGCATGTTTGTTAAAATACAATTTAAGCAAGATCGTATCATTCTTCCTCACTCAAGAGCGTATGCTTGATAACGTCGTTTGTCAGCAGCTGCCTATTATGTTAAATAGCTGAGGAATTGCTGGATATCTTTCTACTTAGATAATAACATTAGACTTTCTTGAAACATTTTAGAAGTCTGACTAATCTCTCTCTATATATATTTTATTTTTTCTAAAGTGAATTTAGTGCTGGTGAAAGGTTCCAGATTGACAGCCCTGGAGACAGGGGCTGATTGCTTATCCACATAACAGGTAGAGCCCAGACAGCTGCAGCACATGCAGAGCTGCCTCCCAGCCACTYGATCTGGCTCTTTGCACTGCCCTTTAACATCAGCAATAGCAGCTTTAAGGCTCTGCAGCACAAGTGATGAAGTGGGGCATTCATACTGCCTTGTCAGACTAATCTTCTAGGGTTCCCTTTGCAGAGGGGTTGCTACACTAAGTCACTCTCTAGAAAAGCTAGGCTGAAAAAGGAACCTATCTCAGTCTTCTCTCCCTCTTCTAACTCTTAAGGGAGTMTAGGGACTTTGTGTTTCTGAGGGTGCACATGGGGTATTCATACAATGGGGTGTGAATTCACACCCATTTACATCCCCTGAGAAATGACAATTCTTTTTGCAGATGCCTTTCACTCTTTTACAAGCAAAACAAATAACCACAGCCTCAAACAAGTCCGGAAGTCCAGGCCTTGGGAAATGTCTGCAGTTGAGAACTGGTAAAGTCCCCCAAAAAAATCTTTGGCTGGAATTGTCTAGAAGTGCAACAACTGGAGCCAACCAAATCACAGAGCGCTTTCTTGTTTGCTTCTGACATGTGCAGAACTGAAACCACCTGGATGCCTGGACAGTCATCAGCTGGCAACAACACTCAAGACATCCACAAAACCAGATGCATTTGAATGGCAATGTAGTTACAGGAAAGCTGATGATAAGTGGTACTAAAACTATCCACATCCCTGACTCACAACTTCACTTCCCGTTCAGCTCTCACTGTTGGGCATTCCCACACACTGAAAAAAAGAACCCTTATTTGAAGAAAGAATATTGTATTGCAAGATGCATGGCAACTTGTGGAAAAGCACTGCCTTCAGGATGCAAATGCACTGAACTAGTAAAGTCCTCAAGTGAACCACATACTGCAGTTGGATCTCTTTTCCTTCTTTCAACACTTGAAGGTCTGCTTTGACATCACCTACTAAATAAATACAGCACACGGAGTACACAAGCAAAGGAGCAGGAAATCCAATCAAAGCAGAGATCTGGGTGCTATCTAAAATAAACAAGARGGATATTTTCTTTGGCTGTCATTCCCATTTTCCTTTGTAGAAATAATTTCTCTCTTTTGATGCCAATATGGCCAAGCAAGGAAATTACAAACTAACAACAGGCAACTACTACCTATTAGTGGAAAAGTCTTTCCTCTCTCTGTACAACCAACTCCCTCCCATATGAATATGTGTTCATATTCACACTCTGCATTRGCAAACTGGCCATTATATTGGAGATGGGAAATTTCAGACATCAATTCTTTTCAGCAAACAGAATTCAAAGCTATTCTAGGGAAACCCATAGTAGATAAATGACCTTTGCTCAACAATACTTAAGTTGCTCTTGAGAAACTCTGTAATTGTTAGAAGAGGGAGGGTAAACCACAAGCCTTAACAAGAAAAGTTTTATACAATAGTTCCTTGTTTCCTCAAATTCTCTGAAACAAATATCAGAGCAGCAACTTCCACATTTTTACTTTATTCTATTTTGAACCTCAGAAGGAAAATACATACATTCACAATCCTGTCAAAGTATATGTACATACTTGATGCATGCCTTATKATTGTGATTTCAGTTAACTGGAACTTCCAGTATGCAAAGTTAAGTTTGTATGCAAAATTCTGTACTGAATTGGGTTTTTGTTCTCTTATATACTTCTTAAAATGAAATCGGAGGTTATCAGTTTCATCGCCTRTCATGGAAACATTATGATTGTGAATAATTTCTCTTTTATTCCAAATATTGACTATTCCAAGGTACATAGTTAAATTTGCAAATGCTTTGGTTACAGCCTTAGGGAATACACATCCTAAGTGCAATGAGCTGAGCTCACTCAAATCCCCAAATTAATTTGGCCTCCACACCTTTGCAAATTAGGTTACATATTTCCATGCTCAAGTTTAAAAGCAAAYCTGTAAATTTAACACTTAATATTTAAACAAAGTGTTTAATGTTTACACAGAAAGTTTTCTTTCTAAATTTCAACYTCTTCTTAAGATAGAAAGTTGCAATGGGTGAACCTCAAACCATTGGGAGGCTGGGTTCAGTTCAGAAGCCTCTCCAAACCTCTTCTGGGTTTAAAAAGCATTGACTTAGAAGCCTGCAAGAACATGAGTCATCTGGATGCAACTCTGACATTATAGGCCATCAAAATTTGAGTGATGGTCCCCAAGTTCTCTTCCTGATCATCAATTTTGGTATTGCTTTCAAGTTTAATGATGCTGAGTCACACTGATGATAAAATCTTTGGAAAACCAGTTTAATGTGCTTGCAGAGCCAGAGCCAAATGTAAGTCTGTCTGAGCCATGCCCTGATTTGCTCCTATTTCAGCCTACTCCAGTCTACCCTGGAACATTCCCTGAGGCCAGGGCTGATGCAAAGGTGATACAAAATTAATAGATTTGCATGCAATATCCCCCAGTCCTCCTGTTACCAGGAGTATTCTATAAAGGCCCTAAAATTCACCTGCAGCACCTCTCTGTCAGTTCAGTTTATGTTAAGAGCTACAGAAAGATGTCAGATCAAACCTTTTGGCTAATGCAAGATGTAAATAGTTGATGTGGTAGAGTTATATAAACTTATGACAACTACCTTCCCCCAAACTACACTCCAGAGCTCAGCAATACACCATGGAAAGTGCATTTTTCACCTGGACTAAATGTACATCCACTATAAAGAACAAGCTGTATGCTAGGCAGCCATCCTTAATTACATAGATCCAGGGATGGCTACCTCCTGAGCCTTAAAATGCAGCCTTGGATAGATCTGGGTGTACTCAGGGATCTTCAAACACAGAACCCTTGTTTTGTTAAAATTCTTGTTATTCTCCATTAATCCACCAGGTTGAGATATCTCATCTCTCTTTATCTAGCTATTTATTGTAGGATGATATGATCCACCATGAAATTATATAGGCCTTTAAACAATATAAATAGTCTTAGCTGAATGTCTCAGAAATAATAACCATTCTTATCACCGAGAGATAAAGGAAGMCAAGAAAAGTTAATAAAAAGAGGAAATAACCAAACTTTCCGGAGCCTAAGCCAAACTTGATACAGCTCAGGCTTTCAGCTAAATAAGTTCACCTTCAACTTCATTCCTAATAGAAATAAACCCCAAAAGTTATCTGGACACTATGAGTTCATCAAAAAAGAAAAAAAGAAAACCAAACCAAACCAAACCAAACCAAACCAACAAACACTATTCCCTGCACACTATTCCCTGTCTGTACTTAAGGCCCACTGACATTGCCTGGAATTTTCACTGACCTTATCTTGTTTCACATTTGATTTTCTCTGTGCACATGGACTTACCTGATATCTAGGCCAGCCTTACTCCTCTGCAATCTTGCACTTTAGGGCAGCGGAATGTGGTTATTCACATGCTTGGAGAAACAGGAGAKGTCTTTCATTGACAGACCATCAGGTTGCTTTGATATGGTGATTCAACTGGGGACATACTCGCTCTTAGACACTTCTGCTTAGATTGTTCAAAACAGACACAGAAAAGTCCAACATAGCCAGAATCTATGAAAAAAATTACTGTCTTTAAGTAATGGTAGTAACATATATCAGAATTATCCATCATCTGTGATACTTCAGGAATTTCTGGACTCATTCCTGTCAAACTTCAAAAGAAGAAACCCCGACTATGAAAAGATATGTTATGTTCTCTGATGTTGACATTGAAAGGATCAAATTCAATCTATAGAACAAAAAATAACCTATTTTTAGGCCYGCAACCTCTGGTAAATTTTATTTATGTGACTTTAGGTGATTATTTTTCCCTTTTGATACCATTTTCAGTGTATGCCCTTCATATCCCTCGTGGAGCCAGCCCAAATGTCACAGAGACTATTAATGGTGTATACTTAACACACATACTTACAGTATGTTCATTCTCAGGGAGACTAAACATTATTGAAAGGTTACAGCGTTTATTTTGATGTATGTCTGTTTAACCAATTCTAGAAAATGTCACAGAAACACCAAACGGGCTWTCCTTCCCTGTTCCTTACAAACCATTATGAGCTATTGATTTTTAAAAAGAAATCCTCCCAGAGATCAATGAGAAATTAAAAAAAAATAGCACAATACGGTTCATCGAGATGGTTCTAAAGCACACTAAGCATGTTACAAGTCAGAGAAATATTTTCTTTTCTCTCTGTAATTGTCCTAAAACAATTTTCCAGCTTTAAGTCCTTCAGTCTCTGTTGACTTTTCATCAGTTTCACAGGTCATCCCTCTAGTACTAATAAGATATTAGAAAGAATCAGCAATTTCATTCTTCACTATTTTGATTCCCATTTACTTGGATGAATCTGAAGGTGGGTTTTCTGCCTTCATTGGGGCTACATATAATAGTCAATAAGTAAAGCCTTTCTTGTGGCAGAGTCCTTAACAAGCAGCATAAACATGAAGAAAGCAACAGATGTTTAAAGCATTGGTTAGAATTAAAACTTTGATATATCTCAGCTGCTGTTTTAAGTGGATCTAACCATGCATCCAAGTTGCAGGGTCAACCCTCTTCTGTAACAGCGGAGTTTAATGGTTCCTCTGTAGTGACTAACAACCCAAACTGACTCTTACATACCATTTTAAGAGACTTAGGGAAGACCTTTAGAAAAAAAAATACAGTTTCTTCCTCCTGCCTCAAACTATGTGTAAAATCACAAATTTAATGCTAGGGAAACCCCACATCATAGCTCAACTGACTGCCAAAAGAGGCAAGGGCATATGAGGCAATCAAGTCAGGCAGCAATATTTATCATGTGCTAGCTCTACCTTATTTTACTRTATCTTAGGTGATGATGTTATAGAACATACCCAGTGCCATGAAAGCATAAAAATGGAGCACTAGCATGAAAACTGTTTACACAAAGACAGAATCATAAAGCTATAACTAATATTTAGAATATTAGGAAAGCTAATGAATAGGTACTTTTAGTATAMCTCTCCTGTCCAAAAATACAACTTTCCACTTCCAGTCAGCAATTAAATTCAATGCCTTTTCTTTATGCAGTGAGAAATTAGCCCAACTGGACTCCGTAAGCAAAAGGTCAGAATAATTTAAGGAAAACTAGGCTGTCCTTCCCTCAAAYATGTCATTGCTCTGACAGCCCATCCTCGGACTCAAACCTACCGTTTTTTTTCTCAGAAACTCACCTTCAATTCAACCCACCATTTATTCCCTGCTCCTTGCCTCMCAGCTAGCTGCCAGCCAACACAGACATTCTTCTCAAAGGATCTTCTCAAAGCTGGACAAGCAGGAGCAGCAAGAAGACTTGTAACTGCGGGCAACTAGGAAGTTGTGTCAAAGGCCTCATGTCTGGTCCCTTAATTGGTCTCTAAGAGGCCTGTAATCCTATCTGWGCCTTCTCCAAATGGAACAAAGTTATATCTTGGGTGCGATTATTTGGGGTAAAGGAAGAGTCTGGACTGAGGACAGAGGAGTCTGGAGTAAGGACAGTAGAAGTACAATAAAGGACAGCCAGGTCTCCATCTCAACTACTCTTCCTGCTCTCTGTGGTCTCCCTGCAATCACAACCTTCACGTCCAYGGCCATCAGGACTGTTTCCATTAGAGCAAGCCTGGAGGAGAGGACAAGGGAAAAACTTTGTCTTTCATCAGAACACAACAAACCATAGTCCTCAAGAGACGACCTTGAAAGAAATGCCCATCCAGTGCAGACAGCCCTGTGGTCCAAGGCAAAGGCAGTTTAGCAGCAGCTGCACAAATAGCATTGGCATTTCCTTATTGCCAAGCCTGCAACCTTCAAAATAAATAAATAAATCAGAAAATAAGACTGGGAAATATCTCCTTTGTCACTCCCAAGGAAGTCATAGAGAAGGCGGCACCTACCACTACCACAGAAGAGAGTAATGAGGGTAAAGGTCTCCAAATGTCTTCTTGCTTCCATGTCCACTTCAGGCAAATTTGTCTCATGCTCATGAGCTCTTGCTCTGGTGGAGTCTTGCTGGTGACTACAACAACTTCACCTGGGGACCACTACCCAATGGAGGCTCACAATGACCTAGTCCCATTCTGGCATCCCATATTCTCGTTTCCTAAGAATACAGGGGTGGCCACCACCCCTTCCCTCCACTGGGACACCCCCAGCATAAAAAAAAAAAAAAAAAAATTTTATTGTCCCAAAAGTCAGACAAAACATAAAAGCAGAAAAACTCAGCAACCCAGCTAGAATAAAATAGAAACTATTACCAAATCGAACACCAAGGCTCTTAGTAAACACTAAAAAGTAAATATTTTCATAATTCATTTTTCAATTTCATGCCACCTCTGTCCTAATTATTTGTGGCCAAGATCTTGCCTTTCAAAATGTTACAAGACCTTACCAACACCACAAGGAAAACCTGTGGGAGAATTTGCACACAGGACATCCATGGCCACAAGAAACCATGGGCACAGATAAGCTTCAAAAAAGCTTAACAGCTTTTCCTCTGAACCAGGCCTCCAGTCTCTCTGAGGTACCCTCGCTCCCCTCCACTCCTCCTAAGCATGAACAGAACTCAGCCCTGGCAGAGCTTGCTTATAGAGTATATAAGGCCCTAATGAGTGTTAGAAGGTTGTTCTATGTGTGCAGAGCTATTTAAGCAGCGCAATCAAACAGCTGTGTATTTTCTGACCATCTCAGCACAACAACCTATGTCAATACACGGAGAGGAATGCAGAGACCTAAATGGTGCCTCTCAACACCCATCTGTTTTTCAGAGTAAGCCTCCCTGAACTCCTCTGTAAACTCTGAGCACACTGAATGTCCAATCGAGGGCTATGTTTTATGTGAGTGCTTTAATTCCAAAGTAAACTCTTTTGCCTCAAGAAACATTCAACAGAATAAACTAATTTGAATTGAGCTTAGTTTAATCTTTCTGGGCTTTTCATTGTTTTGAACTGATCCCAGAAGTGGAAGTCTGGTTTAGGCATTGTGTTTTTGTTTTGAGTTTGCAGGCTCTGGGAGGTTTTCTGAGATTTGCTGTCCACAAGCCAGATTCCTGGATTTGACAAGTTCTGTTTTATGCTACTTACACTGCCACCTGCACAGAGAGATTTAAAAAGCCAAGTTCCCTGTTGGTAAAAGCAAAAACAAGCAAACAAGAAGTTTTGCTCAGGATAGACTGAAAGAAAATTTTCCTCCTTTCCTAATATTAACTTACAGATGCATCCTTCCCCATTTCCCTATGCCCTATCCTTGCACCTGGCCATTTCCTTTCCTGCTCACAGCACACTTACTTCAGCCCTTTTAAATTCTCTTAGCAAATAAGTTTTCTTTGACAAACCCTCTTTTACCAGGCATACTATTTTGCTACTGCCTGCAGGTTAAGTGATGGGGACATGGCCATGCTGGTTTCTGCAGAGCAGCATAACGGTGTGAAATCCTATTTACTCTTACTAGCCAAGGATAACTCTGGGACCATAGCAGCCCCCTCAAGAGCCCAATGATGTGATTTGCCCAATATTCAGGCAGAACAAGGCCAAACTTCACTGCCTGGTTAAGTGACTCACTGCTGCTGTACACGTTATCCTGCGCAGGGTCAAGGAGTGGTTTTGAAGTCCTGATTCAAAAAGTCTCTTGAGCGGCTGTACAGACCACAGCTGGAACAGGAAGGGTGGGGAGCAAAAGCAGAGAAGAATGAGATTCCCTACAGCCCAAACCCCGCAGCATCATCCAGGATATTTAAGAGTTAAGCCTAAGGTACACTTCTGCTTCAAATCTGAATTTGAGAGAACCAAAGGTCAGGAGATTGGAACCTTTGCTCAGCGCTTAATAACGTCTGCCAAGCATTACTGTAACAGCCCAGCTTTCTGAGTATACTACAGTCACATTAATGGAAAAGAGGGGAGAAAATAATTAGTAATTCCTCTGTATAAAAATAAAAGCCAATAATGTACTTTAAATATACAAGTTGTTTGGAGAGGTAACCTGACATTACATCTCGGTATGATGATCCAGTATAGCATACAACTCAGAACACACTGTCAGTAAAAAAAAAAAAACACTGTGTTTTTCTAGCCTTCTTATTCTTTCACAGTTGTATGACTATTTAGAGTAAGTCCCCAAAACAAAAATATAATAAAAAAGTAAAGGTCAGCTGCTAATAAAGGTTAGTGGGATCTTTCCTTCAATCTCTGTATCCTTCCTTCCCACTCCCTCCAGCTCTACCAGTTCAGATAAATCAAGATGAATAAGCACATTAGGATACAAGAGCAGAACAAGATGACTAAGAGCTTGACGTGTAATAATATGTCTGTACTGTAACTAGACATAAACCTTTTAAAAATTCAAAATAGGTGACTCAAAGCTATGAAGACCTTTCCAAACACTATCCAGAACAAAAAAAAAGCCCCACATCAGAATATTTTCAGTTAAGGTAATTACCTTTAAATAAAGCTGCTTATTATTTTAATTGCAAAAGCAGCACCACAGCTCAGTTTGGCTTTGATAATGAGGCATTGACTGAGAAGCATCCAGGACATGCTCTGCCTTAATTTGACATCTGTCTCCCTCCAAGTCACTCATTTTCACTCACTATAGATATGCAGACTGTTATTTCAAGCAACTCCAAATTAGATACTGTCTCAAAAGCAACTGGCTTTTGTACATAAATCACAGCTTCATGTAAACACTGGAGAGCTGGTGAGACTATAGAGRAGGAGGAAGTGCCAATAGACTAGAAAGAAATAATGGTGACTTCTGCACAGCTGATACTGCCTAACTGGGGACTAACAGCACAACTTGCTAGTCTCAGCGTAAAAGTGAAACTCCATCTTCTGTGTGACAGACATGAGTAAAGTCATATATTGCTATGAATGGCACCCATTCCTCAATCCCATGGAGTAACAGCTTCACATACGACACTGTTTCACTATCAACTTTCAGCTAACAAGCTTGTAGGAAGACACACATCTACATAACACAGAGCTGAGAATAACTGTGATCAGATACATCCTAAAATACCTTTTAAAATGGCAGTATAATTGAATATTTAATCTACAACTGACAAAAAATAATTSTACATCAAGGTACTCCTGAAACATAAGAATGTAAAATAGCCTTGCTCCAGGCCTAATCATGATTAGATGCCTTGGGTGAAAATGAAATACATTTTATTTATGTTACAAAACATGGATAAATAGAAGTCCTGGGTAACAAAAAGTGAAAAACTTAGTAGGGAATCCAAGATTTACCCTATTAATCATTGATTATTAAGAAGAGCAAAACATAAAATAGTTGCTTTGTTTCCTTCAGTTTTTGAAAGCAACAGCACCAACAAAAACGTAAGAAAGTATGATAAAATAGCAATGATTTTGTAGAAATTACATCTACAATGTATATGGTTAACCGTACATTAGGATGGCTCACTTCCTAAACGGAAAGGCTAAGTTGTGCAACATTTTCTTAAGCATGGAAGAATTACCGACAAAAGAAGTCCCACTGGTGTCAGCAGAACTGCTTKCAGGAGACACTCATCACGGGCATGAGTAAGGGGCTGTCAGTCTGACCCACCAGCTTAAGTGATTCAGCAGGGCTTCAACTTTTCTCTTGGGAAGCTACACTCAGATCATCYGAGTTGGAGGTGGAGAAGTCCAGTTAGATCATGAAGTTCATTTCCTTGCCAGTACAGGTTTGTCTCCAAAGACATTTTYTAGGATTTTGTCCAGTCTTCTTCAGAAAAAAAAAAAATCAACATTTGATTCCACCAATATCTTCAGCGAGAATTTCATATCCCAGGACCCTTCACTTTTCCTCTCAAATGTTTCCTCATAGTTAACTTCACGCCACTTTGTTCCTGTTACTCCATTTGTAAGCTCAAGACTGTTGTCTCTGCAGAGCAACAGCATAGAGGAAAAATATATGAAGATTCATCTTGTCTGAACTGCAGCTACTTTTTTGGTCATGGTAAGATTTCATTTTATGGGAAAAAGAAGATGTCAGGAAACTGCATGTCCTCCTGGACCTGCATGATATTAGGACAGTTTGGTCATCAGCTCAGTAGATCCTTAATAGGTTTCTGCTGTCATTCTTCTGCTTTTCTGTTTTTTTTGTATCCTCTACATCTTGCTCATTTGATTTGGGAAAATTTGGGAGAACCTGCCATCTCTCTGCTCTTTCCTTGTCTGCAGGTTTTGTATCTTCCCCTGATATTGTGCACTGGCTTATTTAGCTTGCACTGCAGGCACTAATCCCAATCACTTTCACTCTTTTTTTCAATGTTTGCTCCATGGAGTCTCATTTGCCCATGTTAATATAGAACTTTTCTCTTTTTTGTGTGCTAAACTTAAACAACAAAACAATCAATGCATGCAGCAGAGTTGCCTCAATCTATTTATGTTGTCCTTATCAATCRGTTCTGATCTCTTGTATGAATCCTGAAACTGTTACTGAGAAATAACACATTCTAGCAAAATATAAATCTATTCCCTTCTACTAGCTACAGTTATAACCTAAAACAATAACAGAAGCATTAGATACCTAAAGTAGACATATTTGTACTAAGAGCATTCACCATTCCAATTGCATTTTGAATCCAAATAGGATAACCTCACATTCACCTTTCCTTTGGACATTGTCTCCTGCCACTTACCCTTGGCAATAAGAGGTTTCCCTGATTTGCTCCCATATTCATTGCAGATCCTTGCAAGGGCTTGTGACTGAATCAAGTTTTCCTTTTTCTGGCTTATTTTATCCCATCTGGGCTTAAGAAATGGGAAATCCCCAGCATTCTTTACAATATTTGTAGCACTAGGCCGCTTTTATGACATTATCACAACTGGATCATAGTTCAAGATTTTTAGACATGTCTCACTATTAGGATTTTTTTTCATGTATTTTTGCCCAAGTTGAACCTGAGTGTTTTTTTTATTTTCTTTCCATTACTTCTAGATATAGTTCTCTTGGCTTAAACTAGACATTTCTGCTTCTCTCTTGCACTTATATGCTAGAAGATAGATATCATATATGTACTTTGCCATTTTAAACCAAGCAGCCGTATTTAGTTCTTTTTAACTCCCCAGTCATAAATCAGCCCCCCATGTCTCCTTTGCCAATGTCAGGAATGTTTGCCTATGGTTCCAAATGTGAAATATGATATATTCCTGTGTTACTAAATAGCCTGTATCTGATTATATAGAGAAGAAAAAATAGATTCAGAAATTATAGGAAAAGGAGAGACAAATATCCTCCATTAGGTAAAACACCCACGAACCCAGAGTCTCATGCCTTGCACTACCTACTTCAAAATCCTTGAAGAACTTCAGAACTAAGCAAAGCCATATCAGAATACCAAATAAGGCACCTAATCATTCATGTTGCTTCTGACCCTTGCCATTTGGGATCAGGGCTTTTCCTTCCTTACACTCCATTAAATGTGTTTTTAATCTGCTTAAATTGCAAGATAACATGGCATAAYGTAAATGGGTGTTTGACCCAAGTGATTTTTAAAAGACCTTATTACAAAGGTGGTTCATGGCCATTCACTCACGAAAAAGGACTGGGCTACATTTTGACTTGACTTCACACAGGCTCCTAGTGGGGGACAGGAAGAAGAGAGGGCAAAAATCCTTCTCCCACATTGCTCACTATACACTCCCTTCTCTCTTCACACATCCTGCTGCAGGAGCACCTGGAGTCCAGACTCTACCACTGTTTGTCCTGCCTGTGGAGCAAAGCCAAAGCTGATCCATGACAAGGCTGCTGCCCTTTCCATGGATGTATCTCTGGATGCAGAAGATGCATCTCTTGGAGGAGACAGAAATGCTGCTTCTGCTATGCTCTGTCTGAATCTGATCCCAAGGAGCCTCTCACATCTGTACCCACGTGCCTAGATGGTGCAGCTCCCCACAGTTCCCTTTCATCCTCCTGTTTCTAGTGGGATGACAGGTACAGAGTAAAGTCCCTTGGACTAGAGCAAATCTTGTGTAAAAAAAGTAAAAACAAAAAAMCCCTTTATTTCCTTTTTTTTCCTTTCTTTTTAAAGAGCTAATCATTAAACTTCCGTATGTTATTAGGCAAATATTATAGTACCAACTTTGAGACAAAACAAGGGTTTTATTCTTAATCTGTTTCTTCCACTGTTCGCTTGTTTATAGGATTCAGTAATTCTCATCAAGCCAAACCTGGCAGTACTAACTCTGATCCCACGTTCAACAAAATCACTGTTTTGTTTATATATCCAGGGGGACTTTTCAGAGAAGGAGAAAAGCACCTCCAGTATGTTAATTCCAAAGTACTCAACGATTAATGAACTAATCTTATTACACGTGCCGGGGGCGGAATCCTGCTAGACGAAACCTGAGCTAATGAATTAAAGCCCCAAAACTACTTTGGCTGCATAAAGCTGCTTTTAATTTTAACTAACCTTTCAATAATAATCCTTCAGGATTTTTTTTCCATGATGCTTATACTTTCTGAAGATATGTTACTCCTCTTGGATACAAGCTCCTTTGTTATTTTATTTCTTGGAAATATTTAGCAATGTCCCAATAACTTTCTTGTTAAAAGTGTATTTGCTTTTCCTGTCCTGAAGGCTGTAGCTGAGTTTTTCTCTCTCTATGGAAGGCCTTTGGCTTTTTACTGAATTTTTACTGCTGGGAGTAAACAAAGAATAGAAATGTTTCCCATGTGTTGACATAATGGTCACATTGTAGGAGGGTAGCAGGGAGGAAAGTTGTGCCCCTGACATCATGGTAGAAGTGCCCTTTTTCCACAGTTAAAAGTAGGTAAATATATTATGGTAAATAAAAACCAACTTGAACTTTCACTGGAACTTCAAAGGAATGCCAAGTCCCATGTTATTATAGAGTTGAAAAAAGACCAATTAGCATTCCACATGCCTAGAGACATTGGCCAGAAATATACTGAAATTATGAGCACCCTATCCTGTGGAAAAGGGAAAATTCTAACATAGGGCCACCCCATAACAGTCACATTCTCTTGTGAATACCTTATATGCCATAACAGCCTGCAGTAGAGGGAACAGAGATAGATACYCTGCAAAAAAATATTTACAATTGTTCATGAATAGTATGCAAACTCTAATTAAAAGACTACTAAGGGTCTAAGCTAACAGATGGTGTAAATGTAGGACTAGATATTCTCTTAGCATTTTCACAAATTTCCATAATAAAAGATGATCAAGCTAAGAACTTGTGCCAGCATATATTGGTTGACTCACGAATTAATTTGCTGGTATTGTCTTCACTTGAAACAATTCAGTAGTTTATTCGGTAGTAGCTTTATTAATGAGATTTTAGTGTCTTATTATGCAAAACAAATTGTGAATGAATAGTTAACATGAACAGGTCATGAAGAACCCATTAACTCACCATGATCAAAGCACTGACAAAGTGGCTATTTTACTGTTGGGGAAGGACCAAAAAAATTCCCTTGCAATTTTAAACCAAGACAACTACTGCTGTGGAAAACCCCAGTACACAGGGAGGTTTTCCGGCATGTAGCTTTCATGTCAATACAGCAAGGTAGAGTAAACCCTAGTTCAGAAGAATTGGAGTGGATCTGTTCAAAAACTGGAAATGAAACATTCTCCTATACTCTGTCTACTCTACAGTTTCACCTTGAGATATCTAGCCTCACATAAAATGATTTCTTTATCAAGCAAAGGTTACTGCAAATTCAAACCATGCTTTGCAAACAACTGAAACCATTTGAAAAAGAGATACAACTTTTCCCCAGAAACAAAAAAGTTAAAGAAACCCCAATAAATATACAACACCCTCCTGAACCTCTCTTCGTGCGACACACACAGGTACCACAGTCATTTCATTTGGATTCAGCTTACRCTTTGTGATAGCTTATATTTATTTTACATTTTTCTGGTACCAAAACATCTTTCAGCTGCAGTTTTCAAATACTCTGAGTTCTGCAAACACATTTTTCAAAGCCAGGAGGACACAGATAGGCAATTTCTGGTCGCAGCCTTAAGAGAATCAAAACACCAATTAAAAGCTAAAGCTAAAGTCTAGCACACCAGGAAAAGGAGGGCAGAGGAAGGCAGGGAAACACATATATAAATAAATGCATCCATTGAGATTATGTCCATATACTCTAGGCACATCCTGACTACTATGATGTGGASCCTAAAATATAATCTTTCAAGAAAAAAATGCCATGCCATTCATTGAAAAAGCACTCACCATTGAAAATGAGGCAAAACCTGCCTTACAGAAAATTTTAAATGTACAAAATCCAAGATCATCCTCCATGTGCTGAGCTGGCAGTGATTTATCAGCCCTGGGCTCCCTCCTGGCTTTGCCTTTAAGCTGCAGTATGACTCTCAGGCAAGTCCCACCAGACTCCTCACATGCACTTTGCCTACCTTGAGGAGAGCACGCCGACTGTCGGTACAGCACCTAGCAACAGGGCCTGGATTTCCATGGAAATTTCAAGGTGCTGGTAGAATATATGTGTTAGTACCTTAAGTCTCACTTTGGACTGAGCACTACCGCATAGACATGTTCAGGTCTACTGGAGAACAGGAGAACTATTTCCTCATGGCTGGTCTGTCTCACAGACAGTGAAAGTCTTTGGCAAAGTATTAAAAACCTGTTGAAAGGAAACTGGAGGGCAACAGGGATGTGTGTTGTGAGGGACTCCTCTAGCTTAGAGAGAGAAACCAAAGTGCTGCCGCTCCTACAAGATGGGAGATTCAAAGGGGGACCTTCATGCAAAGGCAGGGCATACCCTGCTGAAAGAGCAGCAAGACCCCACAAGACMAAGCAGTTTCAGCCACCTTGAGGAATGTTCCTGGCTTAGAGGGCGTTCTCTCCTCCTACAAAACCTCTTCACCCCTAGAAAACATGACCTCTAAGATCAYGTTTCTGCTGGCAAAGATGATCCACGATTTTTTCAGGCAAGATGGCAGGGGTGCGAGGAGGGACCTGCGGGCTCCATGCTGTCCACTCAGGCTGTGTGARGAGACATAAGAGTTGTTGTAGGCAGTTCTGCAGTTCAGAGCTCCTCACATCGAGGCAGGGTGGGAGAGAGCGCTACGGGCTAGCATAGTGAGCACAAGCTTTGGCAGGCATGTCTCAATCTTCCTCCCAAGACGCGTGTGCACACACAGGTTCCTTCTACACGCTGCTGTTGGCTATTTCGGTTATTTTTTCCCCAGACTCCCCCTCTGTCAGCTCCACAAAATAATACATAAGTATGTGATACCTCAGAAATTGGACAGCGCAGTTGACAGCAAAATACCACTATTTTGAATCTGCTGGAAAAACGGATTATAGATTCTATATTTAAATAAAGGTTAGAACAATAAAGCTGCACATTTTTTCCACAGTAATTCTCACCTTTGCAGACAGCAAATGCTGAGTAACTTCTCACCCCTCCTTGCCCTCTCCCTCCCACTTCTCACACTGGCAAAAGGCTTCTTCGTTCCCTCATGTTTACCGAGCTCCTGCAGCGAAGGCAAGGAAGCCACAAGGCCACTCTTTGACAGAGGTCATTCCACTCGTCACTGAGTTTAAAATAAAAAATGAATTAATACRAGGGGGGACAGAGGCAGGCACCCAAGTCATGCGCCAGGGATGGCGGAGGGCTTTCCTTCACACGCTCCAGGTTTGCGTTGGCAAGATTTCCACTGACGTAGGACCTGCCCAGGGGTACAGATGTGCTGACAGCCAGAAGCTAGGCAAAATATATGCATGCATGTGTGCATGTGTGTGTGCGCACGTGTCAGAGAGAGAGAGGGGGGCCTGAACGTATTTTTAGGTGTCTGGAGTTTCCACGAGGATTCCTAGCTCTCTAGTTTCATGAGGGTGTGTGTGCTTTTTTAAGAACAGGTCATTTAAATTTGTGGTTGCTTTGCTAGGTTGCTTTACTTCTTTTTCCTCCAGTGAGAGGCTCCTGACAAGAATAACAAACCTATTAAAGCAGCGTGCAAACCTGCCATGAGGGAAGTCTAAGGGCTGGCCGGGAGGCCAAGACTGGGGTGGAAAACACAGGCTGTGGTGGGTGAACCAGGGAGGTGGGCAACAAGCAGGACATGTTAGGGCCTTTCCTGCTTTCTCCAGCCATCCTGAGGCCGATTCATCCACTTGTGATCCAAACCTGACCGTTTTCTGTACACATAAACTTTCAATACGCTCTGAAATAAACAATATACATTAATGTTGAGCTCTCACGCCAAGCACTGCAATGCTCTCACTGGGATCTTCCAGGTTTAAGCCTCACATGGAACTTGCAACTGTCCAGTGATTTGGCTTGTCAGATCACTGGCATAGTCACTTGTACACATTACCCTCCCGACCCCAACATAACAACCCAGCCTCCTCCCACTGGCTCAAGGAATGGCTTTTTCCCCTCCTCCCAGCTCCCAACACAGCTAAACTGTCTACTTACTGTTCCCCACACAGCAGCAGCAGCTGGGAGCATCTGGCATGGGACATATGGAATTTAATTTCCCAATATTTACATAGATTGGAACAATTCTGACTCCAGACTTCAGAAGGGCTGTTGCACCAGACCTCAAGGCAAAAGCTTGCAGTTCATTTCATTTTCCTCCTCTTCTTTTGGCAAATGAGCTGGGAATACCAGTTTAAAGTCTGCATGGGCTTTAGGATGTTGAAAGATACTCAAATCCTTGATCTGTAAGGCTTACAGTGTAAATGCTGCTTTTTGCTTCTGGGGAATCCAAAAAGACTTTTAAGAGCCCTAGCCACTTTTTTTCAATGACCTTGACTAGATTTGAAACAGCCCATTTGAGAGTTTCACACATGTGGCTATGGATAAAAGTTTCTTTGTAAAAATAAAAAAGCTAAAGGGAAATATTTGGTCATACAGAGGAGAAGGAAAAGGGGCATGTCTGGTTTCAAGCCTGCCATTGTGGCTGTGCTACTATAGAGCACAGAGTTAAACCAGGACATCTTCCTGGTGCAGGATGGGATGCTGCAAGAAAATAGCAAAGCAAAATGAGGCTGAAACTCTCTATTCCTCTAAAGTTGCTGGTTGTCTTTACTCCATTGGTCAGCTACTATCCATGACATTTTTCACAATTGCAGAAACAGAGACTTTAATGGTGATGGAGTCCATTATCAACAAAGAATTGCCAGGGATGGCAGTACACCGGTCCAAATCTGCAAAATCTCTCTGGTAATAACACTTGAACAGAATGGCTTAAAATTCCTGCTGCATTTTAAGGACGTCCRCAACAGATTCGTCAATTAGAAAACCAGATAGGATGTTCATCCTCTGTATAGCTATATATAGCTATATATAGAAGTGAGCAGATTCTTCAAATGGCATGGTGCAAATGTGAATATCAGCCACATCAGTCATTGAGCTGCTTCACTGCATAGCATCCGAGAACTTTACATGCTGCATGCAACTTGGCAGTAAAATCCCAGTGGCTGAGCTAGAAAGACACTATGGTTTCCTGGGAGAGTTCATCCAACAGAAAATATGCCTCTCACTTGGTGTAACACATTTTTTAAGACAAAGGTAATTTAGATTCCTAAGCTCAAAACAGCAAGCAGAAAACTTGCAAGAACTCTGAAGGCACATCAGTTGATTCCTTTGAATTCCCCAGGCTCCTCAGGCTTTGCTGCTTTGCTTGCTCAGCTATTCCAAGAGAAATGCTTAGACAGCCTTGGAGCTGCCACTGGAACTCAGGTCTCCTACCACTGGCAAAGGCATATTTTACAAGGCCCTAGATTTCTTCCTCTTCCAAATCCAGTGACTCTTGCAGTCTTTTCAGGACACTGGGGAAACTAACTTGAGCACTGGAAAGTGCACCCATGCCAAAACACCAAGCTCACTGGGCTGAGGCTCCCACCAAAGAAAGGGCCAATTTGGGGAAACTCACCCACCCTGAGAATCAAGTCTTCCATCTTATTCTAAAAATGACAATTGCTTCAGTAATGTCATTCAGACATAGCCCTCACTAGAGAGGATTTGCAATACATAAGGCAGATGTCCATTTTTGCTAAATTAGAACAATTGAGACTAGAAAGAAGTTTAAAATCCCCACTTCTAATTGCTTATTTAATTTGCTTGTTAAATTTGATTTTATACTTATGTGCCAAAGGATCTCCTCTTTATAGACTTTTAAAAAATCTAATAACACATAGTGTTTTAATACTGGGTTCGTTTAACTTTTGCTACTCTATTTAAAGGATCTTATTATACTTTTATTGCTATTAAATAACTGTATTCTCCTCATGATTATTTTACAGCACTCTAGACAGTTGGTCTGGATGCTGTCTTATTAACTTTACCAGGTGGTAGAAATGCCAATTCTCCTCTTTAATATCTGGGATTCAGAATATGTGGCAGGGCTGACCTCAACATCTCTGATGCCCCAGAAGGAACTACATTATATCACTGCACAAGAGGTCAGAGATTAGASAGCTTTTGGCATGGGATTTTCACAGTGTAGATAAAAGCATCACGATTAAAAATGATGCTCCCTGCATAACACTGCTGTTCCTTCACTTTCCAAACCCACAAGAGGCTTCTTTCTAGAGATGGGCAAAATAATCACTCTATGGTTTATGTAATATTTGCTGTGTAGTTTTAGGGTTTTTCAGGATAAAAGATACTGTACTATAGTCAGGGTTCAGGACAGGTTGTTTAGCATTCAGTAAAAATTTGTACAGAGACAGGATAAAAGATGGTCAGATGCCCGCCGGCTGCTCTAAATTGGTGTTTATAATCTCTATATGGGATTTATACAATCTTTATTAGCTTAGTTTCCAAACACTTTTGTAGTATTAATGTATTTGTCCTCATAAATCCCTAGGAGGCAAGAATTCTAAAAAGCAAACAAACTAATCAAAAAGTCAGAGCATACAGACTAAGAATGAAATTCTGAGCCATGACTGCAAGTGTTTCCMCTCTCACTACCTAATTTGGGATACTGCAAACAGCACAGACTTTTTCCCCCTAATCTCCCAAAATCTCTAAAACCTACCTCTCCAATCACTTTCCTTCATCATATCTTGTTTTTAGGACTCAAAAGCTGAACCATGTCACCTTGACCCTCAAATACCCATTAAACATTCTGAAAATGCTTCAAGGCATTCTGTGGCAGAGTAGGGAATAAAATGCAAGTTTCTTGTATCCAAGGTCCCTTACCCATAGCCTGCTGAAGGATATCAGAGCAACCCTGCCCCACATACTGAATGGAGTCACACCACTAAAAAAACAGCGTAAGACATAATCAACCCCGCAATGTCCCCAAACATTCTTTGTCCCAGAAGAAATACAAGGTCAGCTTTCTAAAGGACTTCAGCTCCAATGTAGGCATGAAATGCAGATTGTGTTTTCACAAGTGTTCTGCATGCAAGTATTGAGCTCTTCTGAAAATCTGGACCTTATTTAGATGAGTAAATGAGAGCCAAGCTCTTTTTAAAAAAGGATGTTTAATAGTGTCTGCTCCCTCCTATTCTTAGGCGTCTAAGTAAATGGTGCTGGCTTTGGTGCCTGGAGCTGCTGGTGCATGACAGGTCACTAGTTTTGTCATCCCAGGAGATCCAATGAGTTGCTAAAATGTTCCTGAAAAGCCAATAAAGCAGACACACAAAAATAAATAAATAAATAAAACAACTTCGTGCTTGAGCAAATGTTCAGGGAACATGTTTTCATAGGTCTAGTATGAGCTGGTTAAAAGTCAAATCTGAGTGCTGGTCTCCTGGCAGCTAAATCCATGCTACAAAATCCCATTGCCTTAGTTCACTTCAGAAGTGTCTCAGATACTCATTCCTATATCAGTGGGAAATTTGGAAGTAACCTTGGATTTGCAGTTTCCTTTTGATAAATGTATTAAAAATCTAATATAACAGCCTTTTATATCATAATAAAAATACATGGAGGATTAAATCCTGCCTAACTCTTGCTGACTTGGAAGCAAGTTTGCATGCTTTCCTCACATTCAGATTTGATTACACTAACTCTTAACGTACAGTTTTGCCAGAAATGTTTTTATTAGAAGAAACTGCACTTGGTCAAGAATGTGGCAGCCASAATGATCTCTGGCATGCATGATAACAAGCCTTTTTCACCAGTCTGAGATCTCTATGTGGGTTTCTAATTTCAGCTGGAATTAAGTTGAAAAATTGGCTTCTGGATCAGCAGGAGATTCGACAAGATTGTAGGTAATGCTGGACCTTGGAAATCTTGGACAAAATACTTCTGGGCAAGGAGCATTTTGCCTTATAGTCCTCAGCTGGGAAGATCTCTGCCAGAGTGTACTCACATTCACTCTTAACATTCCTCCTCTTGTTACTAGTGTGTATTTTACTCGTTAAAAAAGTTTTTTAAAACCCTTTCTTTCCCAAAATAATTTGGCTTCATATGCAATTGTACTATCTATCTCAAACAGTTTTAAAAAACTACTGATAACTTTGTGAAGGGCTTTGAAGTAACAGCTGCAAAAGAAACTGCATACATGAAAAGACATTGAACGGTTGACAGTTTTGTGTGTTGTTTATTGGCTCCCTTTGTAGTACTACTTAATTTGGTCAATCAACCAGATATATTGCTGAAGACATTTTTTGTTGTTTTTTTTTCCTCATGCAAATGCACCTTTGGCTTTATTCACAGCTAATATGAAGTGAAGCAATAATACTTTTGAACAGTAAATTATGTTTATTGCATTCCTCTTTTCTTCAGATGCATAATGTTAAATAAAAAATACTGTAATGATTCAAATTGCTTCACTTGGAAGTCAGCAAAAGCCAGGAGAATGCATTTCCATGTGTTTGCCTACTGAGTCTCCATGTTTTCCTTAGGGATGGAAGGCAGAAATACACTACCACTAAAATGCAAGACCGGAATTAACACAATGAAACATGAAGATCTAMATCTTCTAGTTTAGAACAGAATTCTGCAGCACTGTAGGTTCTGAGGAGGACAGGCTGTAAGATCTGTAAGTAAATAGAAAAATAAGGTGGGTAATTGAGATTAAAATGGGTAGGGTGAAGTTTCTGAAACCAGCCTAGAAAGCCTATGCTTCACTTCTTCTAAATTCCTGATGAAGTTGAAAGGCACTTTAATTACATGATCAATACAGTTTCAAGGAGAGCACAGATGCCACAATGACTCTGAGGGCACAAACATTATTTGAAGGATAAAAGGGAATCCCATTGAAGACAAATCTGAAATCTCTGTGCTGGAGAAACCAATCAATGCCTGCTCAGGCCAATACGTGTTAAGTTTAGAAACATTTGAAGACATCTGAAATGGAAGCATTAAGACAATTATGCAAAACAGCAGTTTCATGCATCTCTTTGAAACCACTCAGTAGAACAGAGCATCACCTGCAATTAATTCATTGATCCAACACAAAGCAGGGACCTAAAACCATTATTTGTTACAAGATCATAGGATTCCTATTATGCAGAATAAGGCTTATAAATAGGCTGTCTTCTGCCTCAAAGGCTATTTGTTCCTTTGACAGGTTAATGAAGGCTTTCTTTTTCAGTGAGAAAAGTTGAGATCCAATACCCCAAGAGAGACCTTACACTCTCATACTGCAGTGCTAAGTGCAAAACTAGTCCTGACTTCACGAAATAAAGCAATAATCCATAAATACTGCACATATAGAAAGCATAACAGAACAAGAGCAATGATCCTTATAGATAGATCTTTTAGTTTTTAGATAGAAATGCTAATTTGCTAATTTGCTAGTTGTGGACAACATCCACAACTTTCCCAATTCACCAGAAGTCATTTCTATCCAAGTGACTAGACACTGAATGCTTGGGAAGGATGTAATCATATCCTCCCATCCCCAGCTCTGAAAAAGTTAAAAGACGTCATCATGAAAGGGAACAAAAAAAAAATTCAGAAACTCAAAAAAACCCAAAGTTATTGAATTGTTATTGTCAGTTCCCATTTGTTGGCCAACTGTAACAAAAAAAATATAGATGGACATGAGCAACGCCCAGATTTTCCAGGATGGAACAGCACAAGGCTGTCAAAAGCAAGGCTATCACATTTTCATCCTTTCTACAAGAGATAACCACATCATTTATTCACTTTCAGAGCATTCTGCATACTAACATCCCTGGGRTTTGTAGCAATTTGTAATTTCTCCATCGTATAATGAAAAAGAGTGGTATCATAAGGATCAACTTTATGAAGTAAATATAAACTGAGGTTGGAAGTAGGTTAATTGATAAGGTTAGAAACAAGGAGCTGAAAAAGAAACCTTTTTCCCCCATTTTTTTTTCCCGACCTAACATCCAAAATCCTCTCTCCTTGAATTCCCTCTTCCACCCTTTTCCTGTTCTATTTGACCAGTAAGGTCTTCTTGGCAGTATCAGACTACACACATATAGCAACCAACTCTACCAGACACACCACTCCATATCAGTTCAGCTAAGGTCTTGCACAAAGGAATACCCCAAAAGAACCATGCTAATCCTTGTTCATGTCTCACAGAGATTTGCTGAGGCTTTAAATGYAGCAAGAAGCAATGGAACTTCTGCTGAAATTCAACAGAATCCAGGTGCTTGTTTTTTCTAAGTTCCTTAAAATACCACAACCATCATTAAAATTTCAAAGTACTTTTTCTCTCATAGTTAATTTCTCTTGCCCAGAACTAGCCCAAAGCTAAACTTTAAGGACTAGAGATTTAAGGGTAGAGACATCCAACAGAATCATAAAATATGTCCCCCCAAGGTCTACCTAATTCTGTGCATCTATAGAATGAGGACACTGCAGGTTTTTATTGCTGATGAACTCCAAGAGCAAGAAATTTTCCCTGTACTTATTGAGAATGATAAAGATGCAAGTGGTGATTATTAATGTGCATCTCATACATTTGCAATTATGTAAATACATATGCAAATGGAGCACAACCTTTGGGCTCCTGTCATGTTGCCAATGCTTCCCTCTGTGGCACAAATTTTTAATATGCTCTTTGCTTCAATATTAGATCTTAAAAACAGGGCCCAGATGTTGTAAGACTCTGAGCAACTCTCTGCCAGTGCTTAACTGCACGGGGCTTCCTTTGCTTGTAACAGATGCACAAGTCTCCTCACACCCAGGCWCAAAAACCTCACTGGGGCTGGCTGAAATGACACCCAACTTACCACTCGCATGGGAGATCTGGAGGTAAATCACAGACCTATGCAGATCAACAGTGAGCACTGCCCCAGTTCTCTGGGTCTGCAATCATTCCGGAGATTATTTAATGCAGTGGCGCACAGTCAAGCAGGAGCATATGCCCCACCTTTCTGGTTAATTAAAGCAGAGAATGTAATTGGTAATTTGTTTAGGGGTTCTCTTGGAATACTGAAGAATGGACCTGCCACAGGAGTCAAGGTGATGTACTGCATGTGTCGAGGTGAAACTCTATTTGAATGCACCTCATAGCACTGGGCTTAAAGCAACAGCTCTGCCTCTGCTGCTAACCTCTCTGCACAGGAACTGCTGAAACAGGATTAACCTGCTCCTAAAGGAATAAAACTGTTGCTTTCATTCTTCTCCAGACATACACACAATGAACGTCTTGATAAATGAACATTATAAACTTCCTACAAGAACTGTTGACTATACATCAAAGTTATTGCACTTCCACGCCCCAGTTGTGGGGGGAACCATCACATGGACAGAATACAGTCCCCTATTGCTGAGGGCCAGCAGGAGCTGGGAGCATTTCCCAAGCACATTTCTCTCTTCTGAAGGTGAGGAGTGAATTAGCCAACCTAGACGGACTGCTCTCTCTCCTTTAGCACTCTTCTTTAACCAGACACCCTGGTAGACCTGACACAGAGATGACATAGCATCATGCTGCAGAAAGATGTGAAAGCCCCATGTTTTCTTCAAAAGTTTTGCAAAGGTGTAAAAAGCAGAGGGCCAAAGCCTCTGCCTCCTAACTCAGAAATAAAAACTCTGATTTTATTTCAGGCTACCTCTCAGGTTCAGTGATTTTACTCCTGAAAAGGAGCAGGTAGAGGYTGGTCTCTCAACTCAGAACTTTAAAAATGGAGCAGGAAGAGGAGTGACAAGGCACATGCTTTGCTGTTTTGTTTTGCTGTTTTTTTTCCTGCAATGCAGTCTTTGCCTTGCGTTCTCTCTCCTCAAGAGATATTGAAATACAGATGGGTTTGACTCCCATCAAAAAGTGCTAAATAAAGACCCAGCTCGCAAAAGTGTGGAGGTGAAAGCATTAAACTTGCAAGGTGAGTACTGCTAAGGCAATCTCTGGATGAGTGTCCAAACATATCCAGCTCCTATGGACAATGTCCATAAGGGAGACATTGTTAAGAGAGACAGGAACCAAAAAATAAAGTAAATAAAAAAAATCAAGAATCAAAACAGGGGTTAAATCCAAAAAAGCCTAAAAAATCTGTGAAAACATTTGGCAGAATATTTTTAAATTTTCTGTGGTGACTCTGGGACTGCAAGTGTGGGTGGAGGTGCAATATAATCCCTGAAGATTTTTTTTCCCTGCCAGTCATCTGTGAGGCAGTGTCAGTCCACAGAGTTTGCTCCTGTGCTCAGGACGGCAAGGGACTTCAAGTCATGGCCACAGCTAGGAAATATTGTGCAAGCATCTTCCAGACAGTTTGCTCATTGCCCCTCTTGTTACAGCAGTGGCAGACCAGTCCCCCAGCTCTGCGGTGTTTGAAGCATGTGAAAAGTTTCTTTTAAAAAGGATCTGGATCTCTCCTCTTAGAATGTCCCCCAGAGTTATGTCCTGTTCCAAACTCCCAACGGTGCAAATGTCATATTCAAGTCTGAAAAGCCACTTTAATAGTGGTGGGGTATCTTTGAAGAATCTTCCCTGTTCTCCCTGATCCCATTAGTTTAGGCTAAAAAGTAAGACAGTGGCAAATATAAGCAGATAATCCAGAATATTTTCATAAACTTTGTGCTCATTTGTTTTCTAATAAAATTCTWAGTGAACACTGTGAACCCTTGATGAATGGCAGCTTCCCCTTAGCTGCTGCAGTGCTTATTGCTCTTGTGACCTGGCCGTCACCAGTCACTGCCCCTCTTGCCATGCTGGACACTGAACAAGCACACGGGGGATGGAGAAAAATGGAGAAAAGTGGGCCAAGATCAAAGGAGCCCTTCTCAAAGCAAGAACTGGAAATCCTGCAGCAATTGATTGATTTAGTCAGATTTAGTCAATTGATTGATGTCTTCATCAGCTATGCTAAGCAGTTGAAAGCAGTACATTGTGCACCTGCCAAAATTTTTCATCACAAGAGTAGGGACATCTAAATGTGCCGGATAACACCAGAAGCGGAACTCTGAAACACTGCAGCATTGGAACACACTGCTCAAGTCAGGCCCTTGGGTGAATGTGTATGCTTAAATTACAATTAAACTCAGGWGCACCAAAGGGGCATGCCTGCTCCAAAGACATCAGGAATCTATTGCCTGCCATAAATCTGGGCTGGAAATTTTCTAGAGTACATATATTACTCTTACCCTGACTGCTGGTGTATTCCTGTTGTCCTATGTCCCTTGAAGGCATCTCAAGATTAGTAGAGAGTCAGCAGGACATTAAACTAAATTTTCAAGGCAATTCCAGGTCTAATTTTGTAGCCTTTACAATCCATTATGAGAATTCTATTTTCAAAAGATCTCATAACAGAACCACTTAGAAAAAAATCTTTTTGGCCCATGCAACTAACTGCATTAGTTGAACCGTTATTCTTCTCCCACCAAATAGAATAGAACACCGAAATCCTGACAATATACAGATGGTCTCAAAATCTGGGCTTGCAAAATGCCAAACACCTTTACATCAAAGCATAGTTGTATTTTTAGGTTTTTCCATTAAAAATAAATTAGAGCATATCAATAAAACTCAGAGATTCTCTTCCCTTTCAGATGCATTTGATTCATATCAAACCCCATATGCAGGAAGTGTGTCTAAAATGGTTCAACCAGTGCATCCACTTAGACATGCTGTAAGGGCAGTGCTTTCTGAAGTGCTCAGCTCCTGTCATCTCCTGTTGAGACATGAGTTTATTATTCAAAAAGAGCCTCACACTACATGCATTGCCACACAGACYGCATTGGGAAAAAATAAAACACCAGGAACCAGAACAATGTCAACTTCACTTCTGTAGCTCTTTCACATTCACTTTTAAAAATGAAAAGTAGCAGGCCTGTGAGGCTGTATTACTGCAGGTGCCGATTCCTCTATCTGCATGTGAACTCAAGTAACCTCTTATTCATCCAGGGCCTAAAATAGGAAGGCACAGTTCTGGACAAGCATATTGATCTGGATTCCTGTAACTATCCCTTTGAAACACAAATAAACTATTGTTAAAAAAACCCAACAGATCTCAGTGCGCTCTGGTTCTTTTGCAATGTGTACTATCTGACTACAATCCAGCGTCTTGGCAATGGAACAGCTAAGCAGACATTCTTCTGAGCCAGCTCTAATGTAAAGGGAGGCCAAGTATGTCTTTCCTTTTGTATTTACAGTAACAGTTTCAAATTTCTCCACCGCTGGGAGTGCTGTTTGGAGCAGCTGGCAAGAATGTTCTTATCTCAAAGTACCACAGTAACTCCAGGAGAAGCTCAGCTATTTTGCCAGAGCTGTCAGGGAGGACCTTCTCACACACCAATATGCAGTGAGTAGTTTTGTGATGCTGTTGCAGGCATCGAAGCTGACAGCAAAGACTGTTTCTGCCTCCTCCCACAGCAGGACTATCTGCTGATGGATGGCTGGGCTCAGCTTGGCTCTTGTACACTGATCTTTGGAGTGAGGCTCTCTAGTCTGCCTGAACTGTGCTGATTCCTCTAGAAGAGGAAAAACAAGTGTAATGTGTCTCAGAATTGATCCCTCAGAGATACAGGTATACAGATGTCTGATCTAACAGAGCTGCAGTGCAACCAGGGGTATTTGGGCCTGCAGAATCTATCAAGGAGCGACTGAGGATACGACGTGTCCCATCAACACCTGCTTTATGAGGCAATGATAGAAAGAATAACCAAAAGCTTTCAAGGCCTTCACCACACCAAGAAACATACAAATAGGGCTGTTYGATGGTAGTTTGCCAACTTTAGGACTGCATCGCACTGGAAAGCCAACCACAGTGCATTTYGAGCTGACCCAGCTGTACAGCACACAGCTCACCTCAAGCTCGCCAGTGTAATGCTGTTAGAGAGAAAGGCTGGCCACTGTCTTTCATGATGATTTTGAACATCTGAGCAACAGAAAGTTTTACTGCTGATGAGTTTGACTAGAATATAAACAAGAGCAATTTTCCACTGCCTTGTACTATGGATGGACCCATGAGTCTCAGCAGTGTCTCAGCCAAGCAAAGTATCAACAGGCTATGGATTCACAAGCAGAAGAGGMCTCGGAGCAGCCAGCTGGCCAAGCAGGACGAGGATGACCATTTTTAACACAATGCAGATTAGTAAACCTGCTCTGGGATTTTGAGGACTCCCACCACTCTACTCATCTTCTCTGAGCTATTAAATGTGCACAACAGCTTGGAACCCAAGGACTGACCATTTGTGCACTGGAGAGCAATCACGCAGGCTGTGCAAGGAAACTGCTCTGAATCACTGCTAGCAGTGAACTCAGCTTACAGAAATTTGAGAGTTCAAAAAGCGTGAAAGCAGACCATGCCCTTTACCTTAAAACAGGGCACAATCACCTCACTACCATTCTRTGTTCTCAGTAGAGGAGTACCCAGATTTTGGCATAAAGCCTTAACCTACCCTTTTTGTTTCTGACATCTTTTCCCCCAGGATTCAGACTTTTTCTTTTTAGGGTGATAATTCATTTAAATAACTAATCCTCCACTTTTTACATATAATGTTAGACCACTATCCACATTTATATGTTGTTAAGCCTTAGGGGTGTCAGCTAAGATCACAGAGACATTGCATACAAACAGTAGAAAGCAGTCCCTGCTTCAATGAATTTACAATCTGAACAGACAAAAGACAGGAGAAAGGAAGAATTATTCTCCAGGCCTCCTCAAAACAGCCAATAAACTTACCCCGCTTCCTGCTGACTTATGCTCCAGAACGTCAGCTTTCATTAAAAAAAAGCAACAACAACAAAAGACATTTCTAGCTCCTGTGGTTGTAAAGAGACTCTTGAAGACACATTAAATCAATGCAATCTCATTTACCCAAGTATGCAGATGACTTAGGAAACAGACATATCCATTCATCTCTGACAGGGCCCAAAGAGTTACAAATTTCTGCAGCAGTGGAGCTCTCCATTTCACTGCAGATACCTTTAATCCATATCTTCCTACCTTATTTGGCTTGACATGAAGTTGTGCCTTACTGTCCTGCTTTCCCACTTCAGATCTTGGTTACTAAGCATATTTCTGGCACCACCAAGCAGCCAGCAGCTAAGAGTTTGGGGTGTCAGAAGTATTGTGCTTCCTTCTTCCATCCAGTGTTATAAGAAGCGCAGCATGGCTAAAAGATCGGAACATGAAGTGAGATGTAGCTTAGCAACTCACAGYGGAAGACAGTGCTTCTGAACAGGAAGCCTGAATAACACTGGAATTAGGAGCCAGAGGAAGGGGTGAAAGGAACTTAAGGAGATGCTTAAGGACTTAACACTTAAAGAAAGCTTAAAAAGCACACATTCTATCCACAGCAACACCTCCTCTTAAAGCATATGTCCACATCMATGCATCCATCATCAGATGATGCCACATGAGCATCCCTACTGCATGAAAAGGACAGCTCTTGTGTGACTTAGAAGCTAGTGCTTGAGCTGAAACTAGATCTTCCTGAGTGAAAACAACAGCATATCCATTGTATTACTCTTTTTTTTTTTTCCAATAGTACAAACTGTATGGCAATAAACCTTATCTGTACAGAACTACATGTGCAGAAAGCATTGGCAGACATGCAACAAGAACGAAAATCCAGGCCTATCTTTTATTCTCATCCGAAAGGAACTAGCCAGTGAAGGTGACGTGGAGTGGTGTGTTCCAGCTCCCATTACATACTTGGGAACACACTGGTGCTTTCACCACCTGCTGGCACGCATGAGACAGATCTAGTTTTGCAAACTTCTCCTGCTTTGCCAGCAGGAAATAAATCTTGTGGTTTTAGAGTTGGAGAGTGAATCCATATTCAGTTAGGAATTTATGGTGACTTTATGGATCCCACAAATGCTTCACTACCACCATTTTCTGGAAAGTGTACAATTCCTGCAGTTCATTCACTGCATTCAATTGCATTCAATTGCCTTTTTTTCAGAGAAGCACTTCTAATTGCTTTTTTACAGATTTGGGTTTCTGTAAAGAATAGAACATGTCTCAAATCATATAAAATGTTACTATAACTTTTTTCAATTATATAGATAGATAGATTTAATTTTCCCAAAGAGYCAAAATTCATCCCTTGTGTAACTCCAATGGCTTCCCACCAAAATGTATTAGACACGATATTCATGGTGCTACAATACAAGCAAAGTAGATACAATTTCTACCACCTAACAAAGGTCTTTTCCCTTCTGCTGCAATGAAACCAATGAAATGTATGGCACTAAGCAAATATCTATGSAATCTGTGTTGATTTGCAGAAAACTAAAAACTGTTAACAACCTCTGTATTCCCATGGCTGTTTCTTTTTTTTCAGGATTTTGTACACATACATATCAGTCTGATATATATATATACACACACATATATATATATATCAGCCTGATATATATATATATATATATATATATGTATATGTGTGTGTGTGTATGTGTGTATATCAGACTGTTGAACTCTTTCCCTGGGAACAATTTATACACATTTCTTCACCACAAGCAGAATAAAGCCAGCATCAATTTTCTTCCTTTATATTAGCCCCTCTGGTAAGTTTGTGTTAACACAAAAAGAATTGCCGCCTTCCCAGTCATTTCTTGCTATATGTAATTTTAAGAAAGGATATAACTCACTTTTCAGAGAAGGCCTCATTTTCACACACATATTCTTCCACTGCCAAAGACCTGGTCYGATGGTTCTTGCTTTCTAATACGGGTCCCACTGAAAATCAGGTCAGGTTGCAGCTGCCCCAACAAGAATGAGAGGCACATTGGGAGCCCAGCTGAAATGCCTCTACGTAAATGCACACAGCATGGGGAATAAACAAGAGGAATTGCAGGTGTGTGTGTGGTTGCAAGGCCATGATCTCATTGCAATTACTGAGACCTGGTGGGACAGCTCCCATGACAGGTATGTGGCCATGGAGGACTTTAGGCTTTTCAGGAAGGACAGGCCAGGAAGGCGAGGTGGCAGAGTTGCTCTTTATGTGAGAGAACAACTGGAATGAATGGAGATGAGCAAAGGGAAGGATGGATCATGGGTAGAGAGCCTGTGGGTGAGGATTAAAGGGCAGGCCAACAAGGGTGACACTGTGGTGGGAGTTTACTACAGGCCTTCTGACCAGGAAGAAGAAGTGGATGAGGCCTTCTACAGGCAGCTACAAGAAGCCTCCAGATCACAGGCCCTGGTCCTCCTGGAGGACTTCAGCCACCCTTATATCTGCTGGGATAACCACACAGCCAGGACCAGACAGTCCAGGAGGTTCCTGCAGACCACTGCAGATAACTTCTTGATGCAGGTGGTTGAGGAGCCAACAAGGGGAGGGGCGCTGCTAGACCTGATACTGACAAACAGAGAAGGTCTRGAGGAAAATGTGAACTTGGCAGGCTATAAATCTGAGAGTTGGTACTTGGCATCTTTGTTTGCCTCTTTGAATGTCACCCTGAAAATTAACAAATTCTTTCAAAAGTGACTTTTTCCCTCAGAAGCCACAACAGAGGATGCAACCAAGAGATTCACATAGCTGAGGGGAGTCAAAACTTTTGCCTTTGTATCCCAGAATGAAACTGAAAGGAAATAAAAAAGKACTATTTAAGGAGCAATAAAAACAGTTAAAAGGAAAGGACTCAGTTAAACAAAATAATAGGGCCTCACATAAGACATTTTTTTTCCCCATCATCCTAGTCATAACTTTCCTTTTTCTTCATGAGTCTTATATGTTCCACTCTCAGAAATAGCGTTATCCCCAACTTACTCAAAGTAAGTTTGGGKAAACTGGGGCATAATAGAACCGAGTTATTTTTGAAAGGCCATGCAAGGTTTGTGTGGCAAAGCAAGAATAAAATATTTACAGCATTAAATATCCAGTCTTTTCTTCCTTAAGGCAATAGCAGGCTGAGAGGTCTTGACTTTGAGAGGCTGAGTGAGCTGGAGAAGAGAAGGCTGAGAGGGGATCTGATTAATATAGAATCATAGAATCATAGAATCATAGAATGCTTAAGGTTGGAAGGGACCTCAGAGGTCATCTAGTCCAACCCCCCTGCTCACGCAGGGTCACTTAGAGCACGTGGCACAGGGCTGCATCCAAGCGGCTTTTAAAGATCTCCAAAGAAGGAGACTCCACAACCTCTCTGGGCAGCCTGTTCCAGTGTTTTGTCACCCTCACAGTGAAGAAATGCTTCCTTAAGTTCCTGTGGAACTTCCGATGCTTCAGTTTGAAGCCATTTCCTCTAGTCCTATCCCTGCCCACCACTGAAAAGAGGCCGCCCCCCTCCTCCTCACTGCCTCCCTTGAGGTATTTATACACGCTGATCAGGTCCCCCCTCAGCCTCCTCTTCTCCAGGCTGAACAGRCCCAGCTCTCTCAGCCTTTGCTCATAGGGCAGATGTTCCAGGCCCCTGATCATCCTCGTAGCCCTGCGCTGTATAAGTTCAGGAAGGGAGAATGCAGGGAGGAAGGGGACAGGCTGTTTTCATTGGTGGCCAGCGATAGGACAAGGGGTAATGGCCATAAGCTGGAGCAAAGGAAGTTCCGTCTCCAGGTGAGGAGCAACTTCTTTACTGTGAGGGTGACAGATCAGTGGAACAGGCTGCCCAGGGAGGTTGCAGAGTCTCCTACTCTGGAGGTCTTCAAAACCCRCCTGGATGCCACCCTGTGCCACATGCTCTAGGTGTGCCTGCTTGAGCAGGAAGGTTGGACTAGATGATCTCTAGAGGTCCCTTCCAACCTTGAATATTCTGTGATTCTGTGACTTTTACAGAAAATCTGTCTTGACAACTACAGTAAATTAGGATCAGCTACCTAAACAACATGGCACAAATCTATCCCTTACAGATTGAGAAACTGGTAGATTTGGGTGTTAAAACTCATGGAAATCTCCTATTACAAAGCCCCAAAGCTCATGAAACACATCTGTTTTTTTTTTACGGCCTGAGATCCAAATAGCTGTGGTCCATTAAAACTTGGGAGTTTAATAGATTTAGCAAGGAAGAGACAAGATTGATTCAAGAAATGGAAGCTTTGGTATGAACTCTGTGCTGATTTCAGATCAATGAGCCCTTGCCTTCCGTATCAGACTAGTTACCCTCTTGCCTCCTTAGTTTTCATGGAAGTTCATCATGGAGAGCATCACCTCTACAGGGAAACTTAGTAAACTGGAGCTTAGGCCCTGGAAGTCAAAACACTTAAAATACAGCTAAAATAATATCAGGTGCATTCTGGTATCCTGCATTACTCCCTTATTAGCCACGGTTCAACCTGGACTTTTGCAAAATTTTTAACTGGAATGCCAGGGCAAGTGCCCATGGGATAAAATCTCCATGATTGCRAGTCAGTGTGAAATGGAAAAACAAAATAATTCAGTCAGTGCTGGAGGCACAGTGTCCCAAAAACCCACACCACTGAAGTCTACACAGCCCTCCCCAAGTTGACCTCACCTGTGCAATACATTCGTGTCAACGGGCAACACTTTTCCAAGAGAGTAACTACAAAACAAAATTGYGTGCATTTAAAAATAAATGTGTTGTTAGTAATTTAAGCAGCATCAAAGAGCCAGTATGAGTACTCTTGCATACATTTTTCAACCAAACACAAATCTATTTGAATAGATTTCTTGTGTACTGTTATTTATGTGGGGAAAATATCTACCAATTCCTGGGCTGATGAGAGCCCATGCTTTCCTTTCTAATCTTAACTGCCTATTATTAGCARCCATGTTTATAGAATAGCCCCTCTGCCGTATATATCCCAAGTATTCCAATTTTCCACTCTGCATGGGTATGTGGCAGAGAAGACACAGAGCTCTCAATTACTGGCATTTCAGTGTGCCTTTTGCAGTACACTCCTACATTTGGGATAATCTAATTACACAGGGCAAAAACCTCACCAACCATATATTTTCCTTAGACTCTTGCCACCAGCTACTTTTACTCCTTATTGAAACAGAGTGCCCCTCTTTTATTTTTTTTTCCACATCGTTAAAAATTTATTATTTAGACTGTTGATGACATCATCTGGAAAGGGACCCAGGCTGTGGTCATCAGGGCCTTTTTGTACATAACAGAGAAGTAGTTTGTCCTCTCTCCCTTGCAGATCATTAATTTTTTAAGTAGGGCTTTGCTTTACATACATACAGCTCATTTTGATTTCAGCTGATGAGTCACAGGAGCTGTCTTTCAATCAGGTTGGATGCCCCCTGTGCCATGCTTTCTGCCCAAATCAGCATGAACATCTCTGATGAAATTCTGGCTTCAGGCCTCTGCAAGGAACAGCTGGGAGTCTGTGTAAATAAACAAACAATTSCATTTGCAGGCTCTCCAGTTTTGTTCCCGGATGTGTCCTGAAACTATTTGGAGACTAAAGGCCTGGCCCTGAAGGTATTCCTCAGAAAAGGGATCTCACCATCTTTGCTCTAGGATATTTTGCTTAAGGGAAAATCAYATAATGTGGCTCTTCTACAAGAACACGAGCAGTTTCACCCTGATACATACACARCTCACTATTCCACAGTTTTTTTAAGGTAACTATCCAGTGAAGCCTGGAAGTATGCTCTTGAGATCTGTGGTTTCCTCTTGTTGATAGCTGCTAGTCAGTCCTCTAAATTATCTGTAGGATTACCCAAAGGGTTAACAAAACAAGTGACAACTGTGAGTATTCACTGCTTTTGTCCTAGATGTGCTGGGCTGGGCACAGTAAAGTAGAGAGATGGGTGTACGAAAGCATTTGAGCTCTGCACCCCACACTGGCAGCAGGAGGAGTACCCAATGTGCAACCCAGAGACCTCCAAGAGACCTCAGTTTTCTTCGTCCTCAGGAGTGGGAGTTCTGGCTGGAATAATTCTGCATTCAGCCACTTAAACTTTAATCTAACTCTAAATCAAAGGAGCTGTAATTACAAAATGTATTACTTGGTCACAGAAGGAGCATGATTTTCCCCAGTTCCATCTATTTCTTCACCCTTTAGTATATGCAAATCCCTCTATTCATTTCTGTTATTTAAGGTAGTATGTTTAAGGCCGTATGTTAAGGCAGTATGCAAGTCCCCTCAAATAAATCAGATTTGGGTGTTCATCTTTGAGCTTGGGTGTACATCTGGATGTCCACAGAAGCACATGGGATCACAACAGATATGCTGCCATCATGGAAATGCAAAAATGTTTTAATAAGACATGTCAATTTAGGCAAAATATACTAGCTGTACTTTATGTCAGAGATAATGCAGGACATGTTTAGAGAATGGGGTGCAAATACCACCTAAATTCAGATATCCATCTTAGCCTAAGTCACAAGCCTAATTTCTCTAGACTTCTTACATGGTTAGTGAGGGAAAAAAAAAAGAATACTTGTAGAAGGCAAACAAGAAAAGAACCTTAATTTATATGCTCTCTTCCTCCATGGACTAAATGGAGAAAGAAAGCAAGGAGGGAGACTCCTAAATGAGATGTTGCAAATAGCCCCAGGAGGGGGCTACATAGAGGAGACTCTCTCAAATAAATGTCTGACCAGGGCAAAGTGTTGTTCGACTAGCGTACTGAAAACTGCCATATAGAATCTTTAAGGAGCACAAGTGACTACAGCTTTGATTTTAAGGTTTCCTTCAGGCAACACCCGTCCTCAAACTGTAATGAGCCATGAGTTCACTCTGAAGGACAGTGCTCCTCGTTCARTCATCTCTAGCTCTTACTTTCTGTAATATCTTGTTTTTCACTGAATTTTGCATAACCCAGAACAAGCCTAGCCCTTAGCTTATGAGCACTCAGAAGCTACTSAAATCCTAGATGATATATCCAGAATTAAGTTTAACAAAAGGAAACAGTATTATTTTATTGTGTAGTTATATTATTACTTAGCATTTTATTTTCCACAGTATTCAAGCAGACAGGATTGCTCAAGTCTATACATAGAAAACAGTGTCATATCTTGCATGTCAGAAGAATATGAAAAGGTCAGAGATATAAACTGGATTTATGCTCTAATTCTTTCATGGACTCAGTGACCCACTAACACAGTTCAAGTAAGCCCTACTGAAAATACACAGTGCCCTATTCAGTCTCAAGATCACCACTTCCCGGCCCCTCAATCCAGCTGCTTGCAGGTCCAGAGCTCATTCCCTACTCTTCAAGCTTCCAAGGGATATTCCATAGAGCACTCAATAATCCTTCCTTTTTGGCTGAAGGAAGTGTAACAGATGGGAGAAGATGAAACAAAGAGCAAAAGTAGACAGCTAAATCACACACATTTCATTGTACTTAAATAGAGTTAAGAAAACATAAAGTACTTTCCTAATATGGTTTCTCCAGAGAAGGACAAGTGCAGAAAATGGAGGGAAAAACACTATCTGCCCATAAATGGAAAGGAGCAACCTACAAGACAATCTCTGGATAGAGGGAGCCTCTGTGCTATGGAAATTCTTGAAAAGAAATCTTCATTACAAATTACAGCAGAATGTCAGCACTCATGCTCACTGGAGTCAACACTGATTCTTCATCTCAGCTCTACTTCTCCCATTCACCTTTCAGGTTCCAAATACTTCTTTTCTATACCTCTCATTACTCTCTGTCATCCCTGCAACTGGCAGTCTATGCTAGCCATGGGCTTCCTGTTCAAAGTCTGTCTCACAGCCTCTGCATGGGAACATCTCCAGTATCTGACACAAGCTTCTGAATCAGGCCTTAAGTGTGTTGCTGGAGGAGAGAGGAAGGTTTTATGTGCAGCAAAAAGTAGTTAAATGAATTAGATTACGGCTGTATTAATTCAGGGCACCCACCCAATCCTTTCATTAGCTTGATTCTCCTGCTACTGTAGCAATCTATAAATGTTATAAGCTTTAAATGTTCTATGTACTTTAAGCTTCATAGAAGACTACTACTATTAACAGTAATACAAGTTGAGAGGAAAGGAGGATGCTATAGAGGGTTATATATCAGCCTGTCAAAGCCATGAATACCCAATCTTATGCCAAACATTCCCAGAACTTCTGATCAGACTCCCTAAATACTTCATATTGAACAGCTCCCAAGGTGACATCTAAGGCTATTTTTCCAAGGGAGCCCTGGTTCCACCAGCAGTGTGTAAAGCCTGCCACCTTTCTGGCTATACCCTGCCTAGAAAGGAAGCCTTACAGGACTGTGAGTAGGTCTCAAACACTGAGCAATTCAGCCTAACCCTTTCCCCTGCAAGCCAGACAACCACAATCGTGTGGTTAGAAAGCGTTACTTGAACTTCTGAACTCTACGTTTTTCTTTTAGGTGGGGAATTAAGTGGACTTAGTCATACAGAGCTTCAGTCAGGGGTCTTTGAAACCAGCAGTGGTAATGCTTTGTGTGTATCTATGGGGAGGCATTTTTTCCTCTTAGACCTGAATTCCATGCTCAATTTCTCAATGGGAAAAAAACAAGAATGAGGGCAACAGCCTTCATAAGAGCTATGAAATCACTTCTTCCTAATTATCATTGGAGTCTCAGTAGCAAGAGATCATCAGATCATGACCTAAAAACCTTTTCCAGTAATAAATTTCTAGATAACTCCAGTATYAGGTCTGATCTCATTTACTGGAGCTGTGCTTTTTTTCTTCATTTTCCTCAGAAGAGTCTTACAGAAGAACAGCTTCTTTACAGGCAGTACCGCAAAATTACAGAGCTTTATCTCCGGCATGGACYGACCATTTAATTCCATGTTTACATCTTTAGTTAAATGGGTAAACAAGTAATCACAGTAATTTTAGAAACCAAATTTCCATGAACTTCTATGTAACTAAAGCAGAGGTGAAAGTATATATTCCTCCTGTTTTCCAGGAATAAAGCCATGCTCATTTGTTACCTTCCATAAAGAGGATCAGAATGAAAATTAATCAGCAATAGCTTCCATCCCACCCCCTTTTTTTTTTTAATGAAGAGAGAAGCTCATTTTTTTTCTCTTTACCAATATCTGTGTTACCTGCACATGCCCATTCTCAGTCTTCCACTCAACCAACAAAAAGTTTCAAAAACATAGTTTCAGAATAAGATCCATTTTGTTACCAAAACATGACAGCCATAGTGGAAAGAAAAACAGAAGCACTTGCTCACGATAATAGCTCTTTTCCTTTCCTCTTAAAGCAACACAATGAAGCAATTACTACACGCTCTACTTCCATGGAGCCTTTCTGCCAGAGCAATTGGTGGGAAGGCTTGGAGGAGGCTGGAAATGTGTCAAAAGGAAAAGAAACAACTCCTACTAGATATGATTCACAAACAATAACAACAAAAAATATCTGTGTTACCTCTTACTTTTCATAGGATGAGGACAGGTTTTCCATCAGCAGGGTTTTTGATCAGAGGAACTTTTCTGTAATGGGACTGATGACATAGGAGCTTGTATGAAAATAGGAAGGACTTCAAAGGTTACTGCTAAGCTGAGTCTTCTTTTACCTGAATTGCTGTGGATTCTGAGAAAACTCCTTGTGGTAGCTGGAGGATGTACCTTATGGGAAATCCTGTAATTTACTAGAGAAAGGAGAACACATTCATAGGTAATTATCTCTCTGGAACTGAACTGAAAGGAGAATATATGAATAAACATAGAATATTYCTTGTTACGTGAGCCACTGTACCTAGCACACAAACATGCGCAATCTATAGCTGGACACAGTACCAGGGAACCAAAATATTAGACCACGGAACATCATATAAATTAGATTATGGAACATCATGTAAATATGTCCTGTCTCCAAGCATCAAATTATATGAACCATTAGACCCACTTMATATATGTATATTCTAAAACATTTTTTAGTTCTGGTAACCTTCAGCATACACTTGTGGTACAAATACACCTGTTAACTTGCATTTATTTAAAAGTATTAAAGGAGGAATTGGCAACAACTTCTGTATTTTGACTGTTTGGCATTTTCTTTTTAAAAGATTATTTAAGTCTTTTTGCATAATCTTAAAAGAAAATTGTGTGAGACGCTTCTAGAAAATTGTGTGAGACGCTTCTATAAAATTAAATTGAAGGACAAGCATGTGGGAGAGAAATACTACTACCATTTTTTCTCCATGTCAGCAAGCAGTAAGAGTTCAATGCTTTGTATTATAACACATGGGAAATTGTAATTGTCTCATGGACATGAATGTTTGATGAGACATATAGCTGAGGTTAGAAGTGTCTGAGACTTCTGTGCTATCCTGTGGAAGTTTTCATGATATGCAGGTTGTTGTACCTCAGCAGGGAGCCTGATGCTGCAACACTGTGTGCAGTTAGACATTGTGGTAGTCTGACAAATGATCAAATTACTGTATAATGCATTTGGTGCATCCCAATATGAGGTTACACATTTATACAACTTTCATTCAGACATACAACTTGTAGACATGTTCAGAGATGTGAGTGGCTGCATCTTTTAAAATCAGACCTTTTTTTCTTAGCATCAACAAATACGCAGGCTCCCTTCTTCCATCCCACAGCTATGCTATATTACAGCAAGCACAAAGATAATTTCATACACAAAATGCACTTTGGATGAATAAATAACATGTAGCATGAAACTATAATGTGTGTTACTATTAATATTAGTATAAATGTTAGTAYTCTCCAACTTTTCCTTTTATAAATAACAGAAAAAAATGTGAGAAAGCTTAGACAGTTTAACTGCCCTTTCAATGTATACATTTTAATGGATCGATGTGCCACAGTATAGGTGTTTATTAATACTAGGCTAATAGAAATAGACAAARATAGATCTGGATAGAATAATTCATAAAAGAAATGTAACACCTACGCCATTGTGTGGAATAGTGGATGTTGACAAAAAAAAAATGTCAGGAAAGTTCATGAAACTGTTGCAATAAAGTTTCTTGCTTGCTATAAAATACAAAGTTTTAACCTATAAAATGTYATTGCATATCTACATTTATTTCCTACCTTATCTGAAATTGCTTGAAGACTTTGTATAGTGAACAGTAGGTGATCAGAGAAAATGGGAAGCACTTTCTGACCTTTTTTCTTTCTCTAAATCTTGAAATTTTGATGGGATAAGAAATTTCTATTACTTAGTCCACCAATGCGAGATCAGGCTCACCCAGATCTGCCAGATCTGACCCAGTCCATCCATTTGTGGATATACCACCTCAAAAATCCCATGCTGACAGACAAGAAAATTCTCATTGAAATGACTATGTGCATCTTTTGCACAACTGTTCCTGTGACTGGTACCTTAACTGAACTGTAAGAATCATACCTGTCTGGCTCAAATATTTAAGAGCATATTATCTGCCAATGCTCACAGAAATATAGCCATATTCACTACTGCCCCAAAAGTTCTGCTGATTCATTGCTGATCGTGCTTTCAGTTCATTAACAAATAATTAGCTTTGTCTGAAGCAAATACTTGCAAATAAAATCACCTTTTATGTGAGAAGATTGTTTTATGTGTTTCGTTTTTATGACAGTGGGAGAGATGTTATATGAAAAGTAGTTCTAGGATGGTCAAAAAGAATTGCAGTTAATCTGCCAGAAAGAGTTATGGTAAATATTGTTATTATGATTATTAATGATTTATAAAGCACTGTAAATCTTCACGACAGCAATTACGATGCTTTGTATATATAAATTTGGCATTCTGCATTTGCTCTTGGACTCTTCTTAGATCATTAGGAAATTAGAGGTCATGTCATTGGTCACTTGGAAAGTGACTTCCTGCAGATTTTAAGGCAATTCTTAGATATGCCGTCATTATAAAAAGGTATTAATGATCTCTCACCAGACAAACAAGCTCACATGAAGGCTGCAATTAACAGCCTTGATGTACAAGTAAGTGACCCAGTGCTGCAGAAGAAAAWGTGACTTTGAAACCCCTTTTCTATAAGCCAAAAGGAAATATAGTTTGGTATCCCTGGGATTAAAAGTGGCAATCTGAGGTCCCACAATATCTAAGTATGTTGGTAGAGTGTCTAAAGATAAATTGAACCTCTAGAATTCATTAATATTGAGGGGCCTCCTCCAGGCTATGTATGACAATGTATTGAGAAAGACAGTGAAATTGAAATGATTTGTAGTTCTCCTGTTCATCCTCTGTGCAGAGGAAATTCCCCAAGAGAGGGGTTTACTTGTTCCCAACTGCCTTTCTCAAGGCTTAAACTCTGAATTTTGAAAATCTGTGATTCCAGGTAGAGTATTCCCATACAAAGTATGGCTTGCTGTTAAAACAAGAAAGAGGCACCTCCCTATCTTCTTTTACAGGGAATCAATAACCTTTTATCTGGCAACGGTTCAACTGCATCTGATGTTCTGCCTTCTTTCTTGGTAGATTCTATGTCTGGTGATAAGCAAAAAAGACATCACAGGTCAATTCCATTGAAGATTAAATTCAAGTATCTTCTGCTCAGATAAATATACCATTTCTCCAATTAAAATGACAAATATAAATAATTCACCTATTCCTTCTCTCCTACTAGAACACCCTACCTTTTRTCCAAGCCAAGAGTACTGTTCTTCCATGGTAATGATGAACCAGGGGAGCAMGCAGTGTGCAACCACAAAACAGAATATAACTCCTTTAAACAAACAGAAGCTTCAGGTGGAACTGCTGATGGTGTCTGTGAAGATAAGTGGTAACACTGACATGGAATCCGACTGCTCTGTGCTGGTTAAACAGGGAATGCTCAAGGAGTACCCAAGCTATGACATGGCATTATTTCACTAAGAAAAGATAAAAGTTAAAGCAGTTAGGTATCTTTTACCCACTCTGTGATGACTGAGTTCAAGAGCCTCACAATTCCAAACATCGGAGTGATAGTTTTACAAGAACATCAGAAGCGTGAGCCTGACCAAGCTTCCTGGATACATACGTACTTCTCCTACTAGGAGCAGAAAGTGGTTGCAGGCAGCAGCCATTGGGAGCTTCCCAAGAGAGTATCTTTCCTGAATTACGAGCAGGCCCACACACACATACACACACTCAACTTCACAGTCCATTGCTTTCCCAGGAGGGGAGTCTGTGCTGTCTGCACCAAGGCAATATATCTCTTTATGGCCTGCCAGTGACTTTACAGATAGATAAAGAAAGCTTTTAAATCAAAAGGAGACAGAGCAGAAGAAAAGGTTTGGCACTCCAGAACACACACTGCTATTTACTTTTTTAACTCTTTCTGACAAACAAGAAAGCAAGGAGTTTCTTATGCAGCATCTCCAGTGGTAATCAGCCAACTACCACAGGAGAAACAGGCAACCAAAGAACAAAATAGCAGAGGCCTTCTGCTGAACTTGCTGCAATAACTTCACGGCTTTCTTGCAATGAGTTGTCGAGTACTACACACAGCACTCCAGATAGGGCCTCACTAGGGCTGAGTGGAGTGGGAGGATTACCTCTCCATCTGTTGCAATGCTTTTCCTAACGCTGCCCAGGGTACCACTGGTGCTCTTGGCCGCAAGGGCACATTGGTGGCAAATGGCATATGATATAATCTCTCTACAGTGATAACGGCATATAATATGCCATATAATATGCCGTTACATGGCATCATTTCTCTATAGTAAGGTGAGGGCCTGCATTGATTGAAAACAATCTGATAAAAGGATACTATGCTAAATTGAATAGTAGGATAGCCAGTTTTATGGTGTAACAGTCTGAATGTGCAAAGGAGATGCTTTCAGGTATTTGCACAAACTTCATGCTAGAGGAAAAGAAACCAATCCAAGCATGCCAAAAAAAAATTACCTGTATGAACATGTACAGCTCCTGGTTCAAAGCCTAGAAGGCTTTTACTTATACAAGACGCTGTATTTTACAAGAATGAAGGTTCTTTCATTAAAGTGCCTGACCAAGCAAACTAATCTTACTTCTACCACCTTCCCACATCCTAGCTCAAGCCAAGCTGTTATAATAGAAACAACAGTTAGTTCAAGTGGTTGCATGAGATGATTTGAAAGACTCAGATCTAGAACCAGAATGAGGCTGAAAAATCTTTCCAAACTACCTCAAAGTTCAGTGCCTAAACTCAATCCCACTTCACAGCAGCTGAACCCCACTATCTTCAGTGCAGCTATTCCCAATTTACACCTACATAAAAGAGTCCCAAAGCCCAAACTCAGCATGAAGCAAAAATGACTCTCCCTTTGGCTGTGACCTCGATTCCCATCAAAACAATCCTAGAACCTCAGCACCAAAAGCTGCTTCTTAGTATAACTTCTTGCTTCCACAATTCTTCTCATACATGACTTGGAGTGCATAAAAGCAGCTACACATTCTTTTGATTTCTTTTTTAATTATTATTTTTAGTTTTTTTTTCTATGATCACAGCTGAACTTTCTACTGGCCCAGAGGGAGCAGAAAGCAATAACTTTAAATGGCCTCATAGATGCGGCCATGGCCTCGATCCAGCACTAATTTCCAGTCTTGCTATGCTGAGGAAAGAGGGTGAAAAAGAGGGTGGGGGAGGGAAAGAGAAAAGAGAATGGAAACCAGGAAAAACAGAAATATCCCTTAATGTCAGTGAGAATTGGAAAGTCATGTTAGTGGTTTCAGTGACAGGTTTAAGTTTCTGTTGAAAAAAGAAGAAGAATTTGGAATATATATTTAAAATGAGATTGAATACTTTTCCTCAGACAAAGAATATCCTTGTTACATTCAGGTCTTTGCATACTGCAGGCAGGATGGAATTTTACTGACCAAATAAAGCATCATCACTACTTGAGTACAACAAACATTTGTAAAAACATATTAAACATGTCATAAATTAGTTGAATTCGGGAGTCTGTAAACACTCACTTGAACTCTACAGGATTTTACCAACACAACCAAATATCTGGACCCAGAATATCCCAAGTTCTTTCCTCAACCTGTTAAGACACTGACTTTTTAACTCCTTTTTTACTTGTAAAACACTTCGGGCCTCCTTGGTCTACTTGCCATTCTTTTGCTTGACAGTGAATGAAAATTAAAGCATTTGGGAAAAGACAACATTTTTCAATGCCTGCTTCTCAGAATTTTTCACTTCCAAAGTTCTTGCCCTTACAACTATTGGCAAAAAAATGCATTTAGAGTAAGTACTAGTCACGATAAAGTATAACTTTATATTGTGCAGGGAACAGATGCAAATCAAAACAAAAATCCAAGAGGAATTTAGCARGGAAATATGGAATTACCCACATAGATTTTTAGCCAAAAAAATGGAGATACTTTTGTAGAGAACACTGAGACCACAAATTCRGTGAACCAAGGCCCCAGGTCTGCATTAATGACATGCTCAGCTTTTAACACAAGCTATTGCCAAAGGAAATGCAGATCTGGCATTTAGGCTCGACTGATGAAGAGAAGAAGAGCTGTTTCCTTTAAATAGGTGTCTCCTTAGTTAGGACACATGGTGCTCTTGGGGAAACTTGGACACACAGCAAAACAACTGCTGTTTGTCAGCACAAAGTGACCAARTTAAAAGGCGCTGGAACTCTTCTAATTTTTTCCCATTGCATTGCTAATCCACTACCCAAGCTAGGCTCAGTTTGCAGCCCTGCTCATCTTTTACCTTCATGCACAGAAATCCTGATAATAAGGCAGGGCAGAGACAAAACACAAGTTAGAGTTCAACATGATACTGTGAACATAGCACAGAGTTAAATGCTAACCAAACTGGCATGTATTCCAGATTTGGTGTAAAGGGAGGTACACAAAGCAGCATAGCATGCTCAAAAGTGTGAGGATATACAAAACAACAACAACAACAACAACAAAAATAGCAACTTAGCACACAATGTCAAACAAGGGACAAGGAAAAGAGATCCTACATCCTCATACTATCTTGTCCTTTATGTCCTGCACATACGTCTTCCAAATTTACTGCAGAGAGACGCCTGGGACAAGTGACTTTTTGTTTTGATGCTTCATGTCTTGCTTCTCCTGGAAAACACTGCAGGCTGTGCCACCTTCCTTCAACTAGTCCTCAAGCCTACTAGTCAGTTTTACTGCCTTGTCTGATGCTAAACTGAACCCATATTGTTAAATCAAGGCCATCAGATAGAAAGTTTTATTTTTGATGAAATGGCTAATAGTAGGTCCCACATGACTGTCACTGAAACCAAAGACACTGTTGCTACTACATTCAATGCACTTCTATTTGCCTATGGAAAATCCCTGTGAGACCCTGAAATAAAGACAGAAAATGGTAAATGTTCAGAAATAACTATGATAGGAACTCCTTTGAACACAGTTGTAGGATTAATGCAACAATTAATGATGAATGACAAAGCACTCCTTTGTCCTCAAAGATATTGCTCCACCCTCCACTTTTAAGTCCTTGAGGAGAGCAATTTCCTAACTCCTATTGATTTCTCATTGATTTAAATTGGAATTAATGCCCAGATGCATTTCAGATCCGGTCCAACGTAGCTTGGGAACCTAAGAATCATCTACAAGCTTTTAAATGCTCAAGTAACATTTAAATATAGAGGGACGGATTTTTTAGGCTCTTGAGCACCTTCTGAACCTGGACTCCAATTGTCTGCTTCCTTAATACTTGACCCATTGACAAACCACTAAAAATCTGGGCCAGCCTGCCTAAATCTCCCCCGTGCAAACCTTGTTCTTTGCATGCAGAAGTACCTAATGCCACATGCAGAATGACTATGTGGAAATAGTATTTTTATTCTGTGGCAGTAATATAAGACCAGCCTTTGAAATGTTGGCCTTAGGACTAGATGTTGCTTCCTAATGTGAATGTCCATCTATTCCCTCTGAATGCCTATTGCTCTAATTGCCTATTGCTCCTGTCTGATGCCAAAGAGCCCCTCATGAGACTGTTCTTTTTTCACCTGCCAGCACAAGGATAAATTGGGAATAATTCCTGTAACTTCATAATTTCTGGGTATGATTGTAAGCAGAATCCAGCTGAGTTTGTTCAAGTGAGCTATAGGTCTTTTTATTTTTCCTTTTTTTTTTTTTTTTTTTTTTTAAAAAAAAGGTAAATAAACACAGCCAAGTAACAAAAATAGTCCTAGTATCTCCACATTTGATATTAGCTGTGGGCCTATGCAGAAACTGAGGCAATTTGGTCCAAAAGCAGATGTTAATGGCACATCGTGCACTGCAGGTCCTTGGTAGTAATGGACAAGCTGTGCTAAGAACACTGCAGATCCCAGTTGCCTTTGAGGAAGGTTGTCCATGGGAGGGCAGGCTGTAAGTTATTTGGGACAGGGACCAATTAAATTTGTCTCTGTCTGTACATGTCCATACAGGATGCCAATATCCAGGCATGCAATTTCTAACCACTAACAGTACTTGGAACAAAAAAAAGGAATGTGGTAAGGAAAGATCACACTATAGAGAAATTTTATGCACGAGTTTGAGGTTTTCTAGACTYCATTCCTAGTTGTGCCAGGCACCCTTAAAAAAAAAAGTCACTTGAACACTTTGAAGACTCTTTTTTTCTGCCTATGAAATAAAGTCTAATCACATGGCCTCCTGTCTTAAGAAAGCTTGTGAGACTAATGTTTTTAATGTGCTTTGGGATTTGCAAACGGAAGGTACTCAGTTACAACACACAAACAAGATGCACAGCTATCATCTGGCTTTTAACTTATATTGGGAAAAGAGCAGATAAAAATGCATGAGAGATGCTGCCCGGGAAGTGAAGACAGTGAATGAATGGAATCGTATCTCCTACTAATTCCAGCTCAACAAACAGCTCACCCAAGGATAGCAGAGCTTTCCAAAGGAGCCACCTATTTTGAGTTTGTCTAAAGCAATCTGGGCAGGTCCAAAGTCTGCCAGGCTGATCTTATGGGGAAAGGGGTAATTGTTTCTTTTATTTTTCATCTYTTCTCTACAGCTTCTTCCTGACTATTCTGGCTGCAGCCACAGACTATTCCTCTCGCCTCTTACAATTGTTTCCCTGCGCTCTTTATGGTTTATGTTTTTTTTTTTTCTTTCCCTTAAACTGAAGCCTGAAATATGCTCTGAATTAAGAAAAAGCTCCATGCACTTGGGATTGCACTGCTGCTGAACTGTTCCGTGTGTGTGTATGTGTGTGTGTGTGTGTGTGTGTGTGCGCGCGTGTGTGCGCGTAACCTTCTGGCCAAAAATGCCTCCGGGGCTCTCCCTAACCGGTGAGGTCCCAAAAAGGGTCTGCTCTTCCCCACTGGTCACCAGCTGAAGTGGTTGCGGGGAGAGCTTTTCTCCACCCCCACCAACATCACACTCCCTCTCTAGCACATCTGTCCAAGCCTGCTCACTTCTGGCCCTTTGCTTCCCCATATGCTACAGGCATTTTTTGGCCTTGCTGAATCCTTAGTGCATTAAGCGGGAGGCCCCTAGTTCAAAAAATCTCCCCCACTTATAATAGGTAGTGCAGCAGTAACTCTGTGTGCAGAGGAGGGATGAGAAGCAAGAATTACAAAAAAAAAAAAAAAAAAAAAAAAAAAAGAAGAGAGAGAGATGTGTGTGTGGCAAGGGGTATGTCTCGCCTGTTATCTTTATCAGGAAAGAAGTACATTTGCTGAGGGAAGGTAACACATAGCTTTGGCTTCTAACCTTTCCTGTTGCCTGGGCAAAGTGGGAGTTACAGAGGCTGCTGTGCATAAGCAGGATTCAGAGACAGAAAAGTCTCCTCGGTCGACAGTTTCTGCTTCAGTTTTGGGTAGTTTGTTCTGTGATGAATGCAGCTGTGTAGAAAAACAACACACGTGTGCAGGCACACACGAACACAGATGCTGACATCCCAAACAAGAAATATTCTGGATATCGCTTTGCTTGGTCCCAAGTCTGAGACTGGAATCTGGGAACTGGTCAGTGCAGCTGGAAATCATCTTGTCTGGATTGTGCTGGTCAGGCCCTAGTCTGAGGGTCGGGCTGAGGCAGCCAGCTACACTGTGCACTATAAGACCCTGCTGCAAACCCACAGTCAGGCTACCTGCATCTTCAGTTAGCCCCGCTGGAACCCCTACAGCACTCAGAAGGCTGCCACTTTCATCTGGACTGGGCGCTCAGGACCTTTCCCTAGCTCTTGGTATCTAGATGATTCCTTCCTGCTGCTCAGGCATACTATGGGAAGCTGCAGAAATGACATGGGGCTGTTAATGCAGAAGAGCTGTGAACCCCAAGTTCTTCTCTCAACTTGTCATTAGGGTGATTGCTACCTGACTACTTAAGCTCCAATTTACAGCTATCCTGCATACCTCATACTGCGGTGAAAAAATTACTATGGGTATTTGGTCATAACCATGTTTTACTTTCTCTACTGTGTTTTAGCTTCCTGTAGATGAGCTAGTTAGACTTCATAGAGACCACGGAATCCTTGCGAAAACATAATTCTGAGTGGAACAACAAGGAAACAGATTGCAAACCTCTCCACCCGACTCAATAGGATATCATACAGAAAAAAAAGCCCCATTGAGGTCAACACAGACTATTTCTGATTATCCCTAAATTATCCCTAGTCTCAGCAATGAGATGTTCATCAGACTAGGGAAACTGTATGTGTCTGGGCCTCTTCTCTTGACAGCACTTCTATTCACTTTTGTTTCAAGAAATAATCTGTGATTTAAAAGAGAGGAATCAATTTCCATGAAGCAGTGTTCACCTGCTAGAGAGTGGTGGGCTTAGGAATGGAAAGTTGTATACATATCATAACACTGCTCCCACTTGATGACAGTTATCTAGCAGTCAACTGTAAATAGCAACAAATTAAACAGTTTAAAAAACTAAAAGCATTTATTATAGCATCAATCACAGCTTGATGAGGCACAAGATTAAAACAAAGGTATGGAAYTGAATGAGAACCCACAAGCAACTGCTGCAAAAGACCAAGTTTCTGATGTAGGAGGTCACAATAAAAACAACTGTTTCTTTGTGCTGGGATTGTGCTAGGAAAAATGAAGTACTGTTATATACCTGTGAATATGAAGTACTGAACATGAATTTTGAGATTAATAATGGAGAATAATATATAGAAAATGAGATCTGATACTGAATTGCAGGAAGTCTAGGAGGGAGGCAGGTTAAGCCAACCACAGTAAGTTCACTGCATAGAGCATCTAGTCAGAAGGACAGACAACCAAGGCTTTCTTGGAAGGCCTCTTTGTGTTCAACTCTGTGCTCAACTCCAAGTCAAAAAAAAACCCAAAAGACCACAGAGATATCACATGGAACAAGTATTCCTAATTGTGTATGTTTAGACAATCAGAAAGGAGACACAAYATTCCTTACAAAACAAGAAGGATATTGTAGCTGACAAGCTACCTTGCCTAGAGGCTTTTGTTTATAGAATATATGATCTAGAATATTCTTAATGAAACTACTTAATCTACCTTATTCCTCACCTACTCTAAGAAGTGTAATGATCATTTGCCTTATGAGAGTGTTGTATGCATAAGGTCTTTTATGTCCAGTAGACATTTAAATATTTCTATACATTTAAATACTTCTTACCTCTCTGGAAACGAGCAAAGGAACTATCAACACTACATCTACTTGCTAATCCCAAATATTTTATTGAAGCTCATTTTTAAATGCACTTGGAACAACAAATTAAGAAATACAGCAAGACAATGACTGAAAATGCAGCCTAGTAAATTCATTCATGGAGAGGGCAATATAAACTATACCAATTCCATTCCTCACAGATGATGGTCTGAATTGTTTTTTAAGACCTGCAAAAAAGCAGACCTAGTAACCTCCATGTACAGCTTATTTGAAWCCTGAAATATCCTTAAAGCTAGAAAGCTTTTTCTAATATCTAGACTAAATGTTTTCTGCTAAAAAATAAGCCAGTTATTCTTCTCCTGCTCATTGTTGCTATGAAGAATAATTCATCACCATTCTCTCTCTAGGCTTGTTTTACATATTGGAAGAATGTTATCACATCCCTGTCAGTCTTCTCTTCTCTAGACTAAACAAATCCAGTTCTTTCAATCTTTCTTCATAGGTTGTTTTCAAAACCTCTTAGCATTCCTGTAACTCTTTTCTAGTTCCTTTCCAGTCTGTCAAAATTTTTCTTAAACTGCACAACCAAGCTGAACATAGCCAAGGCTATATCAGGGTTGTATGAAAAGGAAAATTCATCCCTCATCATCTACCCACAACAGTGCTGCTAAATCTCTCCACAGTATGATTTGGCCTTTCTGAATGATATTATATCATAGTCATTCCATATCTTCTAAAGCATGTTTTCTCTTGCTAAGTATTTCCTGTTTTGCATTATCTTTTGTATTTGCATTTATATCATTAAGCTTTGAGTTACACTAGTCTGTTGCCTTCTGGGAGCTAATTTCAAATATCCAGGTATCAAAATCATTTGGAGTTCTATTCCCCTTTCCTRAAATACTGATAACTACCCAGCAAGACCTCAGCAAATTTTTAGTGCACACTTTGCATATTGTCCAAGACAGTAATTTAAGTATTGAGTACTTCCTGGCTCAGTGAAAACACTGGTGGGATCCCATTTGACATGCCCTCCTACCTTGACAGCAAACTATATTTTTTGAATTTGAATTTACTACAGACTGTGCATCCACATTGTAGCTATCGGAAATATAACACATTGCTACACTATAAGGTTGCCATGAATGATAGCATACAAAACCCTACCAAAATCAGCATGTGTTGAATCTACTATTTTGTTTTTATTTATTAAGTCATCTTCCCTGTAAAGAAATTGAACTTGTCTAATATGATTTGYTCTTGACAAATCCATATTTGCTGTTTCATGTTAACTGCCTATTCTCTGAATGCTTGTAACAGCTAATTCTAGAAACTTAAAACTAAAGTTAGCTTTWTTCCATAATCCCCCTGGTTCTCATTTTCCCCTACTTAAAAATAGGCACTATGTCTACCCTTCCCTGCGCCTCTGACTCTACCATGGTCATTGATGAATTCTGAAAGATCATCTCTAATCATACTAAGATTGTTCCAGTGAGGTCACAAGGTATTCCAGGGTAGATTTCATCAGGCCCTGCTGAATTGAAGAACATCTAAATTATTTACATTTTAGCCAGCATAGTCTTTCACTATTTTAGATGATAGCCGTGTTAACACTTACTGCATTAGTGTACAATTGCAACCTAACCTTTTTTTTTTTTTTTTTTTTGAGAAACAACCAAAAAAGACATTGAAAAGTTCATTCATTGTGTCATTTGTTATTTCCTCTCCTTCCTTTTAAAGCAATGGACTAGCTACCCTAACATTTGTTGTTTTCATGCTTGCATTTATGTTTTTAAGGATCTTTGATTCAGGGGCTGATTTATGGAGGGGTAAATTAATGCAAGCAGAAGATCAGTGTTATCTAGAAATGCAGATACCATGAACAGATGAGTTGCTGCATAATTTTTAGCTTTGTAAAAAGCTCAGGGACCATTAAAAAAAAGCAACATTTCCTTGGAAATTAACAGAAGTCTGAACAGTATAAATACATGTGCAAATACTTTGCTGTGTTTTAAGGAAGTTTATCAAGTAACTAGTATACTCAAGATTGTGTGTTTGTTCCTGCATCTGTATATGACCTGATGAGCAGAAGCATATTTGAAAAGTAAATTAAATTCTAATATGCACAATATATACTTTTCATCTAGCTGACCAAATGATCTCAAAATGCATTTTCCCCAAAGATACCGAAGGAAAGGAGGACAATGACAGAAGTACACAATGCACTTTAAAAAGCAAAATAATTCAAGTGAAGTGTTTTTTTTTTTAAGTGTAGCTGTTGGCAAGAGATCCTTGGAAGCCTTGCGAGTTTTATGCAGTTTGATGATCTTTTAATTAGAAATGGCTGAAATTTGAACTAAAGATTGTCTGAATGGAAAGGGGAGGCTTGCTTCTGCCTGACTTTGCCATGTAAAACAGGCTCATGACCAAATTCTAATAAACTTGATTTAGAGTTGGAACACCAAATGGGCTGATAGCACAGGACCAAATATTTCTCATACAGCACTGACTAAACAGAAATTCTCCCCAAACTCAGACCAAAATATACTTTGAACAGGAAAAGTGCTAAATGGTTCAGAGCAGGTTGGAAAGATCAAGAAAGGAAGGCCAGAGAAGGCTTGATCTATGGAGGCCATAAAAAAAAAAAAAAAAAAAAAAAAAAGGAATTGGAAAATGAAAAGTATCAGACAATGGCAGAAGCTCGGGAAAATATCTGTGAAAAAAAAAAGCCCAGATGACGAAGATGATGAGAGAAACTACTAAAACCTGTAGGTGCCTAATTCTCCTTTAAGGTCTCACTCTAAACTGTTAACTGGTTTAAATGGCTGTTACTCAAGTGAGGGCAAAGAGACTATGGATTTGAAAGGCTGTGTTGCCAATTCCTTCAGGCAAGCTGAATCCTATAAACATGAAAGAAACCTGTAACTTAATTTTGCTTGCCCATMCTGGCACAATGGAACATCTTCTGTCTCCTCTTTGTTAAGTCTTAGGCCACACATATAGAAAATAAACTGCAGATTGCCTGAAATCACTGCAATTCTGTGTGCATTTACAAGTGTGCTTAAAGGAGTTCCTGAGAAAGTTCCCTTGTAAGAACTGAGGCTCTTTATCTACTTCCAAACCATACCTGAAAGCAATATGTTTACATCCTGCATATACATTTAAACTCTTTTCCTCCTCTTTGAATTTCAAGCATCATTTGATAAGCTCTGCAAAATATTTCAGGTTGTATTTAGTCTGGAACAACACACGCATTGTGAATAGATTGTGAGCATGCAGGGTGAAGCAAATCACTGAACATGAGACACATTAGCAGTTATACTAGACAGCCAATCTATTTAAGTCTTCTGCATTTCATTGTGATTTAATGTAATTAAAATATGKTTTTTTTCAGTRTATTACTTGGAAATAGGATTTCCTTTTCATCTTCAAKATTATTATTATATTTAAAGGTGTTTCTGTTTTTGACAAAAACCCTCAACACTTTGTCAAGAAATTTAAAATTCTAAGAGTAATAAGGATCATTCTTTCTTCTCCTGATGCTGAAAGCCACAAAATATGCAAATTCCTGAGAATTCAATGTTAGGGACTCAGTGAGAGCTAGTGGAAGTCTTTAAAAATGTACAGATCCAGGACATTGTAATTTTCTTCTGGAAATATTAGGCAAAAATATTAATTGCTAATTGTTATTTCCCTTTACATTATCCATTTAAAGGAGACACTTGCTATCTTTCAGGTCCTTCTGCATCCTATGAATTTCTTTACTGCTCTTATAAAACACTCATACATCTTTGCTGATTGCAATCCCTTCCTCCAAATAGAAAATGAGATACTACGGAGAAGAACTTCAGATCTGCATCCAAAACTTGTGTGCAAAGAYGTTCCAGGAGGAGGCCACGCTCACACATGGGCAGCAGCCACACCTTTCCAAGTGCCTTCGCTTCCCGTCTTTATGACGTTATCACAAGCCAAACTCCTGGATGTGGTCTGGGAAGATTCCAAAGTTGCAAATAGCCTAATGCAAAGTAAGCTGGGGACGGGGGCAGAAAAACTATGAATTGCATGACAAAAGCAGAACTGCTATCCTGAAGCTTTTGATTTTAACCTTTTTACTTCAGAAATCTGAAGATAAGTATCAGCAGCTGGACACTGAGAGAATCTTAGTCATAGAGCCTGTGTAAATACTGAGGTTTCTAAAGAATGAACTTATGTCAAACAGCTTTGTGCAAGGGGGATGGGAGGAAGGAAAATTGTGCATTTGCTGCAACTCTCACCTCCCAAAACATTTGTGGACATGTCTGAACAGGCCTGAACTTGCTGAAGGTTAAAGCCAAAAGAGAAATTTCTGCCTTTTTCAACTGGCCTCTCTGTTTAAATTGGAGTGATGACATCAGAGGAAATGAAGGATTACAGACGGAGAGAAAGAGGGGGAGTCTTAAGAGACTGAGACCTGCTAACTGCAGAGAGCTGCAGTTCAGCTGGCTTTCACAGATCAAATAGCTCAGCTTAAACTTATGCATAAGCTGGCCCCTTCTCCAAGGGTGAACAAGAAATCCAGTCCCCATGTTCAATTCATGGGGTGAACGGAAGAATGATTTGATTAATGCATGTAGACATATACGTGAGGGGAGGGATGGGAAGAAAGAGATGAGAAAGTGCTCTCTGGAGGCTCAGTATTAATTAAAGAGTGCTCTCTAATGAAATAACCATCTACAAAACTGCATTCCAATTACAAGGTCTCTTGTAACAATTTTAGCATCTACCGCATATGCTGCTCCTGGAGCTTTTCTGCATTAAGCCAGCCAAGCTTCTTGCCTTCAGTCCCAGGGCTCTCCCATATGGATTCTCAAGCCTGCTTGCTCCCAGAGTCACCTAACAGGGCCAGAGCACCACATCCACCACAGGTGAATATAGCCAGGCTTGTATAAAAGGAGGGTGCTTATATTCATTAGAAACCAGGGGCTGATAGTTAAAGACAAATAGGAGTTAAAGTCTTGGTGAAAATCAGTGGGAACCATGGTGTTAGCTTAGCTGTCTTCTTTAAATGTGGCCTTTGTAGCACAAGGATTTWTGTATTGAAGACTTGTGCATTACAAGATACACTCAGATTGTAGGAACAATAARTTTATTTAGTTTTCTCTTTATTATGAAAGACTTTGGAGCCTCCTATAACTTTAGGCCTGTGGGTATAGCCCTACACCTGGCTGCAACTTCTTTTTCAGAACCCAATGTTCCACTTCAGAGCAAGGTCTCCGAAAATGGATTCTGTTTTAAGTCTTCCCCAGTCTAACATTAAAAAAGCTTATTTAATTGTTTCAATTTTATCAAATCACATTTTATTAGAGTGTATAACATCAGCTGGGACTGTGGTGGAATTAAGTTTTGCCTATACTGCAATACTTATTCTGGTACCTTGCAGCATGCAAGTTATTACAATGTGAGGGAACTAACCCAGCTCCATTTTTTCTTGCTGATCAGAAGGGGATAAATATAAAATGCTTTTGAGGACTGAAAGACAAAACATACCCCTTTATCCAGAACACAGATCCTGTGAAAGTTGTTCTAGCCTGAAAGGTTGTTTTTTTGCAACRTTGTTTTACTCAAGAGCTTTATAGTAATTGTTCTGATCAGCAATAAGTTCTTTGCTTTTCCCAATTTATGGGCATTATGTAAAGTAAAAGGACAATGAAGTAAAATGAATTTTGTCAAAGCCACCAATCCATTACAAAAGAAGATTCATTGCATAATGGATGCCCTGTTCCCCATTGGGACAGAAAAATACCCTGGCTACAGAATATTTTTTTTKGTTGTTTTTGTCTGTTTGATATCTGATGCCTACCAGAAGGATTTGTAAAGAAACCTAAGGCATTTAGGCTTTCAGTTTAATGAGATTTAAGCACTTCTGCTGGAAATGTTTGAATATAATAATCTGCTACAGACCAAACAAACTACAGAGTTTTAATCACCTCCAAACTSTGATACCTTCAACAATAACATATTGAAAAACAATAGAAAATTGGGAAGCTGGAGGCATCAGAATGCAAATGAATCCTTCCATGCCCTGACTTCCCAGACTTTGCGAAACATTGAGATTATTAGTTCTCAATGATTACAAATGGGGCTGCAAATACCAAAGACTTCTGAAAGTCAGCTCTCAGCTTATTTTTTTTTCCATATACTAGTAGATGGTTTGAAGAYGTGATGGCTGCAAAAGCTCATTTGAGGAAGGTGAAAATTCCAGAAAACAGAGATTTTAAAATGAAYAGCCATCTGGTAAGCTTTGAGACTATTCTATCAGGCTAAGTAAAGGCAAAGAAAATCCCAAACTAACCAACCACACCAAAAAAACAAAGGTAAGTGGAAGACAGTGAAAGAGAAAATACAAACAGGCTTTCTCAAAATAACTACAGCTCTATGACATTAACTGAGAACAACAGAACCACTTGGTGCCTGACTCCACTGCCTTTGCCTTTACTCTCATGGAGCAGTCGCATTATGAATCAGCCTGCCTCTGGAGTCRGCTGTTATTTAATTTCACTGGAGGGAAAGGGCAGAATCAAGTCAGTAAATACTATCACATTTAAAGATATATTTTGTTATGTTACATGAGAAATGGTAGCATGGAACTGCAGGGAGCTTTCAGATTGATAAAGCTGTTATCATATTTCTGTTTTTCACTGGGGGAACAACAGCACCAAGAGATCAAGGTCATGTTTAGTAGAGAGAGCTTAAAGGGTATTTTAAAGATGTATAAGTTTAASCATATGTTTAAATGTTTATCTAAACTAGAGACTCTGCAAATGGCCTAAGACAATACAGATCAAACAAAATACACAGCAGTGAGCATCAGTGAGTCACAAGTAGCAGTTCAAGGCCATAATTGCAAAACCATCAACTCTTTGCAGTGATAGCTCTATGAACATCATCATCTTTTTTTATATTATCCCTAAAGAACACTTATATCCCTTGTAGTCCATCTAGCAAAAGAAAATAAGGAGATACCAGTTCCAAGTTCTTCCCCATTTCTTATCTAAATACAGCCTCTTATCTCATTAAGAGTGTCACACTGTCCTAAGCCACTCATCTGAGCAAGAGATGAGAGTATTACCTGAGTGCTTCAGTAACTCTCCTAGACATGTCTGAAGCTCTCAAGACTAGTATTAAATGCACTAGGTGTTTCTTCTGCATTACTCAAATCCTTCAAGAAGTCAGAGTGAGAAATTAATATGTATTCTATATGTCAGCTGGTTATATCAAAGCCTATCTGTGTCTAATTAAGGAAAACAATCTGCCTATGTGAAGTTAACAGGAAAGCTCTAAACAGATGTTGATTAAAAAGTGCCTCTGTAGAGTACTTTTTGAGAGGTCATTTTGCTGAATTTAGATTGAGATGGATGAAGGTGAGGTATTTGGCAGTGAATTGCATCTTTGAAGTGAATGATGAGATCAAGTTTTAGTATGGAAGCACAGAGGTTGCAGTGACATTCATCTGTAGGAGAGGCAAATGGAATTATTAAGAGATGGACAAACTAGTTCATACTGTTTAAAATTTAGACTGTTTAAAATGAGTAGTCACATTAACTTTAAAGTTGCATATGAAGGTTAGTCTGAGTCATGGGAGAGAAAATTAGCAAACTTTTGGTTGGAACCCCAATTTCCATTGAAACTTTTAAACAACGAGCCTTACTCCAGATTAAATTCTTCCTTACCTCTAGTAACATTAGAGAGAATATATCCCATTAAAAAGTTCTTCACAACTCTCAACGTACTATTAAAAGTCAATCCGTTAGACAGAAAAGAATCTTTTTTTTTCCTTATCTCCCCAAAAATACTGGCAGTGAAAAAAGCAAACAAAGTTATTAGCTTAAATGATTTGCAGGGGATGGGCTCTGCCCTCCGATGTTGAAAACAATACAGTCCTGCTGAGCAGAGAATTTGGTCCATGTATTGAAACCTTAATGGAGATTAGGCCTGGGATGGAACAAAGGAAATGCCACAAGTTCCTCTTTCTTGAATAATGTTTGTGATCTTCATGACAATTCCAATAGATGTATTATTTCTCTGAAAACATCCCACTATGCTTTATAATTCCTTCTGCAATAGCCATAATTTACTGATAGCCAGAAACCATTAGGTGGATATGGTCCTTTCCCTTTCGCTTTTGTTGAAACAAACAAAAATCCAATGTTCAAAAATGAGCTGCAGAGAGGAACTCTGCTGAGCATTTGACTGTAAATGAAACCCTCAGTAGCTTATTGCTTGGAAGTGAGAGCAGAGATTGAAAAGTAAGTGCACTTTGTCCAGGACAAAGAATTGCTAAAATAATTTCTGACAGCCTTTGCCAAAGCACTGCAGTCAACAGACTTGGCTAATCCACCCTGATAAATGCGAAAGTTATAAAAATAAACATCTTCAAAAGCAGCTGGGAGCTGGCCAACAYGAACAATCAGAAGAAAGCCACACTCCACTCCCCTAACCCTGAAATAGTCAACACTAAAAATTACCTTTCTTAGGATATTTCTAACAGGCCCACACAAACCTTGTTGGCCACCAAGCCATGGACATTTAACTTCTGAGTAGCCTATTTCCTGCTCTAAAAGATTATTGGTGGGTACGARCAGTACAACTGGGATATTTCCACAATTCCATTATCCAAACACCCTGTAATGGACTCCATAGTGAAATTGCTGTACAGGACTTTCTGTTGGGCATTGCCATTGCCTCTTCACAGAAAAAGACAGGTGCAACAAGACTTGACAAGACTTTCATATTTCTATGTTGTCTACTGTATTACTTCAAAAAGTAATACAGTTCCCTCTTCTGGGAAGCCGAACTTAGTTCAAAGCATATTTCATTAAGTACAGAAAAAAATGTGGTGGGGATAAACTTATAGGGGAGAATACTGAAATAGATAATCTATCTGAAAACTGTCCTTTCCTTTGGCCCACTTCCCATGGAGATTTTCAGTCTTATTTATTTGGTGTTGTWAATCTCAGAGATGTCAGTGGACTTCTTTGCAAATTCTAGAAGAAGCCAGAAAATAAAGATGCTAGTACTTTTAATGAAATCCTTGAATTTTATGTAGGTATTTTTGCAATGGCTTAATGTCTAGACTCTTTCTTGGAATGAAAGCTCTGGATCATTTTCTCTTTTTTCTCCCAAGTGCTGTCCTGCCCACCTGCAAGGCTTGAAAAGCCAGCATCTCAAACTATATTCAATGGTTTCTCTAAGTGTATACCTTGCTTTCAAATTTTGTATTGCAGGATTATACTATGAAATAGGTGTAATCACCATTGATTTTATCCATTTCTAGCTCTGTTTTGTGAATCTTCAAAATATCATAGGCCAGCAACTGATTTCCATCTCACAACTAGGCTTTTACTTCTTATTTCATGTATTTTTTCATAGAAGATTAAATTGCCATCTCCACATAGTATTGCTAATATTAGACTGATTCCAACTTTAGACCTGTCGAACTTTGATTTTGTTCTATTATTACCACTTGACTTCATTAGATGATGTTCTGCTGACCTCTACATATCAGTACATCACTAGCTTCACTGTAGTCCTCCTAATACAAAGCTGTGCTTTGGTTTACTGTTGAAATGGTTTTGCAGATACTTATTTTCATGTTGGTTCAAGAGAGTTCCCTCTTTCCTTAAGCATTAGCAAGTTCTGTTTGAAGTCTTCAGAGACAAGGACTCAGCCAAATCTAAGCCATGCCTTAGTGACAGAAAACAACTGTGATTGCTTAAGCAAGTTATATAATCAATAGCCTTTGTGTCCCCACATGCTTGCTTACTCCTCTGTTCTTCAGCCGCCACCTCCAAGTACAAAGCCAAAGTACAAGGTCATAGTGGTGCTAGTAGACAGCACCATTTACTAGTATTACCCATTTATATTTGGAAACAAAAACTTCATCTTCCTTCACAGATCTGGAATGAGGTCCAAACTCGCATCTCCATAACCTTAGTAATGCTACCACAACACCTCACTTGTGCATACTGAGGTCCTCCCCATCCTGTCTGCAGAGGAACTGCTAACATACTGCCTCTCACACTTCTACCAGAATAACTTGTCCTGCAAAAAGAGTTTTATAGATGTTAGCAACTGTGGTGTCACTGCATCCATAATAGGAACATGCAGTGATTTATCTACAAGTGGTTCCAAACTATTCTTCTGTATTTTAACTACAGCATCTAAGTTTATAGTAGAGAACAAAGCCATGGCAGCAATGGTAGAACACTTGTCAGGTAGCCCTAAATCTGGGATGCTTTAAATATTGCTGGAGATGGCTTATTTATTAATTGATCGTATAGGTTCACAGAGTTTTTGTCTATTAATTTATAGAGTTGTTAGTCTTAACTAGAAACAGCATGAGATCATCTGGAGAGGGAACTGAGTATCTAAGTCTGGGATGAAAATGGAAGGCTTAAATTTAGAGAAAATTTGGGTTACCTTTGGGGTAGGTATATGTGCCCTGATGTGGCCATTTTATTCTTTCTGTTTTTTATCACTAGCAGCAGCAAAACTTTGCAGAGGTTTTTCAGACATTGTGTCTCCACTTATTCATGGATTCTTATCTTAGAGTATTAACACTGAAATGATATTATCAATTAAGAAAGGCCAGCTCATTAATTTTTTCCCATAATGCACTACTTGAAGTGAGCCCAAATGACAGGAYAGAGCCCTCGGAGCACAGAGATCATTTCTTACATCTCCAAAGCTCTGCATCTTTACATCACTTCTTTAAAGGAGGCACGAAGCAGGAACTAATATATGCATGTCTTAGCACAGTACGTAATGCAGTGAAGCCTTGACCTTGTTCAAAGTTACTAAGTGCTATTAATATATATAATGGAAATACATATGAGCCACGTTTTGCAGATTGAGCAACTTGAGACAGAAGACCCTGGTGTGATTTGTCAGGACTGACAGMGACCCAGATATCTTAACAATTCCTTTTATTCTAAGCCCCTAAGTTCATTCCTATCCATCGTATGGCTCCTGGAGGAGAAAAAAAAAATCTCTAAAAATGCTCTTGCTTTATCAGCAGAAAGAGGGCAATAACAAAAACAGCTCAGGCCAGACAAAAGCTAATTGAAGCATATGAGCTCAAGCAGATACGTAGATGCCTTAAAATAGCCCAGCAAAACCAAAGGATGAATCTTCTTTGAAGGCTAGAATACCCAGACAAGAAACTGACAGTCAGGCTTGAAGTGGCCCAAGATAAAGCATTTCCTGGGAGGTCAGCCACCTGCTTCAAATCTTCTGAAAGGACAATGTGGTCCACTGTGCTGAAAGCTGCAGTGAAAAACATATCCCTAAATCACTTTCCTATATGAGATGGTTGCATAAACTTTCCAGTGGGCAGTCCCGAGCCCTACCATACTCTTGCCTTAGAGTCAGCCTCAAATATATGTATGAGATCATGGATATGGAGGTGCTATTGATGCTGCACTGAAGTGACCTTCTCTAGAACCTTGAATATAAATGGAAAGCACTGTAGGCGACCAGACAAAAATTTGACACATTGCCTGGAGAGAGAACAGACTGTTTCAGTGCCTGAAAGAGGAATGCTGCATGGCAGTAAGTAATAGGTAGYATGCATTAAACAGAATCTCTTTGGACACAGATCTGGGGGATAAGTTTTCAGTGTGACATTGAATTCTTCAGGCACTRTAGTAGGCTTAGGTTCTCAGAGGAAATTTGCTCAGAGGAATATAAGCCATTTCCAAGCATGAACAGAGTACATTAAAGCTCTGACTCAGGCTTTGATTCAGGAAAGCACTTAAGCATCCTTCTTGTAAAGGGATATTTTTCAGTGTTTGGACTTTGGAAAGGAATGTGTACTGTGGCCTGCCTGGCCCAACTTTATCTAAGAGAGCATAAAATAAACCTCAAACTCATGTAATTAAGGAAGAATCTTTCACAGTGGACATACTTATTCCATTACTGCCCACTGCAGCAGTTATCGCACCTAGGACTGGCCTTTCCCAGGAGCAGCAAAATGACTAGACRGGAGAATGACCCATTCTGATAAAAACATTGCCTAAAATATTTAAGACAAAGAAATACTAATGCTTTGAAGTGTGAATTAGAAAACCATGGTACTGCTTTTCAGCTGTGATGGGTTTGCACTGGTTTATAATTTAACACTATAGAAAATAGAGACAGGAGGAACATATCACAAATAACACAGTTTCTGTGGGCAATAGTTCCTCAAGGTGCCAGGAAATTTTGCACACAAGAGAAGTCTGAACTAGAAGAAAAAGAAGCAAAAAAGAAAGCAACAGAAAGTAACCGTTGTTTCACATCTGGCTAAATTCCTTGGGAAAAGGTTACAAAGAATCTCACCGATATTTACCTTTTCAAAATTGTACCAAAAATTTCAAAACTTAGAATTTTTGATATCTTTAGTGTTTTTACAGTAAAGATTAATATAGGTTTTTTTTCTTTCTTTTTTTAATTGTGAACTCATTAGCTTTACAAGGAGAATTAATTTATAATTCCATGGTACTTTATTTCATAATGCACTAATAAATGTTCAGTAGTGCATATTGCAATAAAAATAAACTAAAAGCAATGTGACCACTCAAGTGCGGTAACTCGGTTGTTAAATCTTTTCTTAAAAGTGCTTTGAGCTTGCCAGAATGTTTGGTGAGAGATATCAGGGTTGCAAATAGAAAGAGGAGGAAGTAAGGAGGTTCTGTTATATACCACAGTCTGTTCTTCTAATTATTTTTGCTACATTTTTTGTCCAAGCACTTTGTAAGGATTTTACTATTTYATAAAAATAATTGACATTAATAATCTTACTTTAGGACCTCTGAACTTTTAACTCAAATTCCAGTTTGGATTTGATGCTAAACTATCATGCTGTAGACTAAACTACCATGCATCTCTATCCCTTCAAAATATTCTATGGGTACAGCCATTATATTCAGTATAGTAAACCAAGATGGATAAAATAGGAAAATTTTTTCTTTTCAGATGAGAAAACTAAATTTCAGTGACACAGCCAGGGTTACATGAAGAGTTAAAGCAGAATTAGCCTTATTCCTATTTCAGTGCGTTAATGATGCAATCATCCTTCCTTGCCCATTATAATTAGCGCCCATAATGACGCACATTTTAAGAGTATAGACAAGCACAGGCTCATATCATGTAAAGTGATCTGTTGTGTAACTGCATCATCTTGTCTTGAAGTCTGTCCATCAAGGTTTGGATCAGAGTGTGACCAGACTAGCTGTGGATGAAGAACATCCAGCAGAACTCCTGCAATTTATTTCCAGACTGATCCATGCACAGTTTCCTTCCCAGTGCATAGTTCCCAAGGAAGCAGACATGGATAGGCAGTGTAATGCTTCCACTTGGGACACTGACACAAAGTCAGAGCAGTCAGTGAGTGCCTTTGCATAGAGATGACAAGCATGAGATCTTCATAGCATAAGATTCAGCCATGTACTGCAAAGTGTTGAGCCTGAGCTAGTACAGGAGCTGGTCTCTCCCTGTTTCATTTCAGATCTATGTCTTCAGCCTTGTGTCACTGAAATTACTTTTGGCCCTGGCTGTACAAGGGCATTTTGGCTTTGAGCTCCCAAGGCTGACTACTCCCTATCTTTAAATTGATATGAAAAGAGATAACAGTACAAGTGAAGGTGATGTACTGTCCTTTGATCAGGGGGATCTATTTACACTAGAGAGAACACTTCTAGACACTATCTACCTGCTGGTAAGAAGTGTCAACTTAGTTCTTCTTAACAAACAATTCTTAACAATTCTTCGTAAGTCACAAAAACAGATAATCCTTCTTATTCACCATGACCTTGGGCTTTCTGAAACACCTTGCAAAAACAGATAGCACCTAATACAGCAYAGAGGGCCACAACATTTTGAACTCCTTTCAATCCCTTCCTGCCAGGATTATATGCCACAACCACTGACACAAACTCCCATCCTTACTGGCATCAGAAATAGTTTCTTGAGCCACTGGACACAGACCTTCTAGAAACTGAAAATTGCAGCTTCTCCTTTTCTTCACAGACAGTAAATTTCCTCTTCAATGTACAAGCTTTTTATGCATCCTCCCTTACTCCTCTCTCTTAGATTAAATAAGTCTAATTATTCAGTATTTCCTCATATGTCATATATTCTATCTGACCACGCTGTTGACTCCTAACTCAGATGAGTAGGGGAGATTGGAAAATTAATTTCCTACAGCATCACCATGTTATTAAGGCCATCTCTTTCAAGACCATGAATGTCCTTGATGGCACTTGAGAAATCACCATGGTTCTTGGCAGAAAAGTTTTTCCAACTGTGTCATCCAATTAGTGACAGGTATTTGTCCAGTTCTCTAGGCCCAGTGTGCAATTGAAGTGATACTGCTACTACAACTTGATCCACACAGAACAAGAGATGTTATTGCGATAGTATCTAAATAGTGTAAACAAGGTAGAGACAGAATTCTATTTGAGCCTCACCTCCATCCCTGGAAAAGTGATGGAACAGCTCATCCTGGCTGCTGTCTCCAGACACGTGCAGGAGAAGAAGGTGCTCAGGAGTAGCCAGCATGGATTCACCAAGGGGAAATCATGGTTGCCTAACCTGATCGCCTTCTATGAAGGAGTGACTAGCTGGATAGATGAGGGTAGAGCGGTGGATGTCATCTATCTGGACTTCAGCAAGGCTTTTGACACCGTCCCTCACAGCATCCTCCTGGGCAAGCTCCGGAGGTGTGGGATAGATGAGTGGATGGGGAGGTGGATTAGGAATTGGCTCAGTAGCAGGGTGCAGAGAGTCAGTGGCACGGAGYCCAGTTGSAGACCTGTAGTTAGCGGTGTCCCCCATGGGTCGGTCCTCGGTGCGGTCCTGTTCATCTTATTCATTAACGACCTGGATGAAGGGCTGGAGTGCTCCCTCAGCAAGTTTGCCGATGATACCAAACTGGGAGGAGTAGCTGATAGCCCTGAGGGCTGTGCTGCTGTCCAGAGGGACCTGGACAGACTGGACGACTGGGCGGTGAAAAATCTCATGAAGTTCAACAGGGGCAAGTGCAGGGTCCTGCACTTGGGGAGGAATAACCCTGGACACCAGTACAGATTAGGGGTGGACCTGCTGGAGAGCAGCCCTGCAGAGAGGGACCTCGGCATCATGGTGGATGACAAGATGACCATGAGACAGCAGTGTGCCCTGGTGGCCAAGAAGGCCAACGGGATCCTGGGGTGCATTAAGAAGAGCGTCTCCAGCAGGTCGAGGGAGGGGATCGTCCCCCTCTACACAGCCCTGGTGAGGCCACATCTGGAGACTGTGTCCAGTTCTGGGCTGCCCAGGACAAGAGGGATGTGGAGCTGCTGGAGACAGTCCAGCGCAGGGCTACGAGGATGATCAGGGGCCTGGAACATCTGCCTTAGGAGGAAGGGCTGAGTGAGCTGGGCCTGTTCAGCCTGGAGAAGAGGAGGCTGAGGGGGGACCTGATCAGCGTGTATAAATACCTCAAGGGAGGCAGTGAGGAGGATGGACTGGCCTCTTTTCAGTGGTGGCCGGCGACAGGACTAGAGGAAACGGCCACAAGCTGAGGCACCAAAAGTTCCACAGGAACTTGAGAAAACACTTTTTGACAGTGAGGGTGACAGAGCCCTGGAACAGGCTGCCCAGAGAGGTTGTGGAGTCTCCTTCTTTGGAGATCTTTAAAACTCGCTTGGACGCAGCCCTGTGCCACGTGCTCTAGGTGACCCTGCGTGAGCAGGGGGGTTGRACTAGATGACCTCTGAGGTCCCTTCCAACCTTAAGCATTCTATGATTCTATGATTCTATTAAATGTTATGAAAATGTATGGAAAAAAAAAGAGCCTCTCACGAGAAAACCTAAATCAAATATCACAGACAGAATAGACAGGAGATGTAAATATCACCAATACTTTTTACAGGGAAAGGAATTGGAGAACAGAATATAGAAGTGAGACATTTAAAAGACTTCTAATATATTAGCATACCAGGCAATTTCCTGACTGAACCCCCTCAACTTTGACAAGTTGCTCCAGAGCTCTACTCTATCTTAGATTTACATTTTTTCAGAAATATTCCTTCCAATGCTTACAATTTCAAGGGAAAATTTCCTTCCACTTCACTCTTCATGAAAAAGGCTCCATTTTCAAACCCTAAGGAGACCATGAAGGCTGTAAACTGTATGGGGACTAGGATAATGACAGAAACTTCTTTGAACAAGTCAAAGGTATGAAGACCATCCTGGAAAAGGCCKGAGCTAAAATCATGCCCTTTATGTCAAAGAAAACTCTTTTGGTTCATCTGTCAATTCTCACATTCCTATTTCTTTGTATTTTCCCAACATCTATAAAGTAAGTCTGGATTTTCGTTATTTATTTATTTGGGATGCTGTATATCACAGTGACACATTGAGAAACTGACATCTGCAATTTTCACATGTCAGAGTGACTGGAACTCGAACTGACAAAATAAATTGCTGTTCACACACTCCCACTGACTTTGTTATGTCCCTGAAGCCATAGGCCTATTTTTTCAATTAAGGTTCCCCCTTCTGCCATGCCCCTCTTCTTCCTGCAAAATCACAATGAATGGCTGGGCAGGAAGGAACGTGACTTCCACAGCTGGCAGTAGTCGACTGAGGAAAGCAATGGTGTTGCTGATACAGACAGCACATAATTCTCCTTGGCTTTTCAGGAAAATGTAAATATCCTTCAACCATCTAATGCTACCAAACTGCTCAGTGTGTTCAACAGCTCAAGGCGCAGTAGAAAACAGGTCTATGTCAATTTGCTCTAGCTTAAAGGCTCAGTCTTTTGGCTCAAAATTTGGAGAAAGGACTTGAGCAGACATCTAGTGAAGTTCAGTGAAAAACAAAACTAATTTGGGAGAATTTAGGATGAACATGCCACACGCTGGGAACAATGGATACTAAAATCTCAGGTAGCAGGATATATGATCTGCTGCATGGTTCAGCAAGGGAAAAAAATCTCAAAGAGCTGACAACTTCCTAAGCTTTGGCTTACTAAAGGCTCATATGAACCGTTCCCCCATCTCTCTCATGTTTAATTTCATACTAGCGAACCTGCGCTGTCACCTCACTTCCATTTCTGACCTTCATTCCTTCTTGTGCTGTCCCATGAACATGGACAACTCCGTTCAGGAAGGAGGAGAACTTCCCTTCTCTGCAGTAACACAAGCCAAATAAAGAAAGCTGTAACTATTTCAAATACCAGAACCAGCAAAGCTAGTGAACTATCACCACCCGACTTCCTTATTCCTGTGACATTTATACCTTGGCTGAGCCCTAGAATTGGGTCCCATGCCTTTTCCCTTGCTTGGTAAAATGAATCACATGCTCCTGGGTGTTACAGAAGGAAAGCATACTCTTTTTAACAGTTCAGGTTGATTCAAGTTGTTCTTTCATTTGTTAATCTCTTCCATATATTTGAAACAAATTTGGAAAAACAAAACCACACATGGCTTGTAGGAGTTTTTGTGTTTTTAGGCTTAATAAGGTAGAGAGCTTAGCAAAAGTAGATGATATAGTATAGTATAGGGCATAGAGCTCAGGGCATGGCGCTCGGAAGATCTCGCGATGTCACGGGAGTTAGAAGCATAATTAATTTATGCAGTTTACTGATAACCCCATGCCATACAAGGCGAAAAGTAGCCCGATTGGGCAGTAGGTGAGTCTCCGCATTCAACTGGAGTATATAGGTAGACTGAACTGCGCAATAATCGCCATTTTGCCRCATCCCCCATAGTGATATCTGTGCTCTAGGGCCCTGGGGTGAGGACAACCCCAGGCTAGCAAACAAGGCTTGCCGACCCCCGTCGGCAACAGTGGCTTGCACAACATTTAATGGCAAGTACTTCACATACTTTCAAATTCCTTCCTGTCATGTGCGATACTACGTGTTTAGCCAACAACATGATGGGGAAGGTCAGTGGGAGGTGAGAGAGGGAAGAGAAAACCATCTTCTGATGCACTGGCCATTCCAGAAAGAGTACTATGCAAACAAAAGAACTAGTCTTATTCATGAACAATTCTATATTTCTATGGGCAGAATTGTGAAGATGAACTTAGTTATCCAACAGCAGACACTTAAACAAGGCAATCATCAATTCAGGGATGTATCTCAGTGTCTTGTGGCCTAGGAAGTTATGTGAACACAACATAATTATATTACAAATAGTGCATTTAGAGGCTTTAAGTTTTGTGGTAGCAACTCTCAAAAAAAATCTGCTTCTGGGCTAGAGGACTACAAAGAACAACAACATGGTTCTGTCTATCCCAGATGAACAGTGAATGATACAGAAATGAAAAGAGTGAAGAGGAAGGAAGCCTAAAGCTACCATAGAAATACACACCAAAGGACCGATGTATACAATATAAAACATAAATTAACAAAATGCCACTAATTCAATTTTTAATTAACTACATGAGAATAGTTATTGTGTTCCTTTATTCTCACCCTTAAATGATACAGTTAAAAGCAGAGTAAAACCATAGAACAGAATCCATCCTCCTCGATAGCTGAGACCTCTCCTTAGCACAGAACATATTTCCCARGCTCAGGAGTACTTCTTTTTATCCCAGCCCAGTTCATCATCCCAAGACTCCTGTGCTGTCAGCTTCTGGTTAGCCTTTTAGAGACCACACAGGAGTCTTAAAATTTGCTTCAGTCCAATATTTAACAGTATTTTGGAGGGAATAAGATGAAATAAGAGGAGAGAGATTCCTTTCTATAGAAAATTTCAAGCTTACATTTTTTTTTTTTCAAATCCAAAACTGACTAAAGATTTTTTTTTTTCCCCTCTCAGGCTTTTCCATAGAACATTAACATTAGGTTCTGAGTAACTATTCTCCCAACTCCTTAATCTCAAATTYGTAACCTGTACCTGCTACTAGCCGAAGATGGATGATTACATGCTTCTCTAAATCCCATTCTAGGATATTCTCACTGTCCTTCAGATCTGCGTATGTGCACACATGSAGACACTCGGGTTTGATTCTGCTCTAATTTCCACAAGAAAAAATATGAATAAACTCTTTCTAGACAATTGAATCTTCATTTTAAATAGAAAAAAAATGGAGATCAGCATTAAGATCCAAGACACTTTTTAGGAGTARTAAAGGAAAAGAGAAAGAAAGAGAAACCAGAGTTTGTGATTTCATTCAACAGCAGGCTACAAGTCAAAACCTCAGTGATTCACTAACTTGATGCTGCCTTGCTCAGCAAAAGCAGTACAGCTATCCCATTAACAGGGAATGCCCTAATAATCCAGCAAGGCTAAGGCTGCCCAAAGATGCTTATCAGTCTGCAGCAAAACATGCAAGCCTTTACTAGCATATATCCACCAAATGAGATGGAACACTATTCCCTAGTGATGGAGGATTTTGTTGTTGTTGTTTCATGTCCATAGTTAGTTTTGTTTCATCTCCAAAAGTGTTAGGCCTTCCTCGGGTCTCCTTCTACAGTAGAACTGATTGAAAAACATTTGAGAACTGCAAGGTGAATGAAAGCACTGCATTAAGAATAATCTGATTGTAGAGTGGTATCACAGCAGCCTCGAAAAAGCCCATGAATTCTCCAAAACTATGATTTTAAAAGTATATAATGGTGGCTTTAACATTCATCTGGAAATGTGCAGTGCACAGAATTTTTTATTTGTAATTTGTCTTTTTCAAAAGGTTCAGTACTTCTTTCAGGTTGGGAGAAAAAAAAATCCCCAGAACACAGGAATCACTGCTTTGATCACTCCAATAATATATCTCTTTCAGCATCTTGCCTGACAGATGAGTTGAGCCAGCACCAGCTGCTTCAGTGGTAAATACAGAAGTCCGTAGTATGCACTTATGAAATAACCTTGTTAAGAGGAGTTTTCTTCCTCCTCCTCCTATCCTAACCCTTATTATTTAGCAGTTGGCTTATACCCAGAAGTGGGTAGAACCTAGAAGGATATACCCCTCTTTAAATTATCCTAACATAATTGGATGTTCTCATTCAGCCTTACAAATTTCTTCTGTGTCTAAGGTGGTCAATCATCCCATTAATCGAAATGCCAGCTGCTCATTTACATGTCAGGGGCAGAATATTGACAATATTTAATAAATGCTTGATGTTTATAGTCTATCAAATCTCCCAGTCCCAGTCTGGCCATGCTTTACACACAGCAAGAAACTGTTTCTGCTGGCGCAGGTGCTGCCCTATATGAACTGCAAAGCAGTATTATCCATGTTTAGGAAACAGGTAGCTTGGATAGATGGATAAATGTTTTGGGCAAGGTTGACTGTGAGACTTGTAATTGAGTGAAGAACTGAATCAAGATAACYGTTTCCCAACCTATCTAGACCAACATTTACACATGCTTTTGTGGCTTGCTCACCATGTTCTTTCAGATCATAGAAGAAAGAGGCTGCACAGCCTATAGATTGTTGATCTGTGAGAGAACTTCAAGTCAAAGCGATAACTCCGAGAGAAACATGCTGGAATAAATGGGGATCAGTTTATGAACGGTTAGCTGAGCAAGCATAGCTGAAAACACTAGTAACTTTTTAGAGGAAAAAGCCATTCACAGAGGAAATGAACATATCCAGTATATCAGACATATATATTTCACACACACATACACATGTCCTAACCTTGTCAACCAGATGAAAATAGTCTAAGCAAAACCATATGATGTTTTTCTCTGCTGTCATGTATCTATTAATGTTGATGAAAAGTTTTTACATCTTTCCCCCTTCTCAAAAAAACAAGAAAGTTAGGGCAAGGATTTTTCTCTTGCCTAGGCAAACACACTGGGAATGATTTTCCATTTACCTGACACACAGACAAAAAAAATGCAGCAAACAGTTTTAAGTTTTATGAGTGAAAACTCTTGTTTAACTTGCCTTTCAGTCCTTCCCTAAACCAGAGGTAATACTATTTTCAGTTTCTTTCCAAAATGACAAGGTTTTCCTTTGCTGACCTGATGCTTCCAAATTCTGAACAAATAAATGGTAAAATAGTAAACTAGAACAGAGCCACTAGCAATTCAGCAGTTATATAGAAACAACATAGCAGAAACTGAGCAAATCAGGTCCTTCACTGTATTTAATGCACAAGTACTCAAGCACAAGAATGACATGCTCCCAAGGACAAGGAGCATAATAAAAAAGATGAGGAAAGAAAACAGTGAAGCACATCATAATCTCCAGTGAACAGTATTTCCCAGTAATAAATTTGGTACCRTATTTGGTGCTAAGTAGGGTTTCAAAGAATCTAAGATGTTTTCAATATTATGTTACTTCAGAATCAACAGAGAAGTAAACACCTTTAAACTTCCTGTTCCAGGTCTTCCCAACTGCAGTATAAAAGGCTGAACATTGGAGCAGGTAAAACCTGGAAGGAAAGTCCTGGTGCAGCATGGTCAAATCACCTAAACTAATAACTCTTACGACTTCGTTTAGTTTCAGACTTTCATTTGAAGTTTTAGCTTCCTTTGCTACAGCTTGCCCTTCTTTCAGAGCTCTAAGTTTAGTCAAATTTGAGACTGCACAGAAACCAAAGGAAAATTCATTGTGGTGGAGTTTTCTTCAGGATCTGAACATACAAACTGAAACAAAAGAGCCTGTGAGGTGACACCATCACCTTGTCACACCTCTAACATCTACAGCTCAAATATATTTGGAGATGTTGGATCAGTTAGAACTCTTCACAATCGTAACATAACAATTGTTATGTTCTTTCCATCAAAACTAAAGGCCTGTGAGTTGAAAGACTCCGCCTTGCATGTCAAGGATCTGAAAACAATTTCAAGGTGACCAAAGAACATAAACACACACACACACACACACACACACACATTTTTTTTTTTTGTCTCCCACCTTCCTGACACCTCACTGAACACCAGAGATGCTTTCCCTTTAATCTGCAATGCCATCTTGTGGCTATAGACAACGAGAACGTTTAAAAGACATGCTTAAAATACTAGCCAAGATTAACCATGTATAAAAGTGCCACATCTGCAAGAGAAACACCTGATGCAGAAAGGCAAAAGCTATCTACGAACGCCTGCATTTTGAAGCCAGTTAATGATCCGCATGAGTTCATGTGAACTGAATTCACAAAAACATATAGACAAGAAACTTATCAGAAATTCCAGGGAAGGCTAATTTCACTGCATTCTGTCCCTTCACATACTCAAAAGGCAAGTGAAGGGACTGTCTCCTTGAGAATTGTTTGCAAACTTCCTGCAGGGGCCTTCTATCTTATTTCTTGAGACCTTCTCTAATTTTATGCATGTATGGAAAGACTGTCTCAACGCCTGGTGTCCCAAAACCTGGTGGATGGTCCTCCATCAAATTGGGTGGAGAGGCCAACACTTCAGAGGTCTGTACTGCCGTCCAGAGGGACCTGGACAGGATGGAGAGTTGGGCAAAGAGGAACCTCATGAGGTTCAACAAGGACAAGTGCAGGGTCCTGCACCTGGAGAGGAATAACCCCAGGCATCAGTACAGATTAGGGATGGACCTGCTGGAAAGCAGCTCCACGGAGAGGAACCTGGGAGTCCTGGTTGACACCAAGTTAACCATGAGTCAGCAGTGTGTCCACATGGTCAAGAAGGCCAATGGGATCCTGGCCTGCATCAGGAGGAGTGTTGCCAGCAGGTCAAGGGAGGGGATTCTGCCCCTCTGCTCAGCTCTAGTGAGGCCGCACCTGGAGTACTGTGTGCARTTCTGGGCTCCCCAGTATAAGAGGGACGTGGAGCTCCTAGAGAGGGTCCTGCAGAGGGCAACAAAGATGGTTAAGGGAATGGAACATCTCTGGTATGAGGAGAGATTGAGTGAGTTGGACCTGCTTTCTCTGGAGAGGGCTGATAGGGGATCTGATTAATGTTTAAGTACATGAAGGGGGAATGTAGGGAGGAAGGGGCTAAGCTCTTCTCAGTGGTGGCCAGTGACAGGACAAGGGGCAATGGCTGTAAGTTGAAACACARGAAGTTCCATCTCCATGTGAGGAACAACTTCTTTGCTGTGAGGGGACAGAGTCATGGAACAGGCTGCCCAGGGAGGTTGTGGAGTCTCCTTCTCTGGAGGTCTTCCAAATCCGCCTGGATGCCACCCYGTGCCACATGCTCTAGGTGTGCCTGCTGGAGCAGGGGGGTTACACTAGATCATCTCTAGAGGTCCCTTCTAACCTTGAATATTCTGTAATTCTATGATTCTATGATTTTGTGACCTTAGACATATGCAGATAGAAATCTTCCAACTTATACAYTGGTTGCTTCTTGCTGCAGTGATTAGGGCTCCTTTCCATCAAGGATTTACAAGTCACTTCAAGAAGGACAGTGCCTGAGGCAAATCAATATTTATCCCAGGGAGAGCCATCTTCCTACCAAAGGACAGTGCTGATAGATGATGTCCTGTAGCTATTGAACAAATGTTTTCAGCTTCACTTGTAAAAGAAGCAATCACAGCCACAGCTTTTAGCAGTATGCTAAGAAAACCCTCAGCTCTCAGTCCTTCACAATCCTCCTAGAAGAACACTGCGCCACCAGACCTGAAAGATCCTTCCTTCCTACCTCTTAAGACAGATTGAGGGACACCTATTTCCCTAGGAATACCAGCCTTCATCAAAAGCTCCTTCAGTCTGAGAGGAAATGAGATCTCCAGAGTCTACATGCTTGTTTTCTGCTGGGAGATTGACTGAGCTTCCTCTAGCCTGCAAAAACTAGTTTAAGACGGTGGTAGATGTTAACCTGTGCAGGGCCTGCTGACTAAAAGCCTAGTATAGTTCAGCAGTTCTCATTTGAAGGCCTCAAAGAGTTTTGAAATAATTTAGCATGTCCCAAAAAGTCCCTTTTAATAGACATGTATACTTCTCATCTCACAGTTTGGCAAGCCAAGGCACATAAATCCTAAACCCTTCTGGGTAGGGAGTAATAGCCCTACTATGTACAAAAATTATTGTATTTTTAAGCTTTAAAATACAATTCTGTCAGGCAAATTAGGAGCAGCTGTCCCTCCCTGGGACAAGCTAACTTCTCACAATTATTTGGCATTTATAATGCTCTTATCCTTTGGCCACTAGGCTTGGTTTGCAATTAGGCCTGATTTTAAGGCTGAATAACCATGTTATTGCTCTGGATGACTGGGCATGAGATGTAGTAGAAGACAAAATTTATTACAGTGCAAGTCAGCATGTTTGCGGAATCTTGAGGACAGGAGTCTAAAAAACAAGAGGACAGGAGTCTAAAAAAGGGGCAGGAGAGGTGTGGGACCAAAATTTAGCCTGGAAGAGAGGATAGGAAAGGCATTTCCCTAAGCACTTGCTTAATTGTTTAAGCGTTCTTTGTTTCTCAATACCCGAATCAATAATAAAAAGTTAATTTAATTTACTGCAAAGTAATATACAGTGAAATTCTCCAAGACTGGTTGCCTGTGACATAGCCCTCCTGAAAGAAACTAAGATCTTAGATAGACTAAGACAGTGTTTCTGTGACGTACTTATAACGTCACTGAGATGGTGCCAAGGACTTAACCTCAAGTCTAGATACATAAATCTACTGATGCTTCTGCGTCCACCAGCCCTACTATGTGTCACACAATGAAGTTAGATGTGTTTCATGAGATTTTTGCTGTATTATTCTTCTGCTCATTATCTCTTTAAAAAAGATTGTTAGGTTACTTGTTCATGTTCATTACTTTTCCAGAAAGTGATTTTAAGGTGATGATTCTATAGTTTCCCAGCTACTACTTCTAATTTTCAAATATATTGAATGTGCTAGTCCTTCTCCAGGCTTCWGATTCTCTCCTTCACAAGCTAACCCAACTTCCAACAATGAAATATCACATATACATATATATTTAAGTATTCCAAAATTAAGTTTTTAATTCCATAATTAATAGCCGTAAAGCTATTTTCACCTATCATCCGGGTTGGGATCTTACTGCTTTATAACTGCTGTATTTCTGAAATAGTCTAATTACCATTGAACTTCATCAGAAGACACTGAACTTACCTTCTCAATGTTGATGCATATATTGATAGCTTTCTTTCTCCACTGTATAGCAAAGCAGCCCCTTAAAAGTGATGAATAATGGTATCTAGTTATTGTCAGCAGCTTTAAAGATTTATTTAGTTTATTTAGTTCCCCGGCCTTCCTGGTTTTGTCTATGCTCCTGCTACACTTCTGGTAGGCTGGCCTAGTTTCTTCTTTTTGCAGGTTTTTTGGGGGGATTTGAGGTCAATGAAGAAATTCTTGGTTAAACCAAACTAATCTCCTACTCTGTTTTCTGAATGGGATTTCTTAAACTTGCAGCCTTAAGGCTTCCGAAGGATAGGCCACCTTTCTTTAATCTCTCAGAAGATCTTTTCTACCAATTCTCAGAGTCTATTTAAGTATAATTTTCACTATCTAAAATACACCCATTTTTCTTTTAAACTCTTTTTAAAGGGCATATGATCAATTTTTAAATAAACATATTATGAACATTTACACTTACATATTTACATATAATATATATTTATAATATATATTATATATACTATTATATATAATATATATCATTATTATATATTATATATATATAATATAATATATATATATTATATATACTATAATATATATTTACATATAATATAAAATGCAAGAAGTGGGAGAACAGAAAAAGAAGTAAGTAGATGTAGTAAGTAATCATTTATATATTTATCTCATGCCATGCAAGTTTGAACACCAGTATTTGAAAYAACTCATGCAAGCAGAGAGGAGAAAAAGATCCATAAGTAATTGATCTAATTAATCAATTCAGCAATGTCAACCTTGTTGAGCACCTTGACATTTCAAAGTGGGGGTGGGCAGTGAATTCTAACAATGCACACACTGGTTATCTGCTAGGTTTCAAGACACAATCAAAATGAAGATCTCTAACTACAACAATAAAAAAGGCAAGAACATGAACAAAGTGAATCTGTATTATATTCTCACACTGAAAATCAAAATAGCTGTGGTCTTTCTCAAGCTTTTCAATGAAAATACTGAACCATGAGAATGCTTATTACACTTGCCTACTGTGATACATACAACTCCACAAATTGTAACGTAACCAGCAATCACACATACATTATCTGGAATCTGCCATAAGGTTGCATGCAAAGAAACAAGAGAAAGCTAGGTAAATTCTAGCATACGAAGTGGGGACTTCTGTGGTGTGGAAGAAGCCTCTGCCCTTTCTGTTTCCTTTCTCATCAGTCTCACAGATACTCATTACTTGTGGCACCAAAGCAAAACCTTGCCTCTATATGATGCTGAGCTCAAATCTTCCTATCTGCCTTGATTTTAGGCTGTACTTATGGATGGAAGTTACAATTTTCCAGGATTCTAAATAAGACTGTGAATAACTCTTTTCTTCTCCACCCCATATTCCTAGTTAACACATTTACAACTTTAAGGGGTTGGCTGATAACCACCCAATTCCAACTCCAAACACACAGAAAAACTTCCAATAGGTATTTTTATGCTTTCCCTATATTCCAACAAAGCAATATCACACCTTTTCCCCAATTCTCTTCACCTCATGTTGGTCATGTCCTTTTTCTTTGCCATAGGGATATCTAGTTGCTTGTGACAGGTTTGGTCAGGATCTTTAAAGAGTTCCCTCATGTCTTGACAGGAAAAAGAATCTATCTTTGCAATTTAGATATACATACCTTGTATAACAGCTGAAATAAAAGATCTACCATCTTCCTACAATGCATTCCAATATGGAGTATAGATTGGGGGAAGATATCACAGAAGCAGTAAAAGTGAGAAAAAATGCATTTTCTCACTTCTCTGTGACTAAGTGTGGGTGCCAAATCTTGAACAAACAAATGAGTTCTCTGGATTAAAAAAAAAAAAATGGAGGAMCACTCAGCTTGGTTGGATTACAGATGTTGTCAATGGAACATGAAAAAATTCATCTGGGGATATACAGAACTCTTTGCACTTCACATTCACTGAACATCCTTTAACCTCCCCAAAGAGGCTAAGGTGAGATGGACAAATAAATGCCCTTCCAGCAAATGAGTGTATGTATTTTTTCCCAATGTGCTTTTTTTAAGTGTTGGATCAAGCTAGTAAACTCTCTTGTACTCATATTTATGCAAAGTTTGATTGGCCTCAGTCTACCAAAGACACCTGAAAGGGATGTTGAGATAAGACAGCCTTGCCATCCCCCAGCATCCCTTACAGCAAAAAAAAAGAGCAAAATGAAGCATTAATTTTGAAACGTTCAGGAGAACGAAGCAGAATAGATGCACTTGTCAGTAACGTCCAGACTGATAAATATAAATGCATATGGTAGCCAATATCCGAGAGCAGTGTGTGGATTTATTTACATAATTATTTGAGAATTCGCCCTCCTCCTYGACTTTGATGCTTGATACATATTTATTTACACAACGCTGCACTTTCAAATGAGCCAAATGTTTTCCAGAAAGATATCAGAAGAATTACAATTGTTTGAGCAGTCATTATTTCATGATAAAAACAAGCTCAACTCAAATCCATTTAGTAACTGAAATGCTTTCCTGGGGTCATAAGAAATCTGTGGTTGCCTGTGGTCAATGACCTTGGATGACTCTCTGAAGTCACTAAGGTAGTTTAGAAAAGAGCTATCAAAGGTGTAATCCAGGCAGAAGRTTATCCTCTGTGCTGGGCAACAGGGGAGTGGGTCAGGGAATAAAGTCCTAATTCCTGCAGCTGTTACAGATAAGCAGGCATTCTGGCAAAACATTTCCTTGTATTACAAGTAACAGATAGATGAAAGTAACGTTGCTTATTTTACATATCTTTACCACAGCGTATTCACAGATCATCTGCACCCAGGCAAGCAAACCTGATTTTCATCAGTGCTCAGACAGCAATGAGGCACCAATGGGTTACTGCTACACCTTTTAGCATCACCTTTTTTTTTTTTGGTGCTCAGCCCCTTACCAAATCAGACCACACATACTACCTGCTCATAAGAGGACATGATGATAGGATTGAGTGGCCTTTTAAGTAGTTTTAGGATAAAGTTAAGATCAGCTATACATTCACATTAGCTTTTCTGCCCAGAGTAGAAACTGACCTTAAAGATGCTTATTTTAAGATCTCCTTGCTTACCTCAGTAAGGGAGATCTCCAGTTTCAAAGTGACACACACGTCACAGGCGGTCACGCCTGGACTGTCTTTCATAATCACCCTTCTCATTCCCCTGAGTGGGACCTCAGGTGGAGTTCTGGAAAGGCCCTATAGGTGACACATTGCCAGGTTCCCCCTGCTCTGTACTGTCATCCTGCATAACTCTGCAAGCTACTGTATTCTCAGACACCTTCACAGCACACACAGCACAACCCTTTGCCAGGATGGTACAAAAACACTTCTGCAGTGGGTTGTGACACCACCTTCACACTGCGTCCAATAAAAACACAACTATTCTGGCCCAGTAGGGCTCAGCTCTGAACAGGGGAAAGGCAATCCTGGGTGCAAGAAGGACAGGTGCAACTAGTCTAGTGTTCACCAGATATCTTACTGATTTTACAGCCTTTCTCCATATCGGTTTCTCAAAAAAAAAAAAAAAAAAAAAAAAAAATCTCCATGAAGTCCAGGAAGTTTCTTAAAAAAAAAAAAAAAATCTCCAGGAAGTTAACTAAAATTTTTAGGACTTCCAAAGGTATCAGTTGGAGTTTTTGGCAGGGGAGGCTCTAGTTTTACATTCATCTGGACACAACATGTTTTTTTTTCCAGATCTTAAGTAATCGCTAGTGTCACTCAGCAAACAAACAATGCCTGTTGTTTTGGAGCTGATTTATCAACTTATTGTGTGTATTCCTGTTTACAAACAGCAGCTGCAGCATGCAGAAAATCTGCAGGGGACATGAATGCATCTATGTAGCTCTCATGCAGATCTGCATGTAGAAAACTCAGGTAATTTTCCTGTGTTCACACAGTGAACACAGCAACAGAAACCAGCAACTGAACCCAGAATAACAAAATTTCTGTGCCTCAAATGGCACTGAATTTATTACTGGAATGGCAAGGGGGTGATGTAAATGATGGGAAGGCGCTAGAAGTGGAGGCAATATTGCAATGATTTTGATAATTATAATTCTTTTGTCATGAGAGTATGAGATGATGATATGTGTTTTAAACATATCATTCAGTTCATATTCTGGAGCACATGTGTAACTGCTGGGGCTAGTCTTTTGGGGAGAAGAAAGTCAACTAGAAAATATCATGAAACACAACCTAGAAGCAAAGAGATATGAAGAAGTATGGAGCAGTTGCATTCATTTACATGCACTTGAGCTTTGGGTTCGCATAGAGTTATGGGCCTGAACTTTTGTCTTTGGTTGAAATTTGAATGGAAGTGCTCAAAAGCTGAGTGTGAAAAATCAGCCGGAATCATTAAGTTTTGCCTGGCTCAGGAGAGAGATCATATTCATGTAAAGTTATAGTTCAAATTGTTTTACACCCAAGATCACAAATCCACCAAGGTTTGCCAATTGGATTGTAAATGTCAGCATTTTTTCCTTTCAATGCTGGATTATTTCAAGACTTTCAGAGTAAAACTGAGCCACTGGTCTTTGTGGGATGAGAAGGGGGTTTGGGCCAAGAATATCCCTTAGAAGAATGTGCGCCCTAATAATTTATCCAAGCACCTGACTCTCAGTGGAATCAAGGAGCTGCATTTTTTAATCTCTGAGGTCTGTAAGGCCAAATAAACCTCACATAGGGCTCTCATTGCTATTCCCAGTCCGAAAATTACCTCCCCTACAACCACAACAAGACATGGCTTATGAATTTATCTTGTGACATAAAACAGTCCCTCAACAAGACAGATACAGGCTGCATTAACAGGGGGAAACATTATAATTATAATTATAATTATAATTATTATTATTATTATTATTATTATTATTATTAGAATGAGGGGATGATTAAACAAAATAGCGTGCAAGTATTCTGGGCTCACTTCTCAGAGCAGGGACTGACTATTTTGCATGGCTAAGGGAAGCAGTGTTGACAGTGATATTCTTTCCTGATAAGTGGAAAGGGCCTCTTCATATTTCTACTTCTTTCTGCAATTTAGTATGTGGAGGTTGAGGCTGTGGCCATGACCTCAGCTGTCTTACAGTGTCCGCCCCATGGGGAAGCCCCACACTTATCGTTTAAGTGAATATTAAGTCTATACACAGCTCTGAGCATTGAGAAAAATCCCAGCACACATTTCTTCTCTTCCACCCAATGCAAAACAAGGATTGATTTGGCTCCAAGTGAGGAGGAGCATTTGGAATATAATGAAATTGGAAAGGGTGGAGTGGGAGTACAAAGAGATGAGTCCAAGCTCAGAATGATAAATGGTATACATGACCACTTGGTTTTATTATATGCTATCAAATATCCATAACTTAAACAGCAGAGCTAATAAGCATGCCAATGTATATATTTACATTGCCTGAAATGTGCACAACCCTGTACAAAAATTAAAGTGCAACTGTTACGATCAAGCCATTAGAGAAAACAAAATCAATCCAAAGCACAGATCAGCATCCCTAACAAGTTTTCTGCTTTGCTGGCCCTGCCTCTTCCACCTTTTCATTAATTCACTTGAGATTCTTCTTAGAAACTTCTCAGTTGAGTGAAATGTTTCTGATCTCAGAAAGAAGGAACTTCTTCAGTAAACCTTAAGAACTTTGTAATGTAACTTCAGCTAGCTAAAACACATATAAAATAGCAATCATGAGAAAAACAGACCATGAACCAACATCAGGAAAACAGGGAAGTTAAAATTCCTTTTTTATTAATGCAGAGCAGACTTCGTTGTATTTTCAGCAGTGGGCATGCCATATCCACCCCCTCTCAGAGGAACCGAACCTGAAGTCATGAGTTCTACATTGATGTTCTCTCTAGGCAAGAAGTTTTCACAGAATCATAGAATCTTCAAGGTTGGAAGGGACCTCTAGAGATCATCCAGTCCAACCTTCCTGCTCAAGCAGGCACACCTAGAGCATGTGGCACAGGGTGGCATCCAGGTGGGTTTTCAAGACCTCCAGAGAAGGAGACTCCACAACCTCCTTGGGCAGCCTGTTCCACTGCTCTGTCACCCTCACAGTAAAGAAGTTCCTCCTCACCTGGAGATGGAACCTCCTGTGTTTCAGCTTGCACGCATTACCCCTTGTCCTATCACTGGCCACTACTGAGAAAAACTTGGCCCCCTCCTCCCTACAATCAAGATTTTCAAGATTCTGAACATTTTCTACCCAATTACAAACCAGAAAGAAAGGCATAAATGGCAAAACATGTGTATGGAAAAAAAGATAATGAGGGAATGGCAAAAAAAAAAAAAAAAAACCAAACCAAAACAAAACAAAAACAATGGTTTGGGTTAAGTGTCCTCTGGTTTAAATGCTCTCTTTTCACGTTTTAAAGATGTTGTGCTTTGCTTCAGATCACTTTTACTTGATTTTTTTTTTCTCTCTAATTAGCTTAGCTTTAAGTTATTGTATAATTTATTTGTCTATTTGTTGTTGGAGAAATATCTATAAAAACAAGGCCTTTACCTTAAAGGGTTTCAGTTAAGCCAGACTATTCCTGATTGTGAAAATATGTTCAACTCTACATGGAGGGAGACCTCTTCATAAAATTGAAATGTTCATTTTACAACCGAAATGCACTTTCAATTCTTGCAGATTTCTACTTGCATTAAGTTGGCTGAAGAGCATAAGCTAGTAGTCTATCAATAAAATACTCTTTAAAAGGGTTTTAGGAGGCTACATGTTTTGCAGGCTGACCTATGTGACTGGAAGACTGCACTAGACTGTCGAGGAAGTTCCAAGAAATTCAACACTTCCCTTGACAATGCTTATTTATCCTATTTTTGTGTGGTGATGATGACAAGCATCTTTATGGTATGATATTGCCAAGCTTTCTAGAAGGAAGTCTTAGTTTCCATATGACAACATACAAGGCACTTGCACAGCAACACATTGCACTGGAATGATGCTCAATGCCAAGGTGTACAGGTGGATTAAAATAGATGGAAAAAAATAGAGAAAAAGCAGCTTTTAAAAGCAACCATCTCTTAGGCCAGAGGACAGATTCAGAGGACAGTTTAAACTAATATTTGACAAATAACTAATATTCAACAAAGACACCTTGGGAAAGAAAGGTGTCTCCCTCTCTGATTACTACATGAATGGTAGGATTGAAGACAACCTGGACAGATTCTTGGCAGACACTAATGGGCATTCACTAATTTACTTCTCCTGAGGATCCACTTCTCTCCTATCATGTCAGATGGGTAATAAATAAATCTAATTTAAAGAATACATTTACATGGCATTTTTATCCTGAAGGACCCCAAAGGAATGTATTTAGCACTTTATCTGCCATTGAAATGTAGGAGCCACAAAGGTCAAACATAACTGTTCAGATAAAGCAACAAGAAATCAAGCTCATTGTATCCATTGGAAGCTGTAGAAAAGAATCATAATACAAACTTATACCTCTGGAATTTAGCTAGTGCATTGGAACTCTCTCGTCAACATTTGTAAAACTCCTTTTTGTAACCTGGAGGCAGAATTTTGATTTTACAGTTCTCCAAACTAACTCCAATTGCAAGATCTGCCTTGAACAATAATGTCATGTGGAACTGGAATAGCATCAAACCACAAAGTAAGACTGTGTTACTACACAGTAACTCCTGTTCCCATCACCTTGTCCATAGTTCATGCTGAAAACATCTCCCATCCAAATTTCCCTCTGGCTGCAGTTCAGGTTCGTGTGCAAGCTTGGCAAAAGAACACTTCAAACACATTTTCCCCTGGCAATTCACAGATGCCAACAGATGTTTGACTTGAGATTTTCAAGATGCATAAGGTCAGTCTTTTGGGTATGTAATCCCTCATGTGAAAATCCCTAGCTCGCTACAGCATGCACTTTTGCATCCCAGATCCACATGCTGGCCAAGAAGAAGTGCTTTAAGGACAAGGTGTTTTTATCTGAAACTCTAAATGATCTTTTCAAAGCAGTGAACTGCGAAAACTGTTGTTGAGCAGTTCCTGAAGTGAAACAGATGACCGACCTCTACAGTGTCTCCAATTAATATGAATTTAGGCCAAAGCAGTCAACTAAGAACCATTTACACCCTTTGTATTCCCAAAAGTTATTAAGAATCGCTAACAAAAGAACTGTAAGACAATATGACAGTGAATTATGCAGAAATCTATACACACAAAGAATATTAGGTAATCTCATCTGACCACTATTCTAGATAATTTTAAATACTAGAAAAGGGTATTCAATGCTTGCTGGCATATACAGTTCTCTCTTCACATTAAGACAATCATTACTTATATTACTTTATTTACTTACATCATTTACGTCAAATTTGGAATCCCATGTTGTTAGATATTAAAAATACACATATCTACATGTCTAAAATATTCTAACAATTACAATGATGCATTGAGACCGTTTTGCAGGGCTCCCAGCCCCTACATTAATATTTCCTGATAACCACCGAAGATATAGGTGTTCCTACAGATTCATTTTTTTAGTCTCATAGGTCATATCCATCTATTCATCCCATTTCTCTAACAAGCTATTCTCTTCTTATGCATCAACATTAAATCCTAGATATCAAGAGCAACCAATATTGTTTGCAGTAGCAGTGAGTAGTGGAAGTAGAAGGAAATGATAATCTGAAGAAAGGCTAGCATGCCAAGTAAAGAAGAGTTCAGGCTTATATTTTTGCAGAGAGAAAAATGTTCAGTGTCTGCAAAACTGGTTAAAATCGTATTTTCAGCAGATTCATAAATGTAAACACTTGACATGTCTGACTCACTTTTTCTGGCATTTCCCTAGGATTTTTCACAGATTTAAAGGTGAGAGCCAAATTAGCCATTAAGCCATCCATTCAGAGCAGCTACTATTTATCTCATTCACCGGATCTTGTGTATGTAGTATTTCTTTATAGCTAGGGTAGAGTAGAAAAAAAGCGTCCTGATATAACCTTAGTGTAGAAATCATTTAGATTTCACTTTAGATGTCCCTTCATGAATAGTATTTAAATTTAACCTTTTTATAAGTATTTTCAAGTATTTGGATATAACAAGATATATAGCAGAACATACAGCTCTTTGAGATGCTACAAATATAATTACCTGAATCTGTTTTCCATACCAATCAGAGTCACACAGGTGATACACCTCTACAAAAGAACCTGAACTCATAGCTCCAGGTGAACAGTTAGCTATGAAGTTTTTATAGAGTTAAATTTTAATATATGTTTAATTAATGCTTAAAATTAAGCTAAAAACAATATGCAACAGCTCCCAGCTCCTATTAATATTCATTCCAGAGCTCTATGATTAACACATATACAACTTTTATGAACTTTAATTCAAATTCTGAATCACTGTTTGATTTGGCCATTGTTAATATACTTTTATTGGCTACTCACAGATTGTTTTATGACTCTGAAAGCATTTGAGAAACACAGGTTCTCTGTGCAGAGCATCGCTACTTAATTTTCATAGTAGCCCTCTTAAAAGAGCAGTCTGCTTAAATTTTGAAATGCCTGAAAGGCCCCAAGGGACAAGCACTGTTTTTAGATAATGTTTATTTTACCGAAGTGCAAGAAATCAATAAGATCAGGATTTCCACAATGCTAAAAGTGCTGTATAAATACATAATAAATAGAAATCCACATCAGAAAACACATCTTCTGGAAAGAACACATGCATAAAACACACATGGCCAGCAGGTCAAGGTTGGTGATCATACCTCTCTAGTCAACTCTGGTGAGGCCGCACCTGGAGTATTGGGTGCAGTTTGGGGCTCCCCAGTGTAAGAGAGACATGGAATTTCTAGAGAGGGTCCTGCAGAGGGCAACAAAGATGATTAAGGGAATGGAACATCTCTCCTACAAGGAGAGACTGAGTGTGTTGTGCCTTTTTTCTCTAGAGAAGAGAAGGCTGAGAAGGGATCTGATTAATATGGACTAATAAGTACCCGAGGGGAGAATGTAGGGAGGATGGGGCCATACTCTTCTGGTGGCCAGAAGGGATGGGACATGGGATAATGGTACAAATTGAGACACGGGAAGTTCCATCTCCATGTGAAGAAGAACTTCTTTGCTGTGAGGGTGACAGAGTCATGGAACAGGGTGCCCAGGGAGGCTGTGGAGTCTCCTTCTTTGGAGGTCTTCAAAACCCACCTGGACGCCACCCTGTGCCACATGCTCTAGGTGTGACTACTTGAGGGGGAAGGTTGGACTAGACGATCTCTAGAGGTCCCTTCCAATCTTAATCATTCTGTGATTCTGTGAAAATCTGTAGAGAAAAGTCTGCCCTGGGCTGGTCTTGGCAGAAGCAAGGAAATAGCAATAGGCTTCACTCACAAACAGAAATGGTAAACTATAACATAGGTTGGTTTATAAATATTAACACCTTAAACTGTATTGCTGTCATACCTGCAATGGGATAGTTTTTGAATTAATCCAACAAACACTAATGTATTGTAAGAATAACTGAGTAATCATACTCTTATCCCATTACTTAAAATTGATTTTAAGAAAATTCAGCTAATATATTGACCAAGCCAGTGCAATATTTACATGGATAGTGTGCCATGCACGCATACATACGTATACAAACATATATATGTATATAAATAATGGTCCTGATAGATGCATAAGCCTCTTTTGGTCACAAGTGCTGTAYGGGTCCCTATTCAGGGAGCTCCCAAAGAGTGAGAAACCTCTGCCTCCCTGATGGCACCATCCCATCCACAAATGCATCAGAAATCTGTCCTCTAGCAAGGCTGACATCCAGAAACCTCTCAAAAGAGGTTCCTGCTGGACATTACCAGCTGAGAGGCAGTCCCTGATGGGCAGGCCTACACRGAGATGTTGTACAGGCAGCACACCACGATGCTGCAAACAGTTCTCCCCTCCAGCTATCTTGCATATCCTGCAGGGTGAGGACAAAGCAGAAAAACTCACGGGAGTAGACAAGAGAAATGATACATGTGGTACAAACCTTACTGATGCTCAGCCCAGATTGCTCCTACTCAACCTTTTCACACGAGCATTTACCTTTACAAGGATTACACATCACAGCTTCCAACATCCACATAAGGAAAACTAAACACGTTAAGATGAAATATATATATATATATATATATATATATATGTTCGGATATTACAGGCACCAGCCATGAGGATAACATTCTCCACTTCTACAAATTTCTTAACCAAAAGAGGACTCGTGCAACACCCATCCTCTCCTCAAGATCTTCAACCGAGTCATAGACCTGGCAACTATTACAGCCCTCACCAGTTTCACAACAATCACCTTTGGCTTTTTGATCCCTCATTGCATGTGCAAATAATGCTTTCCAAAAAATATGTTTTTCAAGAGAGAATGAGGACATTAAAATCTGTATGAAAACTAAGTTACTGTAACATATAGAAGTGCACTTGCAGGAACAGCATGGGAGGAAGTGTAAGAAACTATTGGATCATATTGCTCTTTGGTTTTGGGCAGATCCAAGTTTCCTTCCCAATTTTTTGTTTCACTTTTAGGCATCTTAAAACTCTCTTATATTACCAATACTCAACATAGTGAAGTTCAGATTCCCAACTGGGACTTAATGATATTGTAATAATCATCTTAATATTGAGCAATGTTATAACAGAGAAATTCGGCACTAGGGATCTTTCCCTATCCCTTCGGATACTTGGCTTACCCAGATAATTTATCCAGATTACCAAGATAAGAGTAACAGGGGAACCCAACTCTTCCAATTTCATGTGTCTCATTAAAGTAACAATTTATAGTCTCTCATTAGGGAAAGTGATTTTGTTTTAAATTGTTGTGCATGACAAAAAGTGAACTATGAGCAAGGGAATTATTGAAGGTTATGCTTGCTCTTTTATTTACCAACTCCAAGTGGTATTAAATTGTGTTGATATAGATTCAAATTTAATTTCAGAACAGTGCATCATATTTCTGTGCAATATCAATTTGAAGAATATAATAAGCAAAAGGATATAAAAATATGATATCAGATATGACTTGTCTCCCTTTCAGCTGAATGACTTTATTGTTAGTCAAAAGCTAGAAATGAGTCATCTCTCTATCCACTGAACTTCTGACTCTGAAGATTTTCAGTCATTGATGCAAATGGATGAGCTCTGGATGAGTTCATTTCTCTCTCCTTTTGAACAGTTCACACATTTTGATCATGACTTCAGCAACAGCCAGTTAGGTAGTGCTTGCTATTCAGTTATCAAGTCAAATACTACTTCCATAGCTGTAAATCAGACCAGAAGAGTTCACTTGACTAGTTCAATATTTCATTGTCACTCTAATGCTAAAAAAATAAGTATTAAAAACATATATTAACTTTTGTGTTTAGGAATAGTCATACCTCTCCTAGATTTTCTTCAGGCTTGGAGGACTTAACTCATTAAATAATTAAATATCTACTAATGACTAGAACTAATTAACAACTTAGATTTACAATGATCTGTTTGAATCATGTTCAGGAACGGCACTCTCAGATCAATGGTTCAGGTGAATGAGCAAGGCCCCAAAAGGATTAAAAAAAAATAACATTTTCCCTGTTCCCCTRTAAAGGATGTGGGGTTTTCAAAGTGAAAGTGCAAAATTTGTAAATTCAGGAGGGACAGGGCAGGAAGGCAAGGTGGCGGAGTTKCTCTTTATGTGAGAGGGCAACTGGAACGTATAGAGCTCAGAATAGGGAAGGATGGAACACGAGTAGAGAACCTCTGGGTGAGGACAAAAGGGCAAGCCAACARGGGTGACACTGTGGTGGGAGTTTACTACAGGCCTTTTGACCAGGATGAGGAAGTGGATGAGGCCTTCTACAGGCAGCTGCAAGAAGCCTCCAGWTCACAGGCCCTGGTCCTCCCGTGGGACTTCAGCCACCCTGATATATGCTGGGGTAACCACACAGCCAGGAACAGACAGTCCAGGAGGTTCCTGCAGAACATTGCTGCAGGAACCATGAGATCGCTTGGCTGCAGTGACTGTGAGATGTTGGAATTCAYGATCCTGCGTGGAGGAAGCTGGGCGAGAAGTAGGATTGCAACCCTGGACTTCAAGAGAGCCAAATTTGACCTCTTCAGGGAGCTCCTTGGAGCAGTCCCCTGGGTCAGAGACCTAAAAGGAAAGGTGATCCAGGAGATCTGGCTAATACTCAAGTACCACTTTCTCCAAGCTCAGGGTCAGTGCATTCCCGCAAGAAAGAAGTCAAGTAAGGAGGGCAGGGGACGTGTATGCATGGGCAAGGAGCTGCTAGGCAAACTTAATGAGAAAAAAAAAAGAGCATACAGCATGTGGAAGAAGGGCCATGCCACGTGGGAAGAATATAGGCACATCATCAGAGAATGCAGATGCGCAACAAGGAAGGCCAAGGCCCGTGTGGAATTAGAGTTGGTGAGGGATGTCAGGGACAACAGGAAGGATTTCTGTAAATATGTCAGCAGCAAGAGGAAGACTAGGGAAAACGTTAGTGCGCTGCTGAATGAGGTGGGGGCCTTGCTGACGGAGGATGCTGAGAAGGCAGAGTTACTAAATGCCTTCTTTGCMTCTGTCTTTACTGCTAAGGCCACTCCCCATGAACTGCAGAGCTCAGGTGAAAGAGAGATAAACGGGCAAGAGGAAGACCTTCCACTGGTCGAGAAGGATTGGGTTAGGGATCGCTTAGACAAACTGGTCACYCACAAATCTATGGGCCCTGATGGGATGTACCCAAGAGTGCTGAGGGAACTGACGGAGRTTATTGCTCAGCTGCYCTCCATCATCTTCAAGATGTGATGGAGAGCAGGGGAGGTGCCGGAGGACTGTAAGAGAGCTAACATCACTGCAGTCTTCAAAATGGGCAAGAGGGAGGAGCYGGGCAACTACAGGCTCACTTCTGTCAGCCTCACTTCTGTCCCTGGAAAGGTGATGGAGCAGCTCATCCTGGAGAGCATCTCTAGGCATATGAAGGCATCTCTAGGCATCTCTAGGCATCTCTAGGCCTGTGGTGAGGCCTCACCTGCAGTATTGGGTGCAGTTCTGGGCTCCCCAGTATAAGAGGGATGTGGAGCTTCTAGAGAGGGTCCAGCAGAGGGCAACAAAGATGATTAAGGGACTGGAGCATCTCTCCTATGAGGAGAGACTGAGTGTGTTGGACCTGCTTTCTCTGGAGAAGAGAAGGCTGAGAGGGGATCTGATTAACATGTATAAATTCATGAAGGGAGAATGTAGGCAGGAAGGGGCCATACTCTTCTCGGTGGTGGCCAGTGACGGGACGAGGGATAATGTTACAAATTGAAACACTGGAAGTTCCATCTCCATGTGAAGAAGAACTTCTTTACTGTGAGGGTGACKGAGCAGTGGAACAGGCTGCCCAGGAAGGCTGTGGAGTCTCCTTCTCTGGAGGTTTTCCAAACCTGGCTGGATGCCGCCCTGTGCCACATACTCTAGATGTCCCTTCTTGAGCAGGAAGGTTGGACTAGATGATCTCTAGAGGTCCCTTCCAACCTTAAACATTCTGAGATTCTGTAAAGGTTCCACAGTGCTGATTTTGGATTGTTTTGTTTTCTCCTGCTACAACTTCTGCTTTTCTTTTGCTATTGTTGTTATTGTTTGTTTTGTTTGTTTTTGTTGCAAAATGCCCCGCACAGATGGGGCTCACACAGACTGTGGCCAGCGCTCAAAGTTACTTAAGTCTCTACAGCCATGATTGCATGATTGCAAGACAAGAAATAAACTGTAAGGACAGATGTGAACGTGCATGTACATGCAGAAATAGGGATGCATGCCCAGCTCACATTGACCCCTGAAGAAACAGGTGGGTCAGGACACTGAAAACTGTTACACAAGATGGAAACTGCTGAGGCCACAGTCCTGTACAGGATAAATACATAAATCAAAAATCAAAATTGTTCTAGGTAGTTTGTCAAAGCGAGCATGACCCTCCTATTCCTCCAGAGTATGGAATTTTACATTGTAAGCAAACCTGGTGCTAGCAGTGAGTGAATACTAGGACAGCTTGGAAGGAYGCAATGCAGGATATACATTTCTGTGCATTTCAGAAGCAGCAGAGAAATAAAAGCTATTCTCCCAATTTCTCTTCATCTACAGGATAAGGCCCTCCTCACATCTTTGGTAATGCACCAGAGCTGCAGGGAAACTGGAGGGCAGGAGCTGATCGAGCCATTTCTGCTTTTGCAAATTAATAACAAGCAGCGAACTCCMGCCCCAATGGTTCCTCACCCTTCCAAGGGGCTGCTGAATGATTATTCAGCAGACTGAGGAGGGTTATCTTATTCTATGGAAAAAAAGAGAAGTTCATGGCTAGCGAGAGGATTGTAAATGTTTTAGCTGACAACGCCATCCGTCACCAAGGTAAAGATGAAATGGGCTGAACCAGACAAATCAAGGCTGAACTACATTTAACTGCCTCTGCAGCCCAGGCATGCTATGCCTGTTCCTGGAGCCAGCTTCCGACCTTTGGCAGTTAGTTATGTTTGGGCAAGATGCAACAGTTCAGAAAACAGGGGAAAAAACAGAAACATGGAAAAAAAAAAAAAAAAGAGAGAAAGCACTGAGCTTGACAGGACACAATGTCTTGCTGTCTCTATCCAACAAAGCCGGAAACTTCCCCTTAAAGCCTTACCTCATATACCCCCTCTATTCAGAAAAAAAGGTTACTTTTGGCATGAACTGCCATACATAATATGGATAGGAAAGAACATAAGCAGGAATACACGCTTCACTCAGCTCTTTCCTCTTGGCTGAGAAAGGATTCAATGTGAACAAAACATCCAAAAGCAGTAGCCCATCACAGTGCTCAAAATAGGACTTTTTCACTCTTGCTTTTTTCCCCTTCCCTTCTTACTTCCCATCTTCCTTTTAGAAACATAGAATATGTATTTTTATAAGAATACAGAAACAGATTTCTAAAGAACTGAGTATGAAAAATTTTTTTCTCCTCCCCCATCAGGAGCACAGTTAACTGATTACATTGACTATAAATACTGCAATTATGCCTTTAGTTTGACTATTAGTGCTCACTTGAAAAACCTGTGCATGGCAGGGATCACATGGCTGCATAAAAACACTTCTGCAGCTCCCTTTATTCAGGAGTGAGTGAATGGAGAAATTAATGTTTGACTTCCTTTTGGCCCCAGAGGTAGGAATCATGCATAGGAGCCTTGGGGTAGATCTTGCACATTACATCTGTAAACAAAAATTGCATTCAAACCTTTTGCTACGCTAGCAAGTTTATGATGGCTTCACAGTGTCTAGAAGGAAACCAAAGGAATAAATTTTATCTTACAAGTTTAAGGCTTAACCCAAAGCTTATTATGGTCACTGAGAAACTTTTCACTGATCTCTCTCGAATTTTGACCCAGGTACACAATGCACTGGTCTTAAGTAGAGTTACTGGCATTTATCCTTTCAAGGAGATATATATATATAAATTAAGATATATAGATATATAGATATATATATAAATTAAGAGCTGCAGCTGTTGAGGTTTTGTGATCCTCCTCCACCAAAACCTAATGTTGTTGGAAAGCGTTTTCAAAGACCTTCTGAGTGCAATGGTGGGTGGAAAGAGTGGGAATTTTGACACAGAACAGAAAAACGGAAACATTGATTCTAAAAATCTTGATTCTGACACATAAAAAATAACAAACTCAAAAAATAAGAAAATCAAAAGTTTTTTCTCAATTGTTTAAGCAAGAAGATTTGATTGAAACGTTTTTGTAAAGCATTTCTGTACTTTGATATTTCATAGTACAGATAGTGGTTCAATGCTTCAATACTAGAAGCTACATCATTAATTCTGAACCAAAAAGGAAGAATCAGTTAAATTAATGGAGAAAATTCTGGTAAACAAAATTTCGAAGCTGTGATTTYAACTTAGCCATTTGGGTACCAACCCCAAAATGCAGCATTTGTTTGGCTTAAAAATAAATATACATACTTTTGTTAAGACAAAAAAATTCTGTGCAAAAATTCTGTGCACAGATTCATTCTGTGCAAAACAAAACCTTGCATCTAGAAAGCCAGGAAGGAGAAAATGGGTGAGAATAGATAGTTTAATTCTGTACAAAGAAAAATTTATGTCAGATAGCCAGAAAAAGCAGTAAGTTTTGAGCTTAGAAAAAAAAAAGAGGGACACATCCTCAGGTTCAAGAGACATAGCTCTTTGCACTAGCTGTCASTCATCTCATCCACCAACCAATCTCCCAATCAGTTTGTATTTTGGGTCCTACAAAAAGTTTCCTTTTGGAATAAAAAGCCTGTATTTATCCATTGGCTTTAGAAAAGTATGCACAGCTGTGACATAAGTAACCCCTGCTCTGTTTTTAAATGTATGCAAACATAAAACGAAGAAGAAAAATGACATTAAAATAATGTTAAGGATTTGGCTTGGGGCCATCAAAACAAGGACATTCCAAGTAAAAACTGAAACGACACCCTTAACCTTAACTCACCCCATTGTGCCTGTGTATTGCAGCTGCTGAAAGGGGAAAATCAGAGCGGTTACGGTCTGGTGTGTGAATGAGTGCTAAGGGACTCTTAAATCTATGATTATTTGGCTGCCGCACACCACGCACCGAATCCACATGCTAGAAATCCTTATGCAATCTTTGCTGGGAAAGAAAAAGGAACATCCCTCAGGCTGTATTTGCTCAGTGGCAGGACTTCCGGAGAAGTAAAAAGGACATTTTTGCTAATTAATGCAAGATCTGGAGCAGGGCTTGCAGAGCACATGAGGAGAAGCAGTGACTTGAAGCGCTAACTCGGTGTAAACACGATCAATACACAGGCTAGGAAACCTCCTTACAGCAAGTGAGGGTGAAGCAGCAGCAGGTGAATGCGATGTTATTTTTCATTCAAGACCTCTTTTTTTAGGTCAGAAAAAATTGAAAAGTTATCATAACCAGAAGTGTTTTCATTCAATGTTTAAGTATACTAAACCCCAAAATTTCCTGAAAGACAAAATTGCTTTTTGTTTTCAATGCATAAGGAAATTGAGACATTGGACAAATGGAAGATTCAGTTGGATTGGATTTTTCTTTCAGTAGGTTGCAACATAAGGCCTTTCCTCTCCTCCTTTGTTTCTCCCTCATCCTTTCTACCCAATACTTCCTTCATTCTCTACTGCTTAAATAGTAGAAATAGGGATAGAAAACACATAGCTAGGGGAAAAAAAAAAAGTAAGAATACAAGAAAATAAAGACTGTGACCAGCAGAAAACCTTCAACTCCAAATTCAGTCAAAGCAACAAGCAGTACTAGAAATTAAAGTAATTATAAAGATTTCCTGTACATTCATATCTGTATGCAAGCAATCTCAATACACAAGTGTTCAATGTTTAGCCTAGTATTTACTTGGTTATAGCAAATGCTGTAGAACTGTAGCAAGGCTGGTCAAGATTTTTTCAAAAAAGTCCTTGCATTAAAATAGCTGCAGATTCATCAGACCAGTGAAGCAGTAAGGCCCTCTCCTGTCCCAGTTCTCCATGGAATCCCTGACTGGACACACACACACACACGCCTACAGAAGTAGCATATCCAGAAAGCACACAGGTCACCTGGGAATCTGCTCCAGTGTTGTAGTGAAACTGCAAACTCCTCCTGGGATGGTCTCTGGGAGCTCATTTCTATATTCARTTTTGCCATCATTTCCACCGCCTGAGGGGTCTGCAGCCTCTGACCTCTGCCACATCTCATGCACAGATACAGCAGACACAAAGCTTGGCCCTCTCTGCCTGGAGATACAACAAGGAATACTTCCCAAGGACAACATTTTCCAACTCAGTGTTTTATTTTACAGGAGAGTGAACAATAAGAGATATGAGCATTGTTCCAATAGAATATATTACTCTGTCCTAGCCCCTCTACTCCGTCCAAGGGTAGAAAACTAGCTGGACTTGCTAAAAGAGAAACTTCATATTGCTCTGTTAGCACAGAGCCTGTACATTTATGCCCATAACATTGATTTCAACTCAGTCCTGATTGGAAGCGCTAGAAGACACAAAGAGAAGTGGAAAGACCCATGAGCTTGGATATTTTGCTTTGCTAAAGCCTGCATCTAGCTCGTGCTCCTTTGGACAGTGTTGCAAATGATAATAAATTAAAATAACTCACAGGATAGAGAAAGCCCAGCTATCTCCATCAGTCATGGAAGGAGCAAACCATGTTTAAGATAGCTCTAAAGTGACCCGCTACATAGTTCTWGAGATCTTCTGTAGCCAGAGGGGAACCCAAATGGAACCAAAACTGTCAAATACACTAGAAACAAACAAAAGAGGTTCAAGGAAGAGGTTCAGAGTCTTCCACTGGACTGAAAATCTTACTGAGGATCAGACTGTTCAATGAAAAGCGTTAGGGCCTCCACCATCTCCCTTCAATTCTCACTTCTTGGACTTCACTCAGCTGCTGCTGAGGACACTTCATTTCAAAATAAGTGTAAGTAAGGAACTGCACAAGGATAGACTGCAGTTATAATTTAGTCACAAAAAATAAGCTCCGTTGGAAAATACTGAGGAGTGCTCATATTTAATCACTTGGCTATTATGTTTGATTAAAATACAGTGCAAAAATATTAATTAATTGGGCTGGTTACATAGGCAGCTTTATATCCCACAACAATTTATGTAATAACAAATTGATTTTTAGCTAAGTGAGACACTGCAAATTGAAGAAAAGGAGAAACTGGAAAGAGGGACTGAATGCATTATGTATCCTTAGTGTGAAGCTATAATGTATGTGTGGCATTAAATGCTGGAGAGAGACAGAACAAATCCTTCAATGGGAGAATGAAACTTAATGCACTTAGTACCCTTTGAATATTTAAACTCCCAATTTCACATTCATGTAATTTTGCTCTCACTAATATTTTATGCTAGGCAGACTTCAATTTAAAAACCTAAAAATTAAATTTGCAGTACAGTGACAAGTTAAAGAAGCTTTTATATGGAAATACTTCTAGCTGAAATATGGGATGGTTATATTTTAGTTCCTAACAGACAACTCCATACAACTAAAGTCACTTTCAAAAATAACAGCACCTTACCATCACTCTTCGCAAGCATTGCTGGGGAAAAAAAAAAAAAAGAAAAAAAAAAGTTATCTATATAAAAGATTGAGTCAGGTCCTCAAAGTCAAAGTCAAATTAAGTAAAACTGGGCTTTTGTATGACAATTTGGGGAGAATTTGCTGTCTTGTGCCATCAAAGAGCAGAATCTACAGAGACCTACCCCAGGACCACCATGCACGGAACCTGCACACAGCTTTTCCCTAGCACTTTCCCCAGGGACTTGGGTTGCTCATGCTGTAAGGCTGTTCAGGCCATACCCAAATTGTCTGAATGAGATATATATACATGAATGAGATATATATATATTTGCCTGAATTATAATTTTCACATTTTAATTTTTTTCCTAACTGTCTCCATGGAAGGTGCATGGTTCATTCAGGTCTAAGAAAATAAGATGACAGTCTACAATACAAATTAACTCTAACCAGATTAAGAGGCTTGGCAGTATTGCAGAATGCAGGACTTTGAGAAGGAAGCTGGAACCCTGTGTACATTCTAATGTGTGGGAATACTCAAGGTAGTTCCACAAGCTTATTACCTACTTCACTGTAATGCTTGCACCAAGCTATGAGAACCACCAGTCTGTTTCAGTCCATTACCTATATGCCATATTCTTCCTGCTATTTCCACTCCCATCCTCAACATAAAGCATGAGAAGGTCTAAGATAATCTTAGCAGAGCTGAAATCCATTTATCAAAAATGAAAGAAGAGAGTCTCAAGGCTACCATATGAACCTAGAAATGGGGCTTGGATACAAACATATATACAGGAGAAAAACAAGGAAAAATGAATGTATTGCCAAACTGGAGCAAGTCCAGTGGTGGCCTGCTAACAGGGCTATAAGCCATTCCTGGGAGCTTGTGACGTATGAGTTAGTTCATGGCTGGGAGAGTTAACTTCGCTCTACCTGAGGGCTATATGGGGACTAAAGATACAGCAAAAGAGGAGTCTAATTGCAGAGTCCAGCAGCCTCATGGGGTCATTGAAACCCTGGAGCCAGACTTTTCTCAGAGGTTTACAGCCAAAGAGCTGTAAACACAAGTTGCAGCAATAGAAATTTCAGCTAGATAAGAGAGATGAAGCAGGGAGAATGGGTAAGCACTGAAAAAGACTGCCCAGAGAAGCAGTGCAACCTCCATCCCCGATACTCAAGCCCCAAGTAGACAAAGACCTGAACAAGCTGATCAAACTTAACAGCCCCGCTGCGTGCAGGAGGGTTGAAGGAGAAACAGGCAGTCTTTTAGCAACACATAAATAAAAACCTGCCATTACTTGAATATGAACATGGTTAAATAAAAAAAAAAAACAAATCATTTTGTGTTACTTAGTGTATAACACTGCCTGTGATGGTACATACCCTTAATAGAATCTCCTCTGAAACAGGGATATTCTTTGTAGAGGAATTTGGTGCCTTTGGTTTGGCAACACTGACAGAATAAATGAAAGCAGCTGAGAAGAAATTGATAAAATTTAACATTGAGTGGTTAGTTCACATCTTTTCCAAATGGCAACAGTACAGAGTCCAAAATTGCATGGTTGTGCACTGGTTTAAAACTTCAGCTGCCATCACAGCAAATAACATCTACCAAGTAAATTAATATTTCTAGCAGCTCAACAGCTGATGAGCTAGATCACAGAACAAATGTACATCTTCTGCTATTGACACTATTCTGCAATAAGCCTTTACACAGTTATATAAATAGCAGACTGTGTAGAAAAGGAATGCAGCGTGTGAACAACCTTTGTTTCTTAGACCCTCCTCCTCATGCAATGCATCTCCCAGAGGAATTTTCCAGGCTGAGGAGCAAAACAAGCCAAGACTGTTCAAATAGGAGTCTCAACCAACTCTAGTTACAATCTCAGTACAAATGAGGTAAAAAATATTTGAGAATGATGTAATAAAAGATAAGTTTTTTTCTGTATATTCTTCTCCACCCACATAGAAAGACTGTCTTTTGGAGATTGTCATTTGTTCTCRCTCTTCATGAAGCACATGCTCAGGTTCAAGGGTCAGAATCAACTCTGACTTTTGCCAGATTAATCTAGAATAAAACCATGATGAAAAGGAATCATCAATAGCAATACCAAACTTTGAAGSAATGTGGTAACACAACACTTTTTGGGGTCAACTCCTCTGACTGGCACAAACTCACAAAGAAACAAACAAAAATCATAAAAGCATCTGTGGTCAGTGGTTTCATTAGCAGAGAATGAGGTGGTAACCAGTCATTCAATAAAACTATGCCATTCATTTCCAGCCCCTTAGAATGCGCTCCTCTCACTGGCAATACATGTCCCTTGAATGAAAACTGATCCTCCTTCTCCAGGTCCCTTCGTTATGTCACAGACTAGAGGGGCTGCTGACTTGCCTAGTTAACACTCAGATGTGCTGCAGCTACCATAAAAATCCTCACAGGATCTAACTGAYGTTTGCTGGAGACATAACTTTGGAAGGATATCAGCTCTTCATATTATTGCTATCTATCTTTAGAAGTGAAATCCTTCTGGGCTTGTAGAGAATTTTCCTGTAGTGTGAAGTTTGCTAGCAAGATAAAGTGAATCCTGAAATCACTAGTGAGATATTGCATGCTTTATAACTGCTGTATTTTTTGCCTCCATATACTGTATTATTATGTGGTTTGTCACAGAAAAGTGCTTAGGGAGACTCTCAGCATAAAGCGTGCAATATAAAAGCCTATTCCAGCTGAAATTGAGGGCTGCTAAAAGACAGTTCAGATCATTTCCATCTTGTATCCTGATCTTAAAAAAGACCAGACTGCTTCACTTGGAAAATATCACATCACTTTACATTCCACTCTCCCCAACCATAAATCATTGTTTAAAACCTACCTGATTTAAACTTGGAGAGCATCCATCTCTCAAACTGCAAGTCTCTAGCACCTTTTGTGCCAAACATTCGCAGGTGTTCTTACTGAATACTCACGTTAACAGCTCAATTAATTATGAGTTAGCCAGATCAAACAGGCCAGTCTCTTGCTTGGCAGCCATTTGATGTTCAGATATCCTACCTATGCAAACTTTATAAAGTCAAGCAAATTCAAATACCAAAGGGCTCAGATCAATACCACATTAAGATGCTGAACTTACCTCTTCACTTGGGAAACTCACAAGAGAATGTAGAACCTGCTATTTGTCAGTTCTTCAATAAGTAAAAAGTAAAGTAAAGTAGAAAGAAAGTAAAATAGAAAATCATTTCAGTAGTTCTTAACTTTTTGGCCTGGTACTACAGGATGAAAATGGAGAGGCAGAGAAATGCAAAACTCCATGAAGCCAACAGAAAGTAGYAAGCGGTGCTTGTTAGATACACATTTTAGCATGACTAAATCTAGCAATGCAGAAGATGAGATGCTGCCTAAGGGGCATGGGAGAGGCAAAGGAGTTAGGCCCCCAGCTCTATTAATCTCTTTGTACGTCTCATCCTTGATATAGAGAGAAATCCCATTGGGAGATGTGTGATACAGCACCTTCAACAGTCTCTGCTAGCAAACAAACATTCCTAGGGGCGTTTATTTTGGGCACTGCTCRAAGTTTCCAAGTTTCCTTCCAAGTGCTTCCCATTCCAGGCTAAAGATGCTGGGAAGTGTTATGACGCAGTATTGATCCAGATGGAACCTTTGTGCATGGGATGATGTGCAAGACCTTCTGCAGCAAGACTCTACAAATATCTATTGCTTATTGCTTCAGGTCCTTAGAAACTCTACACACTCACATGGTTTCAGGCATCCTTGTGCTTAAAGAAGAAGCCATGTAAATGCCAAGGATGTCAGTCCTGGCTGCAAGAAAAGTGGAGGAAAAAAACATACATTGGTCTACAAAGCTAGCAGCCCTCTGCACTGCAGTGTTCCACATCTCATAACTTTTGTTTAAATTTGGGGGATGTTTCCAGCTTGTGCTTTTGACAATTTTAATTATTGTCAATGTAGTTCAGAAAGTCCTTTTTTTTTTACAATTGCAATTATTGTTGTTAATGACAAAGGGATTTTTTTTCTTTTTTATTTAAAGCTATCTGGAGAATTGAGTCACAGATGCCTCAGAAAGAGTAATACTTCCCGTTTATAGCAAATAACACTTCCCAGCACTTTACAGGCAAAGACTAATCAATCTTCCCAGCATACATATGAGATAAGAAAGTATTATCTTAGTAATATATTATTGGTCAGATTTCACATGTCTAAGAGTGCTGAGCAATATTCCTTCATGCCAGTCACTCCATTGAATTGCACTGAATAAATCTCAGAGGAAATCACAGCTAAGTGCATATACATTTGCATAATCTGTTAATTTATTTGAATTGTACCTCAAACCAAGGACAGGATTTTTGCAAGAGCCTAAGGGAGCACGGAAGACCCAGCTATGATTGGGGTTGACAGGCAGACACAACGGCAGCTGGCCTGAAATGTGCCTGGGCTTTGAACGTGCTGTTGCCTCACAGGCAGCCTGCGGACTGCTTGTCTGGGAGCTGCTCTTCACATCTCACCAAGACCTAAGCAGCTGGGCACACTCAAGTAATTATAGCTCATCATGGTCCAARGAGCCCCTGGCTGGACCTCAAGTGGAGCTTGCTAGACTCCATGTGGACCACAAGTTCAGTCCASAGCTTAGCCCGAGGCAGGTCTCAAAACGCAATGTCAACACACCGCATTTCTAGCCCTCTCCATAAGGGAGTGACAGCTTCAGACACACTCTAGCTTCCAAATACGTACATCTGCCATACATCACCAATGGGGAAGGGGTTGACAAAATCTGCAGACATTTTCAAACAACTGTAGATGTTACTTCAGCTAGAAATGTCTGATAAAATATACAGGCTCCTAAATATTTGTTTTTGAACATACCAGAGACATATAAAATACTGTAACTTATTGGTATTCACAGCAATACTAGGTGCCTTCCAAGATCACAGAGGGATTCTGTAGAAAACTCACTCTGAAACAGTACTGGGCTCAGTGCTTTGACCACATCTTCTTTCTCCTGATACCTTTGACTTGATGGCACTGCTACTTAYGGCTTAAAGTGCAATCGCACCAGCATGCCACATTGGATCTGGGCCTTCCAACTGACCCTTCCCCTTTGCCATCTTTGTGCTTAGATAACAGAGAAGGAAATACATGAAGGCCAGAAACTCCAAATGGGTGTAAAATATTTCCATGGCTGCTTCTTGCCAAAATAAGGAATTCCCAATGGGTCACTTGAAAATCTCATCTCAAAGATTTTTGTGGATGGACAGCAGCCTTGTCACACTGACACTAACCCATCCTGGCCAAGAGGCAGCCCATGTCCCATAGTCAGTGAGGAGACAGAAGGTCCTGCACTAAGAGACTGAGGACTCCAGTGTGTTCTTCAACCTCTTGGTAAAAGTRCATGGCAAAAGACGGGGAGCATCACAAACATGCTCATTCTACCAAAAGCATCAGTTTTGACTGCGACACGAAAATAAGTCAACTGAAATGCAAATAAAAGAAAATAAATTTTCCGATAAGTTTAGCTTTTTCCGTTCTTCGTTGTTTGTTTGATGATACATTATCTGTTATGATCTCTCACTAAGAACCTCCATTTCATCCACAAGGGCTTTTGTCATGGCTGAAAGTACTGTGGTAATTGTTTTTCTCTTCCATTATCATTTATCTTTTATACAGAAGTGTTAACTATGACACTTGCATTTGAAGGGCAGTTTTTCTTATTGAAGGCTTAGCTTCAGAATAATGGGAAAGATTAGCAAGCTTTTAAATTGTCTCCTTTCTTTACAAAAACATGACAGATAAAAGGTATTTCACATAGCCAAATCACTCATCCTAAGTACTGCATTTAATTAGATGAAGTAGAGCACCTGTGTTTCTTAATGGGTGCTGGACCTTCCTGAATATAGACTCCTCTGACAAGTCTCCATCAATAGCCTCTTGTTTCTAATATACATTTCTGGAAGACACTTAGAGCTTTCAATTTCTACAAAATTCTAGATTTTTTTTTTCTTTTTTTTTTCGCTTTGCTGCAAGTTTGTTTTTTATATCAAAAAATTCAAGAGGAAATTTTTCTGAAGGTACCTTTTTATTTGCTGCTTAGGATGATTTGCTTCCGCCTATAGGAGAGAGAAATGGAAGTTGTACTACTTCAGGAGTAGTTTGTGCAAACTGAATCTAAATGTACCAGGCTTGTGGAAAAAGAGAGAGTAGGGGATGAACCCACACCTTTAATCTAGAAGGTGCTTCACTGGGATATAGACCCAACACACACAAAAGAGAATCACAGATTATGTAACACTGAACTTTAAAGATGCTTCACACATCTAAGTGTGCTAACAGTAGTCTTCTTTGATGGGTATCAGGAGGTGAGAACCAGAGCTGCATGCAAAGTCCTCTCAGATGCAGAAAGTGAGCAAGTGAGAAGGAACATCTTTTTTCCCCCTATTCCTCAATTCTACATCCTTGACAGTACTTTTGAAGGTCATTTGTACAAAGAGAGTCTGACTAAAGTGTTTCAGACAGATGTATGATTTTTCAAGTGGGCCCAGTGTCTCTCAGCACATCCTCTTTTTTGCTTCATGAACACTTGGTTATACAGTTCTAAGGCACAATGCATTGTCATTTTTAACAATAGTATTTAAAATTACTTGGTCTGTAAATGCTTGGGGCCAGGGGCATCTCTTCTGAGTTTGTAGAGTGCCTAGTACAATAGAGGTTTTGTCCAAAGAAGTTGTTCCTCAGTGCTACGATATTAATTAAATCTGATGTCGTATAGAAGTCTGATCTCCAGAAATGGCAAACACCTGCAGCTACCATTAGCACAAATGGAAAATATGTTATTAATTATTCTCATGTTTAAAATGCTTCAGTTGCCCAACCAGAGAACAGAAAGGAGCCCACATCACTGGGGCAACCAACCATACAATTGGTGATGGGAATCGAAACCAGATTCAGGCCTGAAGCCTGAACATTACTCCTCAGAGTTGTGCACTGAGTAATCACAAAAAAACAAATGCACTGAAAGCAAAGTATGGTTGMTTTGCAACTACTTAACTACAAAGGCATTAAGTTGTTCATTTTGCTTGTAATGAGTGTTTTGCTCCAGTCTTGAGTATTCAGCACCTTCAAAAACTGCATAGTGGTTTCTGCCGAGCTTCAGCGGGGCTAATTTCTTCCTTATATTTCTACCTCACAATTTCAYTATTTGCAGCAAATGATGAGCTGGAATAAGTCAGTACAGATTCATTAGTCTATGGAAAGGCACTAATTCTTACAAGCTGACAATTAGACCCATAAACGAAGGCTTCCTGTGCTAAACATTAATACAAGAAAAATTACTTAAATTACTTAAATTAACAGAACCAGACATTTTTCATCTAAAGTAAAATATTCATCAATTCTTCTATTCTGCAGTTCCAGAAAATGATAAGTGTTTTCACCGAGCTAAAGCTCATGTTCCATTTCTGCCCACTCCGGATATCCTTATTCATATCCTGCTGGAATCAGCAAGGATGCTTCCCAATACCTCACCACCGAGGAGAGCTGGAACCACAGGGACTGAATAAAACTAAGAGTTTCTGAAGCTCTGAGTTGTAAAGAAAGACACAGTTGCATGTAAATAACGTAAAGACCTGGAGCCCACAAGGGTGAAATGAGTAGAAGAAAGGACTGAGTGGGAGGTAAGCAGGATCTTCTGTTGGACTTGAGAGACTTCACAGTAATTTCTCATTTAAATGTTCTTCCTTTCTTCAGCACTAAAAGTTAGCATTTATGAAAATCAAGGATACTTTCAAGAAGATTCTTTAGTTTTGTATACTTTTCTTGTAATTTCTTTAAATTTTCTCTGAAATATACACTGGTAATACTGATGAGAGAGAACAATGCACCATGATAGAAGCCATCCTTTATGACTTTTAGCCTTATGCTGCTATACTCACCTGCGATTTTATCTTTTGGTATAGCAAAAGGTTTCACACGCATTTAAATTGTAATGTCACATATTTAAAGCAGGTAAACAGGAAAAAAAAAAAAAAAAAGCTATAGCTCTTTGGATCTCTGAACACACAACTTATACCGTAGAATTAGATACTAGCAGAAAGCACACAGGCTGAGACAAATGACCTTCTACAGCGAGGCAGTGATCCCAAGGTGACAGTGCAGATAAATCTCTCGAACATAGATGGAACCTGGAATTACTGCAAAGCTTGTTCTGAGACRTGGATAACCTGGACATCTGCTCTCTGTTACGGACTAGTGYGGATAGAGCATTTCTGCCTATAAARAGGAACATCAAGAATGTTGGTAGTGTTGAGAAATTAAAGATGAATCCTAGGATTTTCCTACACAGTAAAGTAGTACACCTTGTCTGAGGCCTTCCAACATATTCTTGACAAGAAAGGTCAATGGGCAATAAGTAACCAGGAAAAATACAACCAAAACTATAAGATGTAGATAATAAAACAAAGAAGAAAAATAAACACCAAGGTACCACTTAACAACTGCCTTCCTTTTGCTTAACACTTAACAACAACTTTCTTTTGCTACCATCAACATATTTGCTGCTTTTAAAGTCTACCTTGACTACTTAATATAYCTTTTTAATTTTTATTAATGATTTTATGACTTCAGAATATGCAAAATATTTAGCAGAAATAAAGTCTTTGCTCAGATAGTTGTTCCATACAGCTTGTGATTCAATGTCACAGCCCTGGCTATTAGATTTCCAGCAGCAAAACACTTGAGTATTCATCTAATCCTTTCATCACTGATGTCTGCAGACTAGGCCTGGGAGGCCTTCCACAAGCAGCTTTTTATTTGCTTTCCAGTGCCTGCCATACCAGGAATGCCACAAGAATGAAGGCAGCTGGCAAAATTGAGAAGTAACAGAGAAAAGGAAATAGCTAAGTGCAATTTTGTGAGCCTTAAACTACCAGATTGGAAAAGAAAGTGATAGGAGTTTGGGATTAGCTTCAGTCTGTTTTTGTAATATCTCAGTTGCTTCTTCTCTTAGTCCTAATGTCAAACTTAATGTTACCCCTAACACTAACCTAACAGTATTGAAATGCAGTGGCTGTGCAAACTCTACTAAGTTCTAGGCCTTAGATTCAGTAAAAATGAAGAAGTTGCCCAGCATAATTTAATGTCTTGATGAAAGAACAGGGCAGTTGGCCTAGAAAAATGCGAACCTTCACCCACAGAAAGGAATTCCCCTTAAAGTACAGTCTRTAGGGAGAGTCCTCCACCCCAATTACTGGATACTGGCAATAGGCCGCGATCCAGCATCGTGCCTTGCCATGGCCTCTATATGGCCATCATGGGAAATGACTAATGGAAACCTCCATTTTTTCACTTATCTCAAAAGTTACTAAGAATAACAAGTAACTATGTCAATCTCCAATTCTGAACAGAGTAGAAAACCCCTGAGAGTATAAGAAAACTATGGGGACAGATCAAACGGATTCCCCTAATGAGAGCCCTGTTCTCCTTGGAAATTCTTCATGTTTCAGAAAAAAAAAAACAAGAGTCACAGGCTAAACATGACCCTTGTTACGATGGCGCCTTCCCCCATTGAAAATAGACACATTCCTGAGAAGCCCTGAAGGAAATGAAGGAAAACAAAACAAAACATAACAAACAAAAAAACATGTACGAGACATCAGTACTCAGGAGTAAGGAGATTATGACCAAAATAGGACATTTGTAAAGAAATTATATAGGGAAAAGGACTTTGCCTCTGACCTGCAGTATCCTGTTGAGAAAAATGGTAGCTAGATCGGCTTTGTGGTTTTCCTGAAATGGAGTCAAAACCATAAAAGAAGGAAAAAAAGGCTACTGAAAAACTCTTGCAGAAAAGACATAAAGAAACCCTCAAGTATTAGAAAGAATCTACAAGCTGTGGCTCTTGCTCAGAGGTGAGCAGACCAAGTAAGAAGCATCCATTTTCCCTTGTACCCTGTACCTGGGTACCATCCAGGTACCACCCTGCTGTTGCCCCCATGCCTCTGCCCTCCCCAAAACAGGTGTAAGTTGTAAGCAAAGATGCTGCCTGCACCCACCTAGCAAGGGTACCAAATATCCATTCCAGTTCCCCCTCTTTTTTTTTTCCCATTTAACCTTTCTATATACAYTGTCTAAATGTGGTACTCTTCTCATAATGGAAACCATGTATTCCTTTCCCTTCTGTGCACACCAAGCTTATCTGCTTCACGAACATGAACAGCTGAGTCAATTCTGCTGGTGGTCAGTCATCTAGGCTTGAGGATCATGACAGCTTCCATCTCCCTTATTTGCTAAAACCATTAGCAGAGAGAAGGACAAGGCAGTACCTGAGCATTGAGATCCCTATTCTAGTTTCTCTCATAGGGTATCTCTCAGAAACATACTTCAGTGAGATGTTTAGACCCAGACATTTTCATAGCACTATTAACTCCTCTAGCTTTGAGTTGGTGAGCGTAAGGGATGCAGTTCAGATAAACCCTCTGTTTCAGATCTCTCTAGTGAAGTCCCCATAATTTGGGGAGAGGCTTTCTGATCCAGCCCAGCTAGGTTTGTCTTGAATTCCCACAAAGAAGCTTTAGCTTCCAGAAGATGCTGCCTCAGACTGTGATGGGACCTGGACATTGCTTTTCTACAGTGCAGGTTTTCCTGAGGTTTTTGTTACTTCTCAAGCAGGACTGTGGCACTAAAAGTGACTCCATTTACTCTGTAGAATTAAAGACACAACTCCAGCTCTTTAAGGGTTCACAATCCTGCTTACTCATTTAAGATCAGAACTTGGTGATCTCACAACCTGGTGACCTCAGAACCTTTTTCATGAGCAGATGATGTCAGACAGGAACAGTCATTATATGAATTCCTTTATTTCAAATTCAGGAGAAAGGACAGGAAACAAGATTCCAGTGCAAAATGACCCAGGTGCAGTTCAGATAGGCAATATGACACAAAGGGCATAGAATAAGAACTGCAACAGCTGACATACCTTTAAGACATTTGCCCTTTTGTGCTCAGTATGTACCAGGCTGGCTTTGAAAGATCTATACTGAAGTTAGGTAACCAATAACTTAGGAAACATTCTAATATTACTGATTAAATATATTACTAGAGACTCTGATGCTTTGATAAAAAAAATACATAGTGAATTTTAATACAGTTTACAACAATAAAATTGCTTAAGTGGTGTCTTTCTTGGAAGCCAGAGTTATTGCATGAGCAAAGCCTGGTAAGAATATTGACCAAAATTGCCTCTTTCTGCATTTAGAATTTTTAAGTGCAAAATAGTGATTTTACCTCCCTGTGAAGGATTTATGTCCAGGTATAATTTACCACCTTGGAAACTACTGTCAAGACAGCATCAAAGTGATGCTAAGAAGGTTGTCAAGAAAGGCTGTCAGTCTTGAGAATGTATCTCATTAACATCTTGGCTCGGGCTGGAACAGCAGGACTCCTTTATAATTTATTCTGAGGCTTCAGGAAAGAGGATTTCAAGATAGATCTTTAGCTGAACAATAAATGGACAGAGTTACCTTTTCTTCAGAAAGGGGTGATCAGGCAGTGATCCAGGATATGGGGTTGGCCTGTGATTTGCTAATTCTGTGCAGGTTCCCCAATCTCTTTTATTACCAGGATTTAAAGATGCATTACACAGAACCAACAGGGATTTGAACTTCACTCAGCAAACCAGCTGACTTTGATGGGAATTACTCAAAGTTCAGGTAAGGGCTGGAGGRCTGGACACAAAGAGGGGAAGAGGGAAGAGGATATTACATTCTTGAATGTAAATTGCTAGCTAAAGGATATGAGAGATGAAAACAGGCACTAAAGAATATATTCAGACTGCCTAAATTTCTCCTGAGTCTCTTTGCCTTTTGGCTGGCTTCAGATTCAAGTCTTCAGATCTTCATTCAGGTCTCAAGAGGTCTTCAGGAGTGCCTGGATTTTGATATAGCCTACATAGAGCGATGTAGGTGAAACTATGTTTGAATAAAGGCCTAAATGGATCATTATTTCAACCTCCCCAGAAAAGGTTGCTTACTCTTAAGGGAATGCTTAAGAGGATGGTCTCTGTTTTCATCCACAGATTGTTTTGCTAAGCATTGTTTGCTTAGCAATAAGGTGAACTAGCCTATGCAGTCTTGGTTCTTTTGGGAGAAACTTCATTATGGACATTCTTGAAACAATTTTTCACACCTCCTAGCTTCACATTAGTATATTTTCTGGCTAGATGACTAAAATAGCACTGATATTGCCCATTATCATTATCTGTTATCACAGCAGGAGAAAGGGGAGCAGATTTTGTACTTGTGCTGATCAACTTCTATTTGAGCTTTGTAAGGCACATCTAACTCAAAGGGCCAGGCCAGCAGTCCTAATTTGTTACCAAGCTATAAAAATGGAGTAAGGAGTAAGGTACCAAGGTGCATTTCTGTCTTATAGATCTGAGGAAGAAAGAAGTCACAATGTATGAACAAAGTATATGAAAAAGTACAGGACCAGGACAGTGTATGTATGTATTGGCACAAGCCTTCAGCTACATACAGACTCATTAGAATCGATCGGAATGCAGAGCCATTCATCTTTAATGTATGACAGCCATAAGAAGCAACACCACAAGTGCAAAATAAAATGTAGGGAATGCAACTTGGCACTCTTGGTTAGTCCCTTCTCTCTAAGAACTTTACMAAATAATGGGATGCTTGTGGGCCATGAATTCAAGACCACTGTACTGGAACTTAGAAAAAATAAATACTTTTAGAAACTTTACACTGTCCAGGTTTGAGTCCCATCCCAAGTAAAAAGCTCTAAAAGAAAGTGAGTCCTAAACAACCCACAAATCTTAGCACTTTTGATGCACAGTTATCATTGTATATACAGGTTGTTTGCCAAATGTTCTCCAGTGATGAAACATGCTGCTTTAAGAAACTCACTGTTAAAGGACAGGTAGGCAAGGTTASAAAGAAAACAAAGCAGAGGCAATCTTACTTGCCTCACAGTAATCACAATTGTAAATGGGGATCTATAAGGAAATATATGTATTATAAACACAGAAGGATTTACAGCAAAGATACAGAAGGTCTTTAATCTGCTTGAGTAGTAAAAGCAGTGAAGCAAAAGCTGCAAAAATGAATCCTACACATGAAGAAAGACTCCTGGAAGCAGTCTTGGACTCTTCACCAAACACTGAAGCTTGACTGAGCCTCTGAGCTAGCTGGACTAAAGCTACACTCTATGCATGTCTGTTTCCAGAGTAGGTTCCTTTTCCACAGGGATGGAAAAGACACCTTGCAAAAAACACTTATTTTACATTTTGCAAACTCGTTTTAGCTTTTGCCTGTAGTGCCTGATGCATTTAATGTCTCTGCCACATGTCAGGTGAAGAAGTATCTTTCTTCCATGAGCTCTGCAACTCTCCTCCTTGCCAAAAGGAGGATGGAGGACTGTGCTGGCCCAGTTCAATAACTGATGTTCCAATAAAAGTGTTGTCCCGACTCCTGCTGAAGAGGCTACATTGCACCTAGGCTCCAGGGGCTTCTTTAAGGGGCTCACTGAATCCTTGCTGAGACCTTCATGAAAGCTGTAGAGATAGGCATACATTTCATCCAAGAGATTTAATGCTAAAAATATTTCCTCTTCATCCCACTTGCTGAAACAGAGCTCTGAAGGAGCCATGTGTGATAGGAGTTACCCTCTGCAGACAACCCCTGTCTTGTATTGCAGGGCCTGCTCGGGCAAAATCAGCTTTACTGGACCTCAAGCATGGAGATTGACAATGCTCCCAATGACCAGAGGGTGCACTGACCTGGGTGCTGCTCTTCCTCATGGTCATAAGAATCAGGATGAGTAGTTCCGAAACCAGCTTACCTCATTATATATAAAATTCACTTACATTTTTACTATAGAAAGCTTTGTCCTGGCTACCCTTTTGTGTGACAAAAAGCATGTTCATGGGGCTGGGGTTACCTCAGTAAAGTAGTACTGACAGGCCTAATGTGGTCCTAATCCAGACACCCATGTTATTTTCAGTACATGAAGTGGCCACCTTTCTTCACCTAAACAGGAGATCATTAGAGCAGGTCACTTCGGGAAAGCTCTGGGAATTCACTGGACATCACAGCTCACTGGAGGCCACATCTGAAAGGCTTTACACCTTGCTGCAAACACACAGAAGATTTATCTGAGTAGAGGACTACATGAAAGGGTCTAAGCAACGTGTGATGGCTTAGGTTTGGAGGACATTACAAAAGACCTTTGTAGTCTGCTTACGGATTTATAAGGCAAGCTGCCATAAAAATTATTTTAACTGCATTTTGTCATGAAGTATGACTAAAAGCCAAAAGAAAGGCTCTGCATTTCACATAGAAGATTTGCTATGGAAAAGCTTTATTTTCACTTTAGGGTTTCCCTTCTCTCCRTTTTTAAAAATCCAGTAAGTGAACAGGCACTAAATGGCGCTGGTTGTGAGGAGCCATTGATTCATTGATTCTAAACAAGATCTTCCTAGGAAGAAAAAAACAAAAGTCTAAATGGGTCAGAAAACAAGAGAAAATTTATGCCTGAGGCCTCAGACAAGGACAACTCTACAGAAAAGTAGCTCAGGCAGTTGACACTAGGAAATGGAGAGTAGAAGRCATGCATTTTTCTACCTGGCATGCCTTCATTGCAAGGTGAACAAAATTTAGTGTTGTCTCACACTTCAGTTGCAGTGTCAGTCTTTTGAGACCAGCTGCACTCACATCAATCCCAGCATTGTTCCCAGAGGCACAGGCACCAGCCCAAGAAAGCYCCGAAGATATTCATAATGCAGTTGTTTATTGGTGCTTCATTTTCTAAGCCAGCTTAACAGTTGGTGTAAATCAGCACAGCTTCCCCAAAATCAGTGCTGGACTTTCATCTCAGCAGTAAATCCCATCCATCTTTGGCCCGAGATGAGTTCGCCCATCTCTTTACAGATGGTGGCTGCTCTTACATAGGTGCTTCTCTAAGGTCCAGTTCTGCTCTTATCAGCATCATGGTAAAGCAGAAGGAATTCTATAAAAGCTGACAGCATAAATTCTCAGCTCCCAGAAGATTCATCTCTCTTGAATTCAACCGTATGGTAGCAGAAAGACATCAGGACGAAGTTAGAATCAGGTTTATGGCATCTGAGCTACCTCCTCACCCAACAGACTGGCAATACTCATTTGTCACTTTGTATTTGCAAAGTGGTTAATACCTGCATTGTCTAGAATTCCGCTCTTCAAAACACTCTCCTAGAAGACTWTCAGGTGGTCAAGAGATTTTTTTTAGATGTCCAAGCTACCTTCAGACCTATTTTTGATATTTGTTGTTGTGGAAGCTTTAATGTAGAGACTTGTTCCAGTTGTTTTTTATTCAAACTGTTTAATTACAAGTGCTAGGGAACTTGCAGCATCCTTTTCAAGCTTGTTCATTAATCTTTGTTAGATGCTGCTCAAATGAATTAGGGCAGCARGCCAGCTTGCTTCACAAAACTAACATTTAAAGAAATAAATAATTGAAAATGGTTAAAAAGCATAATTATTTTTGTAATGCAACATCTCAGTAATCTGTGGATCTCAGAAATAAGTGCTAATTGAAGAAAAAAAAAAAAACCTTAACAAGATTTTCAAAATGAATGATTAGCCATGGTTAAGAGTAGGAATTTCACCCTGCTAGCAAGTGAAATCAAGCTGCAAAGTCTCTTTCACATTTCCATATATAAGTTAACTGCAGTCAGGGGCTGAGAAGGACTTCTGTCTCCCTCCCATAAGCAGCCCGATGCAACATGATGGTGGTTTGCCTCTGTCTGAGGCATGACACGTTACCAATTATCAGAGACAAGGTCCATCTRATCTCCATCATTCATCTGTTCTCTTGTGGCAGTTCCAACGTTGCTGTCTAACGTCAGAGGAATGTGATAATAAATGACTGACTCATGATGAAGCATCAGCTCAAAAGCCTTCTATGCAACTAAATGAATTAGTGTTTGCTATGAGCAATATCTCAATGTGACTAAGCTCCTTGGATAACTCAACAGTTCATCCAATAGCAGAACAAACTGCAACCAACCCAGACTTGGGCTTCTGGCAGAGCATCTTCCAGGTAATCTCTCCAGCAAGTGTGACACAGAATCGCAGAACCACAGAATGATTAAGGTTGAAAGGGACCTCTAGAGATCATCTAGTCCAATCTTTCTGCTCAAGAAGGGACACCTACAGCATGYGGCATCCAGCCAGGTTTGGAAAACCTCCAGAGAAGGAGACTCCACAGCCTTCCTGGGCACCCTGTTCCAGGGCTCTGCCACCCTCACAGTCAAAAAGTCCTTCCTCACATGGAGATGGAACTTCCTATGTTCCAACTTACAACCATTGCCACTTGTCCTGTCACTGACTTTGCCACCTCTTTCTCTCTTCTCTGCAATTCCAGTGCCAACTCATACTGCCCAGGGAGAAGAAAAGGAGGGAATCTTCAGAGATTCCTGAACATTTGAAAGCCAGTTATCTATTACTGGTTCCAAGTGGTTCCATTCATATTTTTTACTCAAAAAGAAGTTCCCCACCAGTCAGCCCAACTTTCATAGCAACTAAAACCAATATGAATGATCGAACATGCCTCTGGTATATGGTTCTGATTTCAATAATGATCAGCTGATTAGTATGCTCTATTATAAGCCAACTATTATCACATGGGAAAAAAACATTGAAGTATGTTCAGGAATATCAACGTATGTACCCAAAGTACTCACTTTCCACAAAAGAACACATAATGACTTTTTTGTTGTTGTTTATACAATAAGCACACACACAAGAACACACACAGAAATTATATTAATACTTTCCAAATAGATGAAAGTTAAGACAGATTCACTGGTATATTGTTTTACACATCTATGAATGGATGTCTGTAGTTTGAGATGCTATCAAATCTTATTTTTAATAAGTCCAAAGTAAAACTTAGTTTTTGGACCTCTTAATGACATTGTTAAGTTGATCTTTCTTCCATATATCAAAAGTTTTCCTGACAATTTCTATCCCCTAGCTAAATATATCTGCTCTTAAGCATTAATGTAAGCATTTTTACAGATACAGCTTTTCTCTTCCAAGATCTCTTATCACAGAAATGTTGGCTGCAAGAGCCCTCTCAGCCTTGTGCTCGAGGCAGGGCTGTGGCGAGCGTTGGCTCCAGTGAGCCATGGCTCTGTCTAGCCAAGACTCGACGTCTCCAAAGATGGCGCTTCCACAGCCTGTCTAGACAACCTGTCCCAGGCCCGTCCTTCCTTTCTAGCAAAACTATTTTCCTAACATTCAACTTGAAATGGTGATTTTAGAGCCACTGTCCTTTTAAATTTTTTTATCTGGTCTTACCAAGAAGAATTTGTCTGCCTCTTCATCATAGTTACCCTTCAAGTACTTTTAGGTTGCTGTTAGAAAGCTACTTGGTCCCCTCATCACCCAATTAAACCAACTCAGCCCTGTTGACCTCACCAGCAAGGTCCCTTTGGAACCTGATTACCTTTATAAACATCCTGCTGAATCTTCTCTCTTAAGCTTGGAAACCAAAGCTCACAATTTTCTATGCTTAAGTAAAGCAAAAGCATTGCATTACTTGAAAATACCCAATATTTCTTTTCACTTCTAGGAACAGGTGCCCACATCGTGAAGCTCCTATTTTTTGCTACATTTCTGCTCCCTCTATGGACAGCCCCCCAGCTGGCAGTGCCTATCAGCTCAGGCAACTGCACATTATCCTGGTACGATTGGAAATTATGTTGCCATTAGATTACCAAGAACCGGACTCATTTAGAGAAAAGAAAATGCGATAAAAATCAAGCAGAATAAATTAGTCTGTATCCCAGTTTTGACATATGGGCCTTTTACAGCTGCTACATTAACATCCATCTGTCTGTCATATTTCTAATGCCATTCACTACTATAATTTTAACAGCTCCATTCTTCTTTAATCCAAATTAAGGGCTTGKGGGGGAACAGCTGAGCTGCTGTGTGCAATGTACAGTCCATCACTTCCCTGCTATCAGGAAGCATGTTAAAAGCCACATGGATTTGTGTACCGCTTCACAGCATTTCAAAGGGATAAATGTGGGCTCTGCCCAAGAAGAGTTTATCGTGGTATAGCCAAACCGAAAGCTAAAAAATCACAATTAAAGAAACAGTCACAAACCAYGTGACTGATTTCACTAGATGCTTCATTCAGCAAACTCTTAAATAGAAAAAGATGCTGAAATACTTCAAGGGTCTGGATTTTACTACTTCATAAATTATACTGAAGTTGCTCCCTCAGATCTTCCAGGGCTTTGGGACATTTTCTGAGGCCCCTTTTACAGGTGAAGGACTGAGTAAGAAAAAGCATTGCTCTAACAGAGCCGGGAAAAAAAAATCCCCTTTCCCTCTGGCCTCGCTCTCTGAGTTCCAACTCAACACTGCAAGCCACAATCCCAGAGCAGTGAGAGAAGTGAACAAGGTGGATGGCAGCTTGATGTCCTTGAAGAATAAAAGGCAGGAGAAGACAAAGCTCCCTCTGGTTTACAGAGGCTGCTGTGCTCTAAACAAGGTTGGAGATATAGCTGAGCAAAAGCTGAGCTCTGGAGAGAATATTCACCATGGCCTACCAAAAAGGCACCTCGGAGAGTTCTACTGGTTGTGTCTTGGCAAAACTTCTCATATGGTTTAAATTAGGCCCTGGCAACCTCACACAACAACAAAATTCACCAGAYATGGTGACCATGTCATCACCTTATTCAACCTAGCAACCTCTGCTTTTCCTCTTCTCTAGACTACTTGTCAACCTCCTAACCTTGAGGTAAAAGAAAGCCTATTACAGGGACTGCTCTTTCTAACTGGCCTTAGAACAGGTACAATAGGATGAGAGCAACTCAGCTGCACACTAATTGAAAAGCCAGCTCCATTAGAGACCAGATGACCATTCACTTCTATCTTTWCATGTAAAGTTTTCAGCATTTCAAAATTGCTTTGTGGTTACCCTGTCTTACAGATGACAGCAACTGATTTTTTTTTTTTTTCCATTAAAAAACCATCTTTTCATTTTGGTGGAAATAAGTTGTGCCTGCTTCCCAATCAGAATTCGTGAGAACTCAGAAGAAAGGTCCAACCAAAGGGCTCCTAGAAACCACAGGCAAATCAACCTATCCACCTTTCCAAAAAATTCCCAAGTATTCACCTGCAAGGGGCACAGAGTGCAGATGGGGAATCAGGTGGCCCTGCACCTAATCTCAGCTTATTTGCCATCTCTCCAAGGATCCACAAATGCTCTCTTGCTAAATGGCAGCAGTTATGGCTGATCCCATATAAGCATTGAGWATGGTGACACACAGCAAATGGTGTTTTCAAGAGTACTGAGGACAACCACTGTCATAGCAATTACTGTAAGAACACTCCTCTTCAAATCAGTAAAGATTATAGCACAAGTCCTAGCACTGCAGTAAAAACAACAACAAAAAAAACCCTGTTTACTGGGCATGAAGTGATGAAACTAACATTTAGCCTATGTGGTTGAGTCTTTTACCCTCTTCTGACCTCCATCTGCCCCACTCCATATATATCCTGTTTTTCCCAAGAAATTTAAATTCAGTGAACATTCTTGGAGACTTCCACCATGGTGCTTAAAAACTCTGCATATCTCAGGCAAATGCACTCATCTTCCAGATCTGTTATGGTCATGATTTTTATTTTTTTTTAATGTGCTTGCCAGTTTCCATCACAAATCGTGCAATGTCTCRTAAGCAAATGAAAGGGTAGGATGCTCATGCTTGGGAAAAATATCCAGTGTGGGAGAAAGTTACTTAGAAATAGTTGCACCATTTTTCAAAAACCAAAAATAGAATAGAATGAATAGAATGGACAACATGAAGACAGGGGCGTGGGGAATGTTTTAGTGGTGGCCTTCTGAAGATGTTTCTGATGTTTCTCTGCTCTATTGGTAATGAAGAGACACATGGAAAGAGAAGAAATTAGAGAAAGGAGTCTTTATTACAAGTCCTTTTGCAAAAGGAGAATGCTTCCTAAGTAATCAGCATGCGGCAAGGTTTTTAACCAGTTCACACAAAAGACATTATTCATGTCCTTACACTATGTCTGCCTCAGGCAGATACACGCAAGCTCCAAATTAAACTGAACTGAAAGACTTAAACTTCACCTCCTATACATAGCTTTGCACAATATTGCCAGTGTAGCTTGAGAGCTTAAGAAACAAACAAACAAAAAACCCTACAATTTCCTCATCAGAATCAACAGTTAGAGGTAAATGAGATGTGTTAAAAACCTTTCACTTTTGACCACTAAGCTCACATTACCCTAGAGTCTGAGTCTCTTAATTGTARTATCAAATAGTTGCATTTTAACTTGATAATCCTTATCTATGCTGAGCCTGGGATGGCAGTGCTTTGTATCAGTAGCTCCTACACAGGACTCCATTCTCCCTCAGACTTATGGAAGCATAAATTGGAGCTAAAGCATCTTTACACATTGCATTTCAAAGAAGGATTAGRAATTCTATCATAGTCACTTAGATTAAAGAGAGTGTAATCATYCACCATSCAATTTAGCAACATTTTAGGCTTCYGCTTTGATGAATGTGACTACAACATGCAGGGCAGTATCTATCTAGACATTCAGAAAACAGAACAGGACAGTACAGGTTTAAGTGATAACTGTACRGTGATCTATATTACATTCTTTTCAAATTCTCCTTAAGTTTAACCAGAATAGATGTACCCAATACCCCAAACTGTAGGCTGACAAAGAAAAACAGAGGACCTGAGATCTGTGGATGTTTGGCATCTCTCAACAGCATGGAATTGGATGAAACAAATAATATTTTGGACTGTAAGTGGAGAGGGGGGATATGTTTTCTTTCTCTTCAAAAAACTTCTGAATATGATCGACTTTGGGAGCTAAGCACAAGCTAAGAACAATTTCACATAAATACAGGAAGAACTGATGACAACACTTGGGAATAATTACAATGAGTCAAAACTGCAGAAGTCTTCCCAGTGCTGCAGATCACATGGAAAAACAATCCCTCATTTTCCAAAGACAGTAAGTGATGATAAATGAGGACACATTTATTAAGAGGAGACTTAACATCCAGTTTTCTTCCCTCAACTCAYCAAGGAAGATGGGGTCCTCGTTTGCTGAACACTGTTTCCTAATGCAATAATCCCAATGCATTTGTGGGACCAATAACCTTGCTGACAGATTTGTTTAACACCTTGGAGGACTCTACATCTCCAGAATGGAAAACAAGCAGTTTTATTTAAAACTCTGAAACTCTAAATAAAACATAAATAAAATGCTCATTTTAAATAAAACTAGTCTTCCTATTTAACCTCATCTTCCAGAGATGCAAATGGAATAATGTGGATCTCTCAAGGGAAAATACTAAATGTTACAGAAATTATTTTTTTAAAAGCATAATTAGGACTGGTATATGTGTGAGTGCTGAAGGCTGCCCATTGACTTTGCCAGGATGGGCATGAGCTTTAAGCAATCAGAAGCCGTTTTCCCTCTAATCCACTCAGCAACGCAGAGGCAAAGCCAAAACCCAGTAGCACAAAGGAACTAGGCTGTTGGCAACCCCACAGCRTTTTCCTTTCTTTTTTTCTACCATGGAATGCCACTGTCTCGTGCACAATGTTCATCTCTCGCCACCTTGGTTTTCCTCACTTACAAGACACAGTCACACTGGGTTCCCATACAGAATTACTGCAAGCTAGAATTCATTCAGCCTGGCTGGGAGAAGATAYGGTAATGCAAAGTCTTCTCCATCCGGGAAGAATGTGGGGTGGGCTTGAGCAGATGCAGGGCCATGCAATAAACCAGACTGGAGCATGAACAGGAGAACTACATTGGGGTAGTGGCACAAGGGAGATTACAAAAGCCATTCAGAAGCATTGTAACCAAGTACAATGCTCAAACTCAAACCAGGAATAAATTCTTTCTTATGTTATGTGCTCCCTGAAGCACAGGGCTGCCTAAAGCTTGGGGGCCCTTATGGGGGCACAGTGGTGCATGCTAAAAGCTGGTTTCAGTGCATGACCCAGCTGAAATTCAAGCSAACAAACCCACAACACCTTAGCTGTCTGAACCATGAAAGCCAAATTAAACATTGCTTCAGCTGGAGCTTTGTATCTCTAAAACTGTTATATTAAACACAATGTCATTTACAAGACTGACCATGGGGAGGGGCAGGTGTTTGACACTGGGAAATCATTTCAGTTAGGGRTGATAAATCCAGTCTGTAAATTTAAAGTCTCTAGAGTGAGCTCCATGTTCAGGCCAACCCCTCTTCTCTTGCCCAGTTGCATTTGATGGGACAGATGCTGAGCTCCAAGCCCCCATCAAAGTTTATCTTGTGGTAATGGCAGTGGTACAGCTGTAACCTGAGGTCAAAGCAGCACAATACTGGCAATACCTGCTGCAATACCTACTGGATTCAATAGAAAACTTTCAAGCAACTTCGTGCTTTGGTTTACTCTCCAGGTGATACCCCATATTTTTTTATTTCATTTCATTTTCTTTTTTTTTCCTTTTTTTTTTTTTAATTAAATCTTCACAGTATCAGGCAGTTAAAAGTGTTATTTTATCTCCAGCCTGAACTGACTCCTAAGCAGGATGCTGATCTTACCAAAAGATCTTGAAACATTCCCCTGCAAAGYGACCGAGAGCAACAAGTGTCACCTGGGAGCTTGTTTTAATAATCATTTTCTTTGGGATGGTTCAAGCAGATTCTGACAACTAAACATCAAGTTCCTGAGGACAGGGAAGGTATTGTCTCACTTCCTAACTCACCTGCAGGGCAAGCAGTACTAAATACTACATATATCATAATCACATGTCTGTCATCTGAGTGTATGAGAGCTGGACCATCACTCTTAATTGCATGTATGTAGAGGTGAGGAGAGAGGAATCAACATTTCATCACTGATTATTATATCTAGAGAAGCTGTTCAGCCTTCAGAAGAAGAAGCTGTTCAGCCTTCAGAAAAAGAAAAAAAGTGCTTTTTCCCCCTCCATCCAAGAAGTTCAGATTGCCTCAGCGTATTTGCATTCAGCCCTCACGTATTTCAAAGTTAAGTCTTACTTTCAAAAGCCTCACTGCCACAAATATACTGCTTTACTTATAAGGCCAGAAGTTTATAGTAGAGGTGGAGCTCACAGACACCAAGAGGATGCATGTTGTCTCTCTTTTTTAAGGGCCTACTCCAAAGTTGATGTGTAAACTAGGATGCTGAAAAAACAAAAACAAAAACAAAAAAATCCCACACCAAACGAAGGCTTTTCTCTCCAGTAAACTGGGAGTGATGCTGTTGCTCTAGAGGGGACGGCAGGTCACTCCACTAGCCTAGCTCCAGTGACACTGATCCCAGAGGAACAATTTTCAGACCAGCACTCAGAAGCTTAGAATTCCTTTCCACATTGTTAAATGAAGGAAGAACCACCTGATCACCTGACACTTGCTGGCTCCCCTATTTCTTGCTATCTGCACAAGCAGGCATCTGAAACAGCCTGTTAGAACATTTCTGCATCCTTGTGTTCAGAAATAGGTAAGAATTTGCCTCTTGGTTTAAGAACATTCAAATTTAGAATTGAGCTTTGGCAATTCAGAGTCCTCACAATGACAGAGCCACAGAACCACAGACCACTTCAGCTTTACCTTGTTGCAGCCTGTGCTGCTACCTTCTGAGTGCCACTTACCATGTTATCATGAGTCGAAAGCAGAATCCTCTCCAAACACACTTACATCCCCYACACGTCAGTTCCCTTGCATGAAAAGGTTGGAGTCTATTTTAAGCCATTTATGCCTTCTATTAAACAGTTCTTCTGCAGCAAGATTTATAAAATTTGTTAAAAGGCCATTTTGCTGACATACTTAGTTTGTGAAATACAAACCATGCATCAAACCAACCCAATATCATGGGGGGCTTCTGTCCACAACTTTTGAGTCTCCACATCCACAGCTACTGAGCTGCATTTCCAGGTGTCGTGCCAGGCATCCATAGTTCATCCATTTGCAAGTGAGCAGTCTTGTTTCCTTACACTGGCATGCTACAAATGCCATGGATAAATGTTGACTTTATGATTTTGTTTTTTTTTTCCAGTAAACTGCAGATTTGTAACTTGGCAGTGGGGACTGCTGTATTTAAYCACCTGGGCAGACATTTATAAGCATCTGAACTTCAAAACGGAGAAAATACGAAGTGCCAGCACAGCTCTGATACCTGCATGGGTACCTGCCAGCTTCCCTTTGCGAGGCAGGTTGGGAACACGCAGCACCCTCACAGAGCTGCGCTCCTCGCTGATAYACCATCTCCAAAGCCCTTGCCTTAACTGCAATGCTCCCTTCAGATACTACTAGAGGGAATAAATAAAGACACACCATGAGAATTGGTTGCCAAAGAACTCAGCTTCTTGCAAGCCAGAGCCATAACACGAGGGAGAGTGTTACCTGCACCAAAGCAGCAAAACTAGAGCCAGCCCTGCCCTTCTGGCTTTTCCCCAAGCCCTTGCTGTTCAGCATCCTGGGGACTTTGATTTCACAGTTGCCCAGTTGCACTCAAATTACCTCTACTTTGCTAAGCTCTAGCCTGCCTGTTCCCTCTCTACAAGTTTCAGGATTGACCTAGGGACTGTACACACCTTGCCATCCGTAAGGCCCAGCCAGAGCGATGGGGACTGCTCCGAGCAGRTGGGAGTCAGGAGCATTCCCTGCTGCCCATGGGCTGGACCAGACGGCCACAACCTGGGTCCTGCTGCCAAGCGCGTCGGGGCAGAGTCAGGACCTGTGGCGACCAGCTTTGCCAGCAGCACCCAGGCTGTGAGTGAGGAGCCCCYATTCAACGGCCAGTCCAGAGTCCGCACAAACAAACCAGCATTACTAGAAAGTGAGATCATGGGCAATTTATTCCCATCTGAGCCCTACCAGAAAGAAAACAGTGTCTCATCTTGGGGCTTTTTTCTCTCCTTTCTCCCCTCCCCCTGCACTCTCATTTCTCATCTCTCTGCTACTTCAGTTCTCTTCCTACTTCCATGATTAACCCATTCTCAGGTCTAAGGGACTGGAGTTCTGAGGTAAGTCGGACCTACACAGAGGCCCCTTCAGTAGCCCCAGCCTTAGATGGACCACTGCCTTGCRGGAAACATTTTCCAGTCTCAGAAGTTACAGGAAGGCTGGACTTTAACAGCTCACTGTCAAATCATTAAGGAGATCTTCCCCTTCCCTTGCAAGTTGCTCTTCCCTCCCTCAACCTGATCCCTAAATCCTGCAAAAAATAAATAAAAATGAGATAATACAAACTGGCTTGCAAAGCCTGTCGTGTGCCAACACTGTCCTTCTGCTCACCAGCACAACAGCCTCCAAGATCCGAAGTGTAGCCCTGGGCAGGTGCTTCTTCTGCCTCCCCTTCCTGAGGCTGCTGCTCTTCCCAAAGGCACCTGAGGAGTCATGGTGCTCCCAAAAGCCATACTCGGGGTCAAGATTACTGCCCCATACTATATGCAGATGCTACCTTGAYTTCGGCTTTCAAAGATATTTCCCAAATTGACAGGGGCTGGAGGAGTTTTGGGTCTGCACTGTGCTTGTATACATTAAATCCACCCCAGAAATGCTCCAGCCTAGATGCTGATGCCAAATAAATTGAGGAACAGGGTCAGCTTTGTTGTTTGCCATGAAAAGCTTTTCCAGCACAGCTATTTAGAAAAAAGGCATTTATCAGCATTGATTTCACCCAATCAACTGTTAGCAACTAACATCACCCAAGGGAGTTACTGTCAGTATAAGCAATGCCTGCTCAAAGTGGCTGCTGGAAGTACAGGTCTAAGGGACACAGGTGCCAAAACAGCCTAAAGCTCCTTGCAAGCACTGAGAATGAACATATTCAGATCTTTCAAAGACCAGTTGCAAAAAAAGGCYCTATGCAAGGCAGGGAATGTAGATGCTCCAGCAGCTGAATGTTTATCTGAACTGCTTGGAAAGAAATGGGTTCCCACCAGCCAAACCCATCCGTGAAGTATTCCACGGTATTCACAAGGATTTGGGTTCTCTTTCAGACCTCAACTCTACAAGATGACATTTGGGTTTAAGAAAAAAAGAAAAGTTGAGAAAAAATGGCTTGTTGCAAGAATTTTAGTTTTCTTTACTTTATATGCAGCCAGAAAGTCATGTAGAGAAAACCTCCCAGCTGTCTCTCATGGCATGTCCTTGCCCCAGACTCAGAGTATCTRCAAACATTTACAGTGTTTCGGTGTGCTCACTTCTTCAAAAATTATCAATAATCTAGCACTGTTCGACAACATCTCTAACATCAGAGCTGCAAACACCTTCTGATTGAAACCAGAATGTGCTTGTTAAGAAAAACTTTGGTCCTCCACTTAAGAAAGTACAAGGTTGCCAAAGATTAGGAAAAAAGCAGACAGCACCAAATATGATATATTCAAATATCACAGGGAGTATRGAGCTTGGTCATATTTTTTGACTACATCAGTGGTAACTGAGAAACGCCTAAGTGCTAGGCCTGGGTCAAAAACGTATCACTGACTAGAAGATGACTGAAGATATACAGTTAAATTAAACTTTATGTAATTGTTCTGGATTTCTGTTTAAAATATTCCACATAGATTTCCCTAAAGCATTTTTAACAAAAGACCATTGTCAACACTCGAATATTTCACAAAGGCTGTTTCCTATCTCAAACTCTTTCAGAGGTTTCCTCATGCCTATGAGTCAGGAAAAAGAATAAATCCTGCCTGGGATCTAAAGTCAGTTTTYACATGGGGCAGAAACTCCAGCTTTGGATGTTGACATGGCTGTTGAACAACCAAACAGCAGTGCTTCACTCATAAAGGCCACACAAACTAAGACATTGCATTTATTACATCTTTTACAAGTTTTTGGGAGAGAAAAGAGGAAAAATAAAATAAAAAGGACATTACCATAGAATAACATGAAGGAAGAAAGGCTTAAAAAGCAGCTTCTGGCACTGGTGAATGATGACATTGAAGTGAGACCAGATTTTACAGACAACTTTTTTCGGATAGTTGTTTCTCTACTTTTTTCCCTTCCTGCTGGTTTTCAGTGAAAAACATTCTTGCAAGCAGGATCTCTGCCCTTTTCTGTTATACTGGGTTATCAAGACTTTTCCAGAAACAGGGAGTTGCCAGCAGCTGAAGAGATGATGTCTCTTACTCATCTTGCTGATGTACCTAGTACCCATACACGAGACTGCTTTTGCGCTAAAGCATGGAGCCCAGAAACTCCCATATTAATAAAATAATACAGCAGCTGCAAGTCAGCAGGAAGAAAAAAATATTCAAGATGCTTTACTTTCTGGAAAATATTTAGATGGTGGCTGCCAACCCTTTTATTTTATTTTATTTTATTTTTTTAAGTAAAGGATGTGCTGCAGAGGTGCCCTAGTTATTCAGTGGAAAACTACATGGAAATATTTCTCCACTTGCCAAAGTGCAAAAAGGGAAGCCAGACAAGATTCAGATCAGCAATTTTACTCTGACAGTGATATCAAATCTTTCCTAATGGACCTACAGGCAGCATAAAAGTGATCTATTGTCAGGATGCAAGTGCTCTGGATGATTTCAAATCAGAGGTACAATTGGTAAAGCCCTTATGTATATTTGGCAAGGATGACATCCAGAATGACCATTTGTTGGAAACTGTTCTTGTACTAGCCAAGGTTCCTTCTTGACCTTCCCTGCTGCATCCTCCTTTTTTTTTTTTTCCTTTATAGGCTGGATTCTTTGGTCATCGCCTCCCAATTCAACATATTTAGTGATATTAGTTAATTACCATTTACCAATTATCAGCCAAGCAGCTTGGCTACTGTTGTGATGCTTGGGCTGTGCTGCCACCACCACTGCAATGCTCCCCCTGTGCATCACAGGTGAAGAGCAACTGGACCCCTTCTGCTTGCTTCGGGCCCTTCTTGGCCCTCTCCCTGAGTGCTCAGCACAAATACCAGCATCCACCTGTCATCAGGATGGGAGGCAGGCAAGAAACCACCTGGGAAGGCAGTAAGGGCAGAAACATTCTCACAAGTAATGAAAATAAGATATATTAGCAGGGAAAAAAAACAATCAGATGAAGCAGCAACAGCTACAACTAGCAGTTATGCAAAAACTGGCCATTAAGATATATTTGCATTTTTAAGGGTCCAAACCTACCTCTTTTTACATTTGTTTCCTCAAACATCTTTGCTAACAGAAAGCAAAGCTGTTTAGCTGAAAATTTTCCTTAGCTTTTTCTTTATCAAGAACAGCAACTTTTTATTTTTTTTATTTTAACTGGAAAAATGAATAATCTTTTCCAGAACGTTTTTAAGAAAGCAAACTATGCATGTTCAATTAAAATTTTAAAGATGATATGAATTCACTTTGAAAACAGGGAAGTGCTAATAGCCTTAKCACATTCTAGTCAGCTACACTTTCAGGACAATCTCTTTCTCTGTGAAAACTATTTTTTATGAATGACTTCAATCAACTCTATTAGCAGTTTCAGAAACAGAGATGTGCTTAYGAAGACAATCCTGGAGGTCAGAAAAGGGCAGGCATTTGTAGGGAAAGTTAAGGAAGTGTAAATCATTTTCTGATAAATATTCCATGCAGAATATTCAATTCTGTGATATACAATACTGTCTTTTTCCAGAGATATTACTTTTCCTCCCAGTGGATCCCCAAAATGATTGCAGTATTAAGTTTCAATTGATTGTTAACAAAACCCCAAGCCTGTTCCTACTTCTGATTCAATCCACTTAGAATAGCAGGCTGAGCTCTTCTAATCTCATTTTAATTTTCCATGGGGGACTGCATGTCCAAATCGTTGTGAGAGAGCTAGAAGTTTCAGCTGTAGGATGTAACAGCCTGATTCAAAGTCAATGGAAAAAGACTTTCATTTAGACGGGTTCCCTAATGGCCTCAGCACACTCTAGAAAGTGCCCTGAATTATCATCTTTCTCATAAAGCATAATATCTTTCTGCCTATATCAAACCTTCAGATACAGTTAATGCTCAAGCTTTGGAGGAAAAAAATCGTAAGTTACAGCCTTTAGAGAATTCTCTCACTTCATAGCTACCTGCTAAAGGGCAGCAAGACACTTTCTCCTCAGTTCAGTGTTACAGATGCTCATTTAGAGTCCTTTGTGTGATGCCACCACTGAGATTTCACTTCTGCAGAGCCAAGGAACTGTCCAAAGCCTTTCTCCCACAAATCAGGCATTCAAGGACTGCAAGGAAAACTTGACATTTGCTCCCTGGGCTTCTGTTTTGTTTCACCTGTGCCAGCTCCTGTCACCTCCATACCTAGCAGGGAGATTGGTATCTCCAAGTTGGGCAGAGTTGCACTACAGGGTCACTCACTTCTCATTACAAAAAACAAGGATCCCAAATGCTCTGGTTCCTCAATTGCCATCCACATAGGCCTGGTTTCTGTAAATCTCATACTAGCTATTTAACATAAGTTCTCCCCCAAAATCCCCGAGGTACCATGGTGGTATTCAAAAATAAATTTTAACCTCTGCAGATGTTTGGAGACAGCCTCTAAAGACTTGTTCAAATAGCCTACATCCTCCTTTAAAACTGACCCCTTCACCTGCAGTTTAGCGGGCTCTCCTGCCCTATCTTAATAGCCCTYCTCTTGAGATACCATTTTTACAGTTACTTCTGTATTTTCAGCATTAATGGGATAAGTGCAGGAAATTGCTGCTGCATGTTAAAACAAAGAGATACTAGGGCAGCATTTCAGATCTGCACATCAAGCTAAGCATGAGCATTCATTACAGCTCAGYGCTCAAGCCTTTGTGAAGCTTTTGAGCAACATTCCAAGACATGCATGATAGTCACAGAAGTCACCTTTATTCAAATAAAGGAGACAATTCAAATAAGCCAGTACCCTATACACCACATGGCCAGCACCCTCCTAAGCAGCAGCATTCAGTATCTCTGTTCTGCAGCTCTGTTTTTCAGACTTAATGAGACAGATTCAAACAGCAGGCACTTATTCTCTAATTAACCAATTTGCCTGCCACTTTGTGATCATTAACCCAATGTTGCTAGATCAAGATCATACACAAAGCTCCTCTTCCTTCCCCTCACTCTCTCCATTTCAATACTAATGTATTCTGCATTGTGGTATCAATCACAGCCTTCCTTTGCCATTCCCCTACCTTCACTGCCTACAAACCATCTTAGCGCATTTGCTGCTGCACCTCATAAGATGCATGCTTGAGATCTAAAAATAAGTTTGTTAGATTATTTGACAGTAAAAAAATTAAATGAAATTGGAAGCAGTAATTATTTTCTTGATTATTTAATGCAGCCAGACTTTTATCAAAATATTTTGACATGGGAAGATYTGTGAAAATAAATAGTCAATCAGCAAGTCACTGCTCACAGAAAACCTGAGGGTATTTTTTGTTTGTTTTTTTTTGTAAAGAAAGCAAGTGTATATTACCTGTCACTGCCGTGTGAAAACTGAACTGCTCATGCTTTAAAAGATAAGGTGCTAACAGCACTTTAGCTCGAAGACAGCAGACAGATCAATATAGTCAAAAGGCAGATTCACATAGTGCCATACTGAACATGGCAGAGTTGTTGTAGTGGATTAGTAAATATTTATGCATTGAAGAGCTCTTAGGGGCAACTTTCTGAGACAGGTTTTGGCTCGACAAGATTCTTAAAAGAAATCATGTGCATCCTTCCTCCTCTTCTCAATCGAGACATTACGGACATGGGAGAAGTTAGGGAGTATCTGCATCCTATCAGCCTATAGCTAGGAAGCCTTCCTAGAAAGCTCGAAATGTGAAGGAGAGAGAGTTCTCATAATGGTTTTGGGGTGAGAGGGTCCATTAGCTGATGACTACGGCAGTAGCATTATTGCCAGAGCAGAGGGCGAGTGCACCAGGCAAAGACCACAGGCCGAGCAGATGAAGGGCTATGCAGTCTGCAGAAGCTGGGCGTGATGCTGAGCTGCACTGCCAAACTAAGTCCTTAGCATTTCTGGGCACAGGCAGCAGAGAAGATCACAAAACTGCTGCAGCAGAGACATTAACACCCAGCAGCAAAGGTTTTGAAGGTCAATTCTACCCACTAATGCCCMAAACCTTCCAAAATCTCACATTTTGTTTTCCAAATTTCTCTTTCCTCTGACCACAAAAATTTTTACAGATTATATTTCTTGGATTGTTTTCCTCAAAAATGATTAAGTTGTACTACATTTTACTCAAACCTACAATTTTTGGTTCCCAGACTGAAAGGAACATAAGGCTTCTTAAGTACTTGGATTCTAGATGGATGACATATTCCCAAAGAAAAATTTGTAGAGACATAAGAAACAGGTACACGCTTCCTATCCAACTCCATCACCTAGGTGAGTTGGTCACATATTTGAAACTTAGTGCCTGCAAAGTGCCTCAGATACCATGATACATGAGTCTTGTGTACCATGTTTGTTGAAGCAGAGCAAATGTGCCCAGGGCTTTCTTTGCTTTAACTGGGGCAATGCTTTGCTTTAATTCTTCATCCTGATCTTTGTTTTCAGTGAAAAACATTTTTTTAAGTATTTTCATTTCAGTTATAACTATGATGACTCAACACAAACTAGTCACTTCAGTCCTAGTTAGCAGGAAATCCTGGAGYTGACAAGGAGACCAGTTGCAATAGCTAGGGGAAGAAAAATGAAAAAAGCTGAAAGTCTGGCAATATGATGAAGAACAAGACTTCTTACATCCTTGAATCTCATTTCCTACTTTCATGAGCTACACAGGCTTTCAAAGTTKCCAAATTTTTCTAAAGAAAATATGTATTTGTTTTCAAATATTCAAAGCTTTGCAACTGCCATTTCATAGGCACTTAGATTCCTTGAAATCTGTGTCCAATATGAAGGGGAGGCTTGACAACATTGTGCCTTCTACTCTGCCAGAACTGTAAAATATAYGACCTTTGCCAATCTCTGCAACATTTTTCTCTCAAAATAAATAAGGGACACGTCCTCCCCAAAGCAGGTCTCTGTCATAGCTGGTTATGGTCATTCTGACTGTCATTTGTATTCAAGACCAGTGAATGTCAATGGTAGTGGAGCATGTTTTTTGTTTTTGTTTTTTTTTTCCAGGTAAATGATGTCTTTCAGATCTTCCTATGAGGAGTCTTTGGATCAGCAATATATCAGCTGCTTAGTGTTAGCTCTTAATATGTTATGCCAGTTAATTACATTTTCCTATGCTTGCCTATTTTTCAGAACTTGTTTGCAAAACATTTCCTAGAAATGCACTTCATATGTACAAGTGAGCTGCACCAATTACACCAGAAAGCCATTTCAAGTGAGGGTGACTTGGAGACAGTGGGAGGAAGGAAGTATCCATGCTCATTTTTTAACACCAGCAAGCACAAAGATGGGATGTGGCTTAGCCAGGTAAATTGTTCCAAAACAGCAGGACAGCTCCCATCAGACTTCCATAACTGGGTCTGGAAAGATTATGTCCAACACAGAAAACACACACCTCAATTTGGAAAGGCCTCATTTAGCATCTGGTGTGGTGTGTCAGATTCCAATTGAGATACTGGGCTCAGGAGACCAGTGGGAGAAAACAACGCACTCCAGAGTACATATGTAACATGAGGAGTTAATCCCACACAGGCATTCATCTTTTCAAAGTATATATTTCTGACAGTTTTGGAAAGCATGCTTACAATTTCCATAATGTTTGAAAACATACAGACAGTTTCTTTCAGTGTCACAGTGTATTGAACTTCTGAGACCCTTTTCGTGACACCATAAACTTCTCCTTGGAAACACAGTATGATGTCAGAGGATATAACAGTACAAGAGGTGAAGAGGAAAGCTGTGGGAGCATTCAAATAGCCTTTTCTGGACTAAAAATAAAAAATAAAACGAAGATGTGGAGTTTGATCCAAGAACATTTTGTTCATCTGCTATAGAGGGGTGCCTTTTGTATGAGCACAGACTGTTTTGTGGACTCTGGTCCTCTGTAGTCACCATGAAACAGTAAAAGTACAATGGGGCTAGTGATGTGTTATCATCTAAGATTTCTATGAATGCTATTTCTGTTTTACAATCACAGTGACTGCTGGTCAAACATTCATCCACTACAACTGGATAAAAACATCACAACTTTTAAAGAATTATCACAGATAGATATTTAGAGGTTATTTTCTCCTGTCTCTAGCTTGCCTGTGCATTTGTTGTTATAAAGCTCATTAGTGCGCAGGTTGAAGTGAATCTTCCAAAACAAATAGCTTTTCTCAAAAAATAAAATAAAATAAAATATTTTTAAAATGCTGGTTTCTCAGACATGTTCATCATGGTCAAAAATATCCCTATTTTTAATACATGCACAGATTTTTATATCATCCAAGTAAGAAAGACATGTTTTATACAAACATAACCAAATTGCTGCATCTCTCACCTTCAGACTTAACTTGCAGCATAGTTCYAAGGAAGATTTAATGATCATGTCAGATTTGATGAAAACGTTCAGAAGTTTTGAAGCTCTCATCACTAAAAAGTGCACTCGATAATTACTGGAACGTTAAGCTGATATTCCTATCTTTAATTCCCTAGATCAAAATACCAGGTTTCATAAGAAGAGTCTTTATATTTAATATCATACGCAAAARGAAAGACATTATAGCACTGTTTGAAGGCAAACATTGAGATGTTAAAGAACAACAGACTATATTTGCACATTAAGTTCATCTTAACGCACAGGTCTGAAGTGTGAAACAGCTCAGACAGTCACACTCTGTGGTCACTAGGACAGGACTCAAGAGATGTCTACGCTCATTTATACAGCTCCTACTCCTTCAGCTTGCTGTTTTTCTCCAGCACATGTTTATTCTACATTGACTTCCATTCTCGCATTTCACCGCAGTCTTTTCTGCTGGAACTCAGCAATTTTGTAGGCAGGATCTCATAAATAGCAGCATACATGTATATGCAGTATGCCTCTAAAAAAGGTCTATTACCAACTCAAGCATACATGAAAACTAAGAGAAAGTTGCACCCACCACTGGTGGTCACCTTCAGCTTCATACTCAAAACATCCATGCTCCATTTCAGGCCTAAGCTCAATCTGCACAAATTTGTGCTGCTGGTGGGATGACCTCATGGGAAAGCTGGTCCACTCCTGTGGTTTCCCCTTCTCCAGGACCTGCTTGCTCATCCTGGACAACACAGTGGTTGGACATTCAGTAAAGGTCATGCAGCTGTCCTAGCTAGGTTTGCAGCCCATGTCACTTAAAGAGGCTTGTGTTCACCATTGTAGCATCTCAACTCTTGTTATGGCCCATAATTAAAGCAAAAAAAGAGTGTCTCAGGAAGAATACATGAACTTCAGAGGTAGAATATGCCTCCAAATGGCCAAGAAAGAAAAGGCAGCACACTGCTGTCTTACTCTTGCCTGCAGACTGAGTTTACACTGTTACCTTTACTCCCAGAGAGCAGCAATATAAAGACTGAGGATTGTATTTCATTCTATAGTCAGACAGACATAACTAGATGAGTTCACAGGACAGAGGAAAATAAAGCATGCATAGGTCCCATTAGTGATAGTTTCCTGTGCACATAGGAACAACTTGCTTTAGTATGTGCAGTGAAGATCAAAAAAGAGAGAAAAAAAACCCTCAGACCTACAAAAACATCCAGGTTTACAGTGTTATTAATGAAACAAAATACCACAAGGCTGTTTTTCAGGACAGCACTTAAAGTTAAGCACATGCTTGCATTCTGCTGAAATCCTGTTGTGGTTTAGTCCATGACGACTTAGAGACTAAAGAAAAAAATGACAAATGGCCTATTTCAGTACTAGAAATATCAATGGATTTGTTGTTTTTAAGCACTTTGAATAAAATGCTGCCATAAAAATAGTTTTAACCAGACTTAGACATCCTTCAAGAATGTTTTACTCAACTTCAGCATTACTGAATGAGTGCCAATTCCATTTACACCCACATCAGCGACCCTGAGTGCGTGGAACGGCGGACACAACTTACCATGTAATATGAGATCCAGCAACAGACTTCTAGATAACAGCGTATGGAAAGTAAAGGCAACACAGCTCTGGGAAAGACCCAAGGCTCTGTAAACAAGGAATGATTCTGGGGCCACTCTGTTGAGATTCCCAGGCCGCAGAGACAACACAGCCTGCGTACCATGGCTGGAAATGCAATGTGCATATAACGACCTTGCTCAGGCTTTAAGCCCTATCACATGAATTGGTCAGGAGGCACTGTTTCCCAGCAAATAGCTTAATATTGTTACGTATGCAGCAAAAAATCCCCATCCATTCCTGTAGTAATAAATGTACCTGGATTTTTGGTACATCATCTCAAGCACATGCTTGTGGATACCCTAGTTCAAGAGACCTGGTACACAAGAGTACATACAGAAGTGACCTTCCTGGCCAGATATTCTATTTAAAAACTGATGTGGAACTATGACCAAAAAAAATCCAACCCATGAGAGGAGGTTTACAGAACTCTTTTCCTATGAGGACCTCTATGCTGATGTTGAGGGAACACTTTGGGCAAGTCGGCACGTGTTTCATCTCTCCACCATAGTATTTTTCCTCTCAAATATTGCTGTCTGTACAGCAATGGAATGATGGSTAACCCTCCAGAAAGCAGATTGGGAGGTGCCAAGAACAACCAAGACCCTGTTGTGTCAGTAGCAGAGCTCATAGCCAGTAGCCAGGGCGGGGGACAGCCAGCAGCCGAGCCAGGGTGGTGGCAAGGAGCACAGGACAGGATCCCATGACCTCAGCTGTTCCGACCAACGCACTGGACTCTATTCACAACCAAGCACAACTGCCTCTCCTGGCCCTTTTGTTCCTCTCCAATAAGTGTAGGAATTGCCATGGTGACTCAGTAGGGACCCAATAAATACAATATCCTGTCTTCGAGAGTAGCTAGTGCTCGGTGCTGCAAAGGGACAAATACGATGATTCTACTAGTCAAGAGACRGGGCTTCCTCCTAATCCCCTTGCCATTTGATATCACCTTAGAGCTTCAGAAGCAGCGAGCTCAGACCCTGCATGAGGAAATATTGGAAATATTGGAACACAAACACAGCATTAAACAGGGGCTTTTAGGAACATGCTCAAATCCTACAGACTTCAATGGAGTGAGTGTTTCTCTGTGTTTCTCTGAACTAGAGCCCAAGGAGTCYAGTTGCAGGACTTTGTTCATTCCGTGCAGGAAACACTGCATTTCTGCAAGCAATGCCAACTCCTAGACCAGACTCAAGAAGAGGAAGCAGATAGTGATGCAGGTCTCATCCTGCCTTAGATGAAGGAGCCCAGATCTGCTCTGAATAGGTTCAGTTACACAGATTTCACAGGGACTGTCTAGCTCAGATCTTGAAAGAACACCCTTGCTCAAATAACTTTAAGGGTAGTTGATGATCTGTATTGAGAAGATATTTAAAACTGGAGCAAGCTGGGGTAGAATAAGATATAATTACCATTGGCTTCACCCAGACATCAAGGGCTCAGCCAGTACCCCCAGTAGGGTGAAAATTTTCTGCAGACCTCAACACCCAACACCGACATAAACACTGCTGATCTCTTGGAAATCTGGCATTATGAGGACATATGGATACTATTGAATGACTCCAACAGCGCTAGCCCAGATAAATAGATACAAATTGTACCTGACAGTCTTTCAAAAAGCTATTCTGAACTAAGACTTTTTCCAACTGTGATGGAAGACTCAGTCAAACTAAGCAGCATATGGAAAACCCCCAGCACTGCATGTTCTCATAATTTTTGGAACACTGTAAATATTTGAGTCAGTAGATCTTAATCCATAAACACAGCTGGACTCAAGAAACAATGATGGTAACTTATTATAATTTAAACAATTGTGCAACAAAACAAACCAATAATAATCACTTTGGTTTTCTAAGGACAATAGGCGCAACCTTTTCACAAAGTTGACATGATGGGACATGTAATTACATAAAAAATAAACTTACATATGCTAAGATAAATTATTCTCAGCTTTTAAAGAACACTGTAGACTAACAACAGTGGAAAGGAAAAAAAAAAAGCTTTATGGTACAAAGCCAACATTTCATATAATGTACAGAGCTGGAATAGTAACTGCCAGCCAAAGGACATCCCCTTTCCTTTCTATCTTCTTCCAGAACAGTTTAATTGCTTTATGACTAGGAACATCATTCCCCCAAGTTCACCCTCAATGCAGGCCCTCATGCACAGAGTTTACATACAAAGAACTRGTGGCTGATCTCTGCTGTGATTAAGGAGAGGAACATTTATCCAAACTACATAAGAACAGACCTAAGCAGTCAACTCACATTTTAAATGAATTAAAGGCTTTTAAAGTTCTTTCCTGAAAGTTCAAGTAAGTTCACTTTCTTCTTATTTCCACTGCTTCTTTGAATTTTCATTTGTATGTGCATTAAGCAATACAGCCTAGGAACAGAAGTAAACATGCTATGGTACCAAGCCATTTCAGACTTGTCCTAAACAAGGTGCTATGCTGAAAATTTTACCAGTTTAAAGAGATGCAAAGCAGATTCAACTAACACTAAAATAAGCAGCCAAAACATTTGTAATAAAATGAAGTGTCAGATTTTCAAGATACAATGGGATTCCTACCCAAACTCCTGAAATCCAAAAGAATTCAAGTAAAAGTCATTAAGGATCGACCAAATTTTCTCTTCCTGGATAGAAACAACCCACAAAACACAATGGCTAAAGGAAGGATAAAGCTGCTTAGTCAAGCACTGAAAATGTTTACTGCTGCATTACTACAACACTCTTACTACCATAGTTTGGTCCCTTTGCTTACCCCCTAGAAATCATGGTAGRTACTGTATACATGTAGACATATAGGTCAGGACACAAACACACAAGCCTGAACTCCAAGTTCTTTGTGAAACCATAGAGTTATAGAATCTTTAAGGTTGGAAGGGACCTTTAGAAATTAAGTCCAACTCCCCTGCACACGCAGGGCCACCTAGAGCATGTGGCACAGGATTGCATGCAAGTGCATTTTGAAGATCTCCAGAGAAGAAAACACCACAACCTCTCTTGGCAGAGTCACATAAGGCAAGCAAGTGACAAAGGTGAGGTGAGAGTGAGGCGAGAAAACCAGTGTCATATAAGGTGAGAAAGCTGCCATTGGAACTAATTCCTAATACCCGGAAAATCTGTAGTTCTAAAATTTCTAATTCCGAAAGGAACACATGAGTAAAACAGTCATTTTCCAGCTCTAGCTGAGGAGGGAGAGGAGGGAGATGACAAGAAAAAAATTAACCTAAGACACATAGCCAGCATGGAAAATTTGAGCCCTACAGTACATGTTTGGCAAAGTTATAAGCAAATAAAATCAAGGCCTTATAATAGGAACTGACAGAGAAACTCTAGCTACTTGTGCTGCTCATGAGCATTAACATTATCTGGGAAATGGATGAAGTCACAAAGCTGAGATCCAGTTCTGGGCTAAAACTTCCCCAAGTTTCCGGGGAACTTGGATAAAGGAATTTGCATTGGTCCAGCTCTAAAGTGTATGTAAATCCTTTAGAAATAAATAGACCAGAAAGTCTAAGAATGGCTAAGGGTTCAAAGCAACCCTTTCCATTCACATCAGAAACTATTTTTGATCAAGAAAACCACAGGAGAGGATGGTCATTTTGAATATCTGACATGTAACCCCATAAATCAGTGCCTATGCTTTACATTAGAAATACTGCTTCTGCTCTACCTAAATATATGAGTGTTTTTAAAAGAAGAAAAGCAGTAATAAATCTAAAACAGTGATCACATTAATCCAGACCACATTTAGCAAGATTTGCCAAACAACCATTAACAGCCATTTATGCAAGTATGCAAGTTCCTAAATGGGAGATCATTCATTGACTTGCAAATGATGTCACTCTCCAAGTGATGGAATATTTCTTTCCTTTTGCGGCTTTGCCATCTTACTTCTGCAAGACTGCCAGGTAGGTAAACAGAATTCCACTTAATCTGTCTGCTATTTAAAAAAAAAAGAAAAGCCTTCTGCTTGTCTTTTGAGACCAGCATTTCCAAGGGATAAATGCTTKAAGTTTACCTCTTAAAGTCAAGTTTAGGAACATAAATAAGTACCTTATTTTGTAATACTTTTAAATAAGCATCTCATGCTCCACACACTTTTCCTGTTTCATGCTGTTCTTTAATATGGAATTCTCAGGGGAAAAGAAAAACTGTTGAAGGGAAGGGTTAGGACATTGATTGGGTCTCTCCGTTTTTGTCTCCCAGCATCTTCCAGACTTTAGTTCACTTGCTTTCCTGGAGGACGGGCCAGAGAACAACAGGAAAATTGCTCCACAAAATACTCTATCCAGCATTTTGAAATTCAGCTTCATTCCACATTACTGGTACAACATGAAGAATGGCTTTGAAGGAATTTAAGGGGAGATGAGAGAGTGATTAGCATGGTTGAGTACAGAAACCTGAATCTGCTTTAATCAGAAAAGCAATTCTACTGCATCCAGCTTCCCAGTCAACAGCTCTTTCACTGAACTGCCCTGAACCTGAGGAAATTTCCTGATAAGTATTTCTGAAAAACTTATTACTCCAACTGATTTATGCTTTCCACAAATAGGAGATTTCAAACAGTAAACAAGCCTTTAATGAGACCATTCTTGGCCATCTCTATTTATAGGTCATAAGTAGTTTTCCTAGTAGATAACTTTGCAAATACAATCTGCGATCTGACAACATGACAGCGTGGCTCCAGGATCACCACCATTAACAGGAATTCAGACACGGGAACATTTTCTCATCATTTTCTTCACAGCAGATCAGTGGTGAGGGCTCAAGGGAAAAGAAAGGAAGTAGCTTGAACTTTGAGAGTGGAATGTCACAAATACTCACCCTACTCCCACTGGTGTCAACAGCAGGAGAGTAGGTCAGAATTTTCCAGAATTATCTTACCCAAGGCATGTATCARTTTCAGGAAGGAAGTACAGCAATCAAATGGTAAGTGAACATCTCATCAGTGGCCAACTGCACCTAATCTGTGGTAGAAACTTATTCACCMATGTCTCTCCAAGCTCAAGATGTGCAACAGACCTTCAGTTTATGTTGGTAGAGGTCCACATTCATCTCACCTGTGACACCAGACTAGGGAGTGCAGGCACCTTGTAGCCCTTTGGTTGCCGGTGTGATGACRAAAGACTTTTCAAAGGTAGTGCCAAGCTACATGACTCCCTGCATGCCTCCATAGTAGGGCCTCAACACAACCATCTCCCACCATCAGTAAAGGTGCTGCCACAAGTTAAACAGAACTGATACAAATCCTGATGTGTCTTCTCCCTGCCTACCACATGGTAATTAAGATTTAAGATTTTAATATTTTAGATACTGTAGGCAATTTGAGATATCTTATGCAAGGTTTGCCATCATTAGCCCAGCTTTACAAGAACAGGCACATTGCTCAGGGAATTTGATGTGGACTTCAGGAGGATCTTACTTAGGCCAAGACCAAAATTCAAAGAGTTCAGTGGACTCAGAGTTTGTACCAGATGTACAAAGCATTTAAGTGAGGGGGAAAAATTTTTATGTGATTTAAATGTTTAAGTTGCCTGCATCCAGGGAAATCACAAATTGTACTAGACAGTTCCAACTGAAGATAACTTTCAAATGTCTCATATTCAACTCCCATTTTTGTATTTCTCCTGCATATTTAGTCTTTTCTTATTTTTAATAGATTGTCTGGTTTATCTAGATGATCTCTAGAGGTCCTTTCCAACCTTAACAATTCTCTGATTCTGTGATGACAGCCTAGATCACTCAGCTTCCAGCAGACAGATGGCTAACAGGTGCCAAGCAGCCTGCAAAGTATCTCACGAGAGTCACTCAAGACACTGATGTTCTAGCTGAACGGGAAGTTTCATATTCCATCCAGGTTTTCCCCATTTAGCTGTCTTGCCATAAGACCTAATGCTTCTGAGATAACTAATTTATGGCTCTAGATATGATGCATCCCCCTAACAAGGCAGGTTAAATTGTAAAGAACTTTATACACACACACACACACACACACACTTGAACACAAGCGTATGCATATACACATGTGCATACAGGTATTTATAGGCATGTACAGATGAATGCTATGCAGATGCATTCAGTACACATAGCTAATTACACATACACACTTGAGGTGAACACAGATGAGGAGACTTGCTTAACAGTACAGGAATAATCATAGCATCAGAACTATGGCATAGATTTCCTATATATTCCAAATATAGATTATTTTTTCCCCTTTGAGGCTGTACCACCTCTCAAATGCAACATCGAAAGTACATTATTTATTTGTATGGGAGTTTCCATTATGAGCCAAAACTCTGTTAAGGCCTAAACTCCACATCAAAGTTCTTTAAGATATGGAGAATTTCAGCCACCTCCAAAAGACTGCAAATGCAATCTTCTTGCATGTCTTCTTCMTGCAGCTGTACTCTGAAGGGAGATATACATATACATACAGGTATGTATATTAGTTATTATTAGAATAACTGTAATAAGCCCTTTTGTTTTGAGACTGCCGGTTTCTAAGAAGTGAAGCATGATGAGATTAAGCTTGCCAGCTGTGTATTTTACTTTGCCATATCCCCAAACAGAGATTTAAAATAGCCTGTTTATCAGATGTCTATCTAACTTGTATTCCACTGGAAGGTCTAAAAAGGAATTTGCAGTCTTACATATGTCCCCCTTGTGGGGCATTACCGTCTGTTCTGATCATTGTAAAGGTTCCCACTTTCCTTCTAGTTCAAAACTTACTGAAGCATTCCTTTAATGACTATAAARCAAAAGGCTGGAAGCTCTCCTGTCTTAATTTATGTACAAATCTATTATCAATTAAGAATGTAACTGTGACAAATAGARCTGACAACAAAATGCCTTCTGCAACCTGAACTGTAACATTGCTACCATAGCATTATTATAATTAATCTACACTCTATTTTGTCTTAATTTGCACTGGTGGATTAGGAGCTGTTGTCTATACGATTTCCCACTAAAAACTGTCAGGAGCAGAAAAAGGAGGATTTTTTTTCCATTGCCTGTCCATTTTACACACACACACACACACACACACACACTTTTTCCACTTTTCTCCAACTCCACTGATGATCTGGAGCGCAGCTCCATTAAAGCAAATGGAGTTATGCTCTGGGCATACTAATGAAAGAGGAATTCAACTCAGGAACACAGAAATGCACCAAACTTAGGCATTCCAGAAAATACCTTATCATTGCAACCAGTCTGCTGCCTATGCTTTCTACTGCCAGCTTTCACTCTGTGAACAGCTTGAAGCAAAAAGCTTTTCCGCTGAATGGCATCCTTCTTCCTTCYTCACCACCTCCATCTGCTAAGGGTTTGCAATACGTTCATGATTTCCCAACTTTTATTATTCAAGATAACATGAAGATGGGTGTCCCTCTCATCCAGCTGCTCCTGGCTGCAATGGTAGACTTATGCATGAGGAACACAGGGGCAGAAGGAGATCAAATCAGAAGTCTGTACGCAGGTATCGCTCTCCTTTGAGCTTTGACTTTGAGCTGCCTAGGAGCAATGCATACTTATGCCAGTGGCAAGCTGTAATGGGAGTTGGTGGCTCCTCAAGTTCTTGAAAAACTACTGATTTACCTCTTATATCCTTTATTCTGGAAAAGAGGGCTTTTATGTAAAGTGCCCTCAGGGGACTGCCTCCAGCATGGTCTTCAAGAAACTTTTCTACTGTTTCTTATTTGCTTCAAAGCTACCTGACACTACATCTGTACTTCAGCTTTTGTAGAAGGCCCAAAAATGAGATGACCTTTAAATTGATTCTTGATGCATACTAAAGCTACGGAAACAAGGGAGAGTCTCTCTGCAAAGAACTGTATAACTTTAGTACCCATGGTATATTTTTAGCATATTCCAAGAATATTTTTTATACTAAAATGGTACTATGCAACGTAGAACTTAAGGAATTTTTTTCAGGCTTTGGAAGCCTAGTTTTTAGGTTAAATGGCAACAGGAACAGGTGAATATCCAAAACAAGCTGAAAATAATCATCATGATTTAAACAAGCTTGCATCAATAGGGTAACATGCTTCTATTATCTATCCTCAAGGCCTCTTCTCATCCTTTAAAGGCCATATCTATGAAAGAATCAGGAAAAAAAAGTCCATTCTCCCTATTTCTTCTTCTGAGACAGTGTAAAGGGCAAGCTACAATATTCTGATCTGCAAACTGCACAGGTAAATTAGAATAGGCAGCTGAATTGGAGCAGAAACCCAGAATGAGCTTTCATCACTTGATGTTCCCCATTTTCAATGGAATGATTTCAGTATCCAAATTAAAGTGGGTGGCAGGAGAAGAACAAATGTCATGGGAATTGACAAAGCCGAAAATAGCTAAGTAAGGAAGACAAGACAGTTGCTGTCTGGAGAAAATCGTAAGAGATCCTCCGCATCTATAGGGTGCACAAGATAGAATCCATGCAGGGTCACACAGTGGAGAATTTGCTGAAGACCTCTGTTCAGTGTAAGCAGCTTGCCTCAAAGGGAAAGTTTGATGGGAAGGAAGAGTTGGAGGACTTCAGTGAGCTGCTCTGGTCTGAGTGCAAAGACCATTCTTCTTTCTCCTCTTGTATCACTGGTGAAGTGCAATGAGCAGGAGGCTTCATAGGGCAAACTTGGCCTAGGTACCTCCACCTGCTTTCAGAGCTACACCATATGTACATTTAGCCACAGAGCTACATAAGCTGTTCATGAGAGGTATGCTAACCTCTGGATGAAGGTGAAGTTAACCCAAAGGAACACAAGGAGAATTTGAATAAGTTGACACTTCCTGGACTATCACTGCCAGTTCTACATAACTGAGGAATACAATTAGCAGCTTTCAGACTAGTAGCTAAATCACTTTAAGAGCTCAGAACCATGAGGATTAAGGTGAAGCTCAGACATTGCACATTGCCCATGCAACCCTTAAAACAAGAAATGAAGGACTGCCAGCACATCCTCCTGGTCTCACATACACGCATGTTCTTACCATACTTGTAAGCAAAGCTTTTTAGGCTTAGAAAGTCAGGTAGCATAGTCATGTGTTCTCTAATACATCACAGATTTGTTCTACACTGTTTTTCCAATTGGGAAGAGATTGATCAGAGATAGATGCATCTTCAATAATATCCAATTCAATCTGAGGTGGCTACAGTTCGGGGTCTTCATTCCCCTCATAGGGCAATACCTACTAAGAAACACCAGCCACTCCCTAGTGTACTAGTTTCCGTGGATCCTTCTTTTGGGCATTTCTCCCACATACTAAGGAATTTCCCTTCGAAGCAAATGAAATGCATAAGTGCAAGCATTGCAAAAAGCAAACACCACAGGCAAACATCAATAAAAATTAACAACAGAAACACAAGCTTAAGTTACTTATTACTTGATCTTCCAGCCTTGCAGGCTGTGAAATCACTTTCATTTGCATAGAGAAAGCAAGTGTTTTAAGCAAAATAACCAGAAATGTTGCACACCCATGTGTGCAACRGGCAGGGCAAGAACATTTCCTCTCCAGGATCCAGCTCAATACCACCATTTCAGAAAGGAACCAACTTCAATAGACTGTATTGCCTGCAAAGGAGGAATCAATGATGCACACTGTCATGAAGTTAAGGCAAAGAATGTTTTGATTGTTAATTCAAGATGCTTTCAGAGCCTTGTGGTGACCCAACTAGTCATTCCTGCTCTTGTTTGTCTGAGTAGCAGAACAGTCCACAGATCTTGGTGGTTATGAGTAAGCAAGCAAGCATGTGTGCATTTCTCGTGACAGCATCTTTCCAGAAATGATCACAGAACCAGACTGGTACTCATAAGGTCTCTTCTAGGGATTTTTCAAATACATTATACATAATATAAATATAGGCCTAATTTCAGCTGAAAGCTGTTCCCTTTTCCTCAGCCTTTAGCTAACTTCCTGTAGACAGAGACATACAGAAGCCAGCRCTAAGCATGGGTGCATTTATTGCACATATTTAAGGTTAGCAAATAGTGTTCTTTGACCACATTATGTCCACTTACGGAGTGATGTGTTTACACATGCTGTGGTACATGATCAGCAATTACTGGGGATATACTGTACCTCCAATGTTTCAAGCTYAGCATGCCACATGCTGTGAATCAGGTAGCCTTAACTGTCTTCCCTTTTTACAGATGACTTTCTCCCATGACCTCCTTCTTTTCCTTACCTAGAAGTCTGAAAACTAATGTTAGCYGAGAAATAGTCAGAAAATAGAAAGAAATACATATTTTATAAAAGATCAAATACATTCAAATAAACTAGGGATAATGGCTAGAATAGTAGCACATTTTGTAGTTCTATGAAAAAAACAGGGCCTATTTTTCAAGTTGTGAGGATCAATACATTCCTAATACACAGGTATACCTAAAGATGGCATTGCGTTACTTTGGACTGTTCTCACTGTTATGATTCCTACTTTTTTAGCATTTTGGTAAGATACAAGAAGAGCCGTTCAGCCAAAATACAGTGCAAGGAGCTCACACTATACCTTTGCATATGATAGTATCATTAAGATTTACCAGAAACTCAACATATGAAGCAGATGCTATTTCAGGGAGAGTACCTCACTGTTAACAAGGTATTTTCTATCATAGTAACATGATGGATTTTTCCCTCCATAATATATAAACCCCACGGTCCTAGGACCCAAGTACTTCTGTGTGCAAGGGTTGACAAGAGCTATTAATGTTTCTTCATATGAAGAAGACTACAGAGAGACTCTCATCATGACTTATGCACCCATTTGAAACAATATTTAGCCATGCTTTCATGGCTAAAATTTCATGGCTATTTTTGAATAGGATTCAGAAATGAAAYTCTGACACCAAATGACTTGCCTTACCCTTCAGAGTTCACCTCTATCATCTCTCCGTGCCCTCCTCTCCATCCTGAAGTACACTTCTGAACAGGAAACAGCTTTGCAAGGTCATCATGTTGGTCTGTAAACAGAGAATGCAAAGAACAAGCTGCATTTTGAATAAAGCTCAAATGGGGATATCAGCAATGTGGGTATACTTGCCTTTCTGCCTCCTACACTCTCTGGCAAGGACTTTACAGGCAGCTAAAAAGACATCTACCTCCTGATGAAATCCCAAGGAGCTGAAGTACTTTTAAGCATCTTCAATCTACAGCCCTTACTCTCTTACCCAGATATGCAAAAGGCTAAGAATTTAATTACTATGTTGTGACACAGGTCACATAGCACATAGATAATGGCTTATTGGAGCCTTGAACATATATCTACTCCATGAATGAAAAATACCACTTCCCCTCTCCCAGCAGAGCCCACACCACGTATTTAGATAATCTGTTCCTCTGTACAAGTAATCCCTTCCATGGTAGCTTCAGGGTCCCTACAGAGAGGAGGACACCAGAGCAGGACACTTTAAAAATCATTGTTTATGTAAGCTGGAGTTGAATTGCAGACAGCAAACACAAGAGCACAGAAAAGCTGTAAAGTGATTTCAGCAGTGTGAGCTGGCAAAAGGCACAAGAGATGATTTGGAGGAGAGAACTTGATCCATCAGGAAGAAAGAGCCTGCAGCACCCCTTGTAACTATTAAACACTGAAGGATCCTTAGGAAGCAGCTTGGTCATTGCCAAGCTTCTAAGGGAGCACGTAGCTACACACTAGTTGGAGCTAATTAGGCAGAGAGCAGTTGCTACTATTTCTATACTAGATGTGGGTGGAAACAGTAGATCAAATCCAGATCTTGAACTCCTGTAGTAAACACAAAGCATGTCAGAAGGAACTGCTGGCAAGCCCAGCTTCTGCAAAACATGGGAATGTGCTTGTGACCCCATTTCTAGGCATACTAACAGCTTTTCCAAAGTTTCACAAGAAGGTGGATGTCCCCAATAAGAAATGGGAGCCCAGCTGCCCCGAGATGAGGGAGTTTCCTTCATGCAAGAGTCCCTAAGTTATTTTGGCAGCATCTGGCAGTGACACTCTTGTTAAGGCTGCAGGCTTATTTATAAACTCTGATTGCTCATCCAGGGACAGTTCTTGGCACATGAGGCCTCAGGAGAGCTGCAGCGATCTGGGTAACAAAACATCCAGCAAGCTGGGAAATCAAGTCTGCTTTTGATTTATARTGCAGCAAGCTAAAATTATKATTTGCCAGGCTCATTTTGGCACTTTCATAACTCAACTACAKTTTTRCAGTTTTKATKATTATTTTTAAAAATAATMATTAAAAACCCACCAAGATTAATTACCATAAYTATGGAAATACTCACTGAGAGAAAAGGACTGAAATAACAAGGCAGACTCATATCTCAAACTTCACCAACTAGTAGGATACAGCAGCTTTGTGGGACAAGTCTCAAAGAGAAACTTCTCTGCTGGCACCACTGCAGCAGAAGGGATCGCACCTCAAATCTAGCATATATTATAAACCTTTTGCACCCTCTTGTGCCAAGGGGCTAGCATTACTTTGGCTTGGCTAAACTGAAATAAATCCCTCTGCAGCACTTGACCTTGAAATTAGCTCTTCTGCAGGAGACTGAAGGATACAGTACTATATCAGCAGTACAGCATATCTGCAAGTGTCTAACTGGTAAGCTAATTTTCTGTACAAGACTGMTCCTCACTGGCTTCTAGATTTTTGTAAATTCCCTTTCATCTCTATTTTTCACATGCACCCGTAGATTTTGTTACACTCAAATAGTACTGGCAACTTGGTACAGTCATTTGATGATTACAGCATCCTACAAATTTAACTGACCAGGAAAAGCTGAAGTGCATCTTTAATGTGATGCCATGGAGAAGAAAGGAAGGATGAGGGAAAATAAGAACACCTAAAATGGCTATAAACACAGGAAAGATCCCTGTGATACACATATTTCCTCTTCAGCACTGGTAAAGCTTGAGGTGGAGATAATATCAAGTGTTCAAAACTGCAGCTTAAGAAAATGCAGAACTAGAGCAAGTTTACAGGGAATTGGTAGGAATAAAATAAATTAATAAATAAAAAGGTATGAGAGCTGAAGCTGAAAGATTAAGAGGGTCCTGTCTAGGGAAGAGCCGCAGCTTTCAGTCTTCAACTGAAAGGGAACCAAAAAAAAAAAAAAGAAAAATTGTTCTCCTTATTCCTGGTGGAGTAAAAGAATTAACCACCCTAAATAAACCATGGGAGATTAAGAGGAAGCCCATTCTTTTTTGATGATGAAATGTAAATGAAGAAAAAAAAAAAAAAGCTCAAGGAAACTGGGACAAGACCACCATAAATTCCTGTTTTAACTTGGATAGCTTTCCCTATCTCCTTTCCTCATGAGAGCAGCAGCTGCATAAAGAGTGGAGGGAATCTGTTTGGATTTGTCAGATGCCGCACAGCCACCACCAGCCACAGACAGGGAGAGTCTATGACAGCTGAAACTAAATTGCATTCTAATCCCTGAATCAAAGTGCTTGCAATTACCATTTCAAGCAGGTGAAACAATAAAAAATAATGAACAACAAGATATTTCAAGTCTTTGCTGATGCACTCTGCATGCTTACTGAAGAAACTGCAAGCTGGACACATTTTCAACTCAGACAAGGTGATTGTCTGTGATAACCTCAGTTTATCAAGTCTTTGAGGAAAGAATGAGTGTAGTCTTCTGTATCAGAAAGGAGCACCATAAACTTCCTCCTGTATACCCTCCAGCATCTAATGTTGCTTTGTTTGCTTAGATTTAAAATCAGAGAACAAAAGCTATGCATCAGTTGGGCCAAACTGCACGTTGGCTCAGAAACACCATAGTCCTCTCATCTTCAGAGTGAGTAAAAAGAAAGCACATAGGTCAACCAACTATCATACACAAGATGAAGCTCTCTATCATGAAAGTCTTGATTGGGCCTAGTCCATCTTTTGCAAATACACCATCTTTAGCACTTGCACTCTCTTTCAGCAACTGAAGAGATCCATGGTTCAGGAAAAGCCTTACCTGTTGTCAGGCCTACACAGGCCTTAGAATATGAGCAGCAAAACCCTGACCTAAGCTCTGGATTCAGAGAAGGGCAACACAGAAACAAGGCCAAAGCACCAAGCTACTCAGCAATTGGCATTTCTACTTGCCTAGAGGCATATGCATAGAAAGGAACTGAGACCCAGCAGGATGGGGGGAACAGAGTTCAAAATGAACTGGGATAAGTGCTTAGAGAAGGCAGTGGATCTCTTGGCCTTCATCTGTCAAAATGAAGGAGCTTCTGTTTTTRTATTTCACATGATTCTCACACTGCAATAGCAACAAAGGATACTGTTTGCACATCTGAAGTTACCTGCTGCAGCAGCCCATTTTGAGGTAACCACAGTCTGGCTCAAATGTGGTTTTGTTACTAAATGATTAGAACAAGCACCAGGCTTTGGGCAGGGGAGGTACAGAAACCTGGAGAATGTTATTTATCCTCTCAGCCTCTCAACTCATCCTTCCACTAATGCATATGTTAAATCCTCTATCAACAGGCCTGGGGGCCACATAGGTAAACTGCAACAAAGCCAATCCTTTTGGATGAGCTGAAGGAATAGGAGAGTTTGTCTTGAGAAGAGAAAGGAGGGGAAAAAAGAAAGGAGGGAGCCTGGGCCTGGATGTGTTCTGGGCATCCATCCTGTTCTTGTTCTTCTGGAGCCCTAGGGCACTGAGCTCACATCCCTGTAGAGCTCACATTGCTGCGGATCTGGTGACAACTCCTCTGTGCACAAGCAGCTAGAGTTGGGAYCCTGTGGTATCTCCATGGCTGCCTCCCACCACTATTTGCCTTGGCTGGGCTGCCAGCAGCAGCTGAGCTTGGGAAGTTGCATTTTGAGCCAAGCACTGATGCAGCCCCAGCTTCTACTCTGGCAGCACAATTCATGCTCCATAAGCTGCCCTCTCCTCAGTTCCCTGCACTGGGGAAGGAAGGAGATGCACAGGAGGAAGAGAAGAGAAAGGGAAGCTGATTCTCACCACAGCAGCAAGCTGCAATTCAGAGCTGCTAACCCCTTTGCTCCTTGGAAAGCTGACTCCCAAATCCCTAGGTGTTTCATTATCTCTTCCACTCCCTCCCCTCGTTTCCCTCAGGTAATTGTTCCTACACAGCATCTGCTTCAATCCAAGATAGCTTCTCCTTCCCTATTAAGGTTTTCAGCATAGYGAGGCGATGGATTTGCTCCACTCTCTTATTCCCTGTCTTAGCCGTAAGAAATCCAAGATGCAGATAAGCAAGCTTGGCACAGAAGCCACTTCCCAGACTCATTCCCTGGTACCCTGGGAAATGCTTTTCCCCGGGAAGTTATGCTGTTTGCAAGACAGAAACAAACTGAACACAGAATGGGGCAACCTTGCATACCAGTCAGATGATGTGACTGGGCCCAGATGGACTTGCCTCTAGACCCTGTCCTGCTTGCACACACTGTTAGAAGACTCCTCCAGCTTCAGGGGGAACAGGAACTGTCATCCAGACATCACTGCTGACACCATGGTGGGGTGCAGAGACATCACCATTCCAATTACAAAAAGTCACCAAAAGGAGCTGCAAGAAGTTGCACCTATGGTCCCAGCTGGGTCATCATAACCCTCAAGATGAGCAAGGAATCATGAGCTCATCCCTTGGCAGGAAGGGACTGACCATAGTTTGCAATATTCATTATAACCTGTGTAATTTAAGGCAGAGAGTGAAGGTCTCAGCCAGGGTAAATCAGAGCAATGTCAATTTTGCACTATCCAAGCACCTGGGTCAATCTGTAACTTAAAAAATCCACCCACATATTTAACTCTTTTWAAAGTTTTTTTTTCTGTTCACTTTGAAGACCAATTTGGAATTTTTTAAGTTGCTGTAACTGACAGCTAATTGCCACCCAACCAGTGTTCCAAGAAGGAGAATGCACTCCATCATGGTTACGTCTGAGAAGATCTGATTAAATGAAAAAATAGTTCAAAGCTATTGTAATCAAGTTGTCTGGACGTATGTGTATAACCATGATCCTCAATAGGCAACTAATTATAAAAATAATCAGGTAACTAGATTTTTAAAATATGACAGTATATTTGGGGCAAATTCAACACTGCTATAAATTTAGTGAAATGTAGGAAGAGGCACACCTAGCAGAAGGAGGAAGGCAGTCCTAGCAGAAGGAGACACAATCTTATTTTTCTTCAGCTTCTCCTATGAAAAAGGGGCCTAATAACAGGGAGGAATACACACACACACACATACTGCCTTTTGCATTGAGCTGGGAGCAGTACTGAAAAACAGAGCACTATGGTGAAGCACCCATAGCAGACTGGGCTATCAGCTCTGTGTATTCAAAGGGAAAAAGGGAAGGAGACAGAGAAACACAATAGAGGAGATGGTAAATGTAGTAAATCCTCCTGCTAGTCCATTCCAGCAACATCATTTGTATTAAAAAGCAATAAGTCAATCTGAAAGTCAGGTTTTGACTTTATACAGAAAAAGACACATGCACAAAGTTCTCAGAATCCAGGTACATGAAACCAGGTTTGGGTTTGGTTATGTATCTGTCCCATCTCCGTACTGAAAGARACAGCTCTCAGACAACAAGGATTATTTCCTGATATACAGCCACCCAAAACCCCACAATTTCCTCTTTCTAGGTTCTAGGAAGACTGGACTCTGGCAGGTGCTCTCTTTAAGTGTTCTCTCTTTCTCTTTTTAGGAAAGCTAGGCCGTGAGAAACCTCATGAAGTTTAACAAGGGCAAGTGCAAGGTCCTCCACCGAGAGGAGACCTGCAGAAAATGGCCTGGGTCTTATGGTGGATGACAAATTGATCATGAGGCAGCAGTATGCCCTGGTGGCCAAGAAGGCCAATGGGATCCTGGGGTACATTAAGAAGAGCATCTCCATCAGGTTGAGGGAGGGTATCCTCCCCCTCTACTCAGTCCTCCTGAGGCCACATCTGGAGTATTGTGTGCAGTTCTGGGCTCCCCAGGACAAGAGGGATGTGGAACTGCTAGAGAGAGTCCAGCACAGGGCTCTGAGGGTGATCAGAGGCCTGTAATCTCTTCCCTATGAGGAAAGCCTGAGAGAGTGAGGCCTGTTCAGCCTCAGCCAAGAACAGAAGGCTGAGAGGGAATCTAATCAGTGTATATCAATACCTCAAGGGAGGCAGTGAGGAGGATGGGGCCAGCCTCTTTTCAGTGGTAGCCAGCCACAGGGCAAGAGGAAATGGTCACAAACTGTAACACCAAAAGTTCCACAGAACTTAAAGAACAATTTCTTGACAAGGAGGGTGACAGAGCACTGGAACAGGTTGCCAAGAGAGGTTGTGCAATCTCCTTCTTGAGTGATATTCAAAACCCGCCTGGATGTGACTCCGTACCACATGCTTTAGGTGAACCTGCATGTGTAGAGAGGTTGGACTAGATGATCTCTAAAGGTCCCTTCTAACCTTAATAATTCTATGATTTAGTAGCTTTAGGATCACCTCACAGTAATGGATGACCTCCACCGCCACCAATTCTACACCAACAGCACTCCATCTGCAGCAGAAGTAACTCCCAACTTGCATGGAAAAGAATCAGATCTTAACACTTCAGGCTGAGCCTGAGACTAACGCAACAAGTTACAGTCACCATTGCCTCCATGACCAGTTGCTTTCATAGAAGCAGTCTTCTGTATCGGCTTTTAAATTGAAGTCCAGCGGCTGAGTAGGTGGCCACTTAATATCTCTGGGTACTTTCAGAGATTAGCTGAAAGTCCAAATCCAAGTTGACATTACCTATCAGAGAAACATGCCTGCAATAAATAAGGCTGTGCGCAAGTTGTTGTTCCTGCTATACTGGTCTACTCAGCCACTTACTGCCAATATGTTCCTCATTAGCACTCTGGGAAGCTGTGAGTGCATAAGGCACTCTCTGCAGCTCCATTTTTTTTCTCTTCTCAAACACACATGGAAACACTTTAAAAGCAAGAGCCTTGGGACCTGTGCAAGGGTGACAAGTGATGAGATGAGGAGAAGAGACCAGAGCCAGCCCCTGACAAATTTGAACCATCCAGTCTTTAATGTACAACCACCAAAAAACTGATGCTAAACAAACCTAGCTCTTTTCAGAAAGGAGATTACATGTGTAATGGAAACGTTATGTACATGGGGAGACTGGCCTACAAAAATTGGTCAAAATTCAGAGCCTTTAGTTAGCTTTCCATGATTAATGGAACTTCTCATATATGTGATTCAGTCAACATTTCCATCTCTATTGGAGCTTACTGAGAGTTCCCAWTTTTTTTAAATTCAGGAAAAATGAATTTTAAGACTCTGTAACATTTCCATAGCTTACCATGACCAAGTGATTAGCAGCTTCCTCCCTCAAATACCTTCTCATGAGGTAGAGCTGAAAATAAGRGAAATAAAACAGTAATGGTTTCATACCTCCTACCCAGCATAGAATTTTGCTCACAGTGTCACTGGAGCAAAAGGCAGAAACTGCAAAGCAAAGCAAAAAAAAAAAAAAAAAATGCCCTGGTTATTGAAGAAAGAGCAGGAGAAAAAGGTGATATCCCACAACAGTTGTGTCTGGCGTGTTATGGAGATGCCCAGTCTTTTGCATAAGTGAAAGAAGGCCTGGCATAAGTCTATTTGTACACGGAGAATTGAGCCCTAGCCCTGAGAAAAACAGAAACAGACCATTAATGTCAGTCCCACAGGACTTCAAGAGTTAAAGCTGCTGGAAGAAATATTTGTGCATGCGCTTTCATGCCATTACAAGCAGGAAAAAAAAAAGTTTAAGTTCTCTGCACTGGCACAGCGGGTTCAGCTTTGATCTCTCAAGATGTTCATTTCCTTCATTAGGCTTTTCTGAAAATTCATTTTTATGAATCCTTTTAATTCCTCCCTTACATTTCTCCCCATAAAAGTGTCTTTAGCTTCATTCAACAAAGGAGCAGAGTGGAGGAGGAGGATCTCAGTTGCCACTAAGTGTTACCTGGAGCTGCTAGTCATATACAGGGATGCCGAATCTCATTGTCTGAGAGACAGCAACTGAAGGAAAGAAAAACCCTACTAAGGTAATAAAGCATTAAAGGGAGCACAGAGAGCAAACAAAGGAACAGAATCACAACCTGTGGGTGTGCAGAAAGGTACATCAGGGTGGAGAGCAACAGGGAAAAGCCCAGCAAAACTAGAATTATCATCATAGCAAACCAGGCAAAGACATGCAACAGGGATTCCCAGAACTCAAAAGTCAGCCCTGTTCTCACCTCCACTTCATTTCTGCTGGTGCAAGACAACCTTGACCAAGGCATCGGATGGCAGGTGCTTTAAACATTAAAACAGTAATAAGATGTAGCCCTATTTCATAGGGGCGAACTACAAGGCTTAAAAATGAGTTTTATAAAGTGTTCAGCACCCACCTATGTCCAGGTTGCAGCACCAAATTGATTATAGCATCCCAAGCATGTGATTTATAGTGGTTGTTCCTGTCAGGACGCAGAGGGACCTGACACCTTCCTGTCTTGGCAGCAATAGGAAGAATCTGAACAATCACCATTACTTTCCATACAGTGAAATTTAGGCAAATACCACACTAGTCTGTGCATAGGTCAAGTTCTGCTTGAGCTTTGGGGATTCACAGGGAGTCTGACGTGAAGATACAGGATTCTCCTACCTGACCTGCATGCAGACTACAATGCATGGCATTTGCTTCTCTAAACAGAGGCCTGAATCCTTCTCAACAACATGCCACCTTACAGCACAAAATAAGGCTAGGCTTCCAGGCTAGCAATAAGAACAGATGGAAAGGTACTGCCTGGGTTGCCAAATCCAGCCCCCTATTGTAAGCAACTGAACTGTATAATTCAATTCACAAAAAGAAACCATGCTTCTTTTTAACAGTAGTTTGTGGCTTTACCCTCACAATTCCCATTAAAAACTCAACTCCTTACAATCTGCTGGTTACGTGCAGTAATCTAAACAATGAAAGAATACAAGTGAATTGTTAAGACTATTCACCAACTCATTCTTGTAGATGAACTTCCTTAAAGTCCTTGGAACCAGACACTGTTTTTAATACGAAAGCTGTGTCCCGGTTCCTGCTTGGCCTGCAGCAAACCCTTGGGGTTGTATCCTCTGACCTGGGAGGTAGCACTTTCCCATTTTGCTGCTTAACCTGCTTCTATTCGAAAAATAACTGAGCTGCAGTTTCCAGAAAATTTCCAGAAGATGGATCCTGACCTCAAATAAGACTGCATAAAGCATGAATCCACATTAGGAAGGTGGCTCTGTTTTTAAGCCTGGTATAGAAGAGATAAGAATCTGGCCTACCTTTTCTTTTTTGATGCTCACTTATTCATTTCAATGTGAACAAAACAGGATTTAAGAGGATTCAGCAACTGCAATAGCTCAAAGAGGATTTCTTTAGCCTTGGAAGCACAGGTCTCTACTTTTCTGCTGCATCAACCCCCATCATCCCCCATTTCAAACTCAATTTCAATCACATTTAACAAAGCTAGGTGGATGGGCAGCACGAAGCCAGATGAAATTCAGTGCAGACAAATGCAAGGTAATGTACGTAGGAAAGGATAATTTGAACTATACGAAGATACTAGAACTATACAAGAAAAAATACCGAATACTTTTGCAAGACAATCATCTACTGTGCACAGAGAGGTAGGGAACTCAAAGGACTCTAATGGAAAGAGATGGAAATTCCTTCCAAGGAATTTCCTTGCTTGTCCCAGATCACAGTAGTCTGAGCTCACCCTAACTTCTGCAGTTCTACAGCACCAGCAAATCCCATGAGAGATCAGAGGGACTTCCATGCAAATAAAGCTGGAATATAGAATGAATTTGCTAACATACAAGGAGGAAAGTATGAAAGAAAGGCCTTGGTGCACCTTGGGAGTTGGAGCAAGCCAGGTGATTCTGGGTACCTGCCCAGAAACCCCAGGACAGAGGGACAGCTCTTGCCAAAAATAGCCCAGGCATCATGAAGCTCTGCACAGACAGAATATTAACCACTAAAGGGCATGACCCATAGATGTGCTCAGGACAGAGTAAAAGGACAGGATCRTGTGTCCAATTGGGATTTCACAGCAAGGCCCTCTGCATCTATACCACACACATATACCACAGGTCCAAGTCTTGAACCCTTTGTGTTCTGAGGAATCAAGCCAGGGCCAAGGTAAACACAGCTCCTGTTTCCAGCCTACTGTCAGGGAACCAAGAGCCAGCACAAACACCACGCTGTCCATAACATCACCTGGACCTGCTGGAGAGCAGAAGCCACCATACATTCATAGTCTGCTCCCAGCAAGCAGGGCCTGGGCAGCACACCGTGGGTGTGACCCAGGTGCTCCCACCTTTGCTCTCACCTATGGAGCAAAATGGAAAGAAACAAGTGCTTCTCCCCACTCCCTGTTCAATGCTTTGAACAACAAGGGCTTCTCCCCTCCATATATCTAAAGAGGGAAAAAAAGACAGTATGAGCTTGCACAGCAACTTTTAGGAGTTTGCACTGATCCTAAATCAGAGATAGCATCACCACCTGTGCAGTACCTTGCTAGTTTGATAGCACCAGTCAGCTAAGGAAACGGGGGATTATAAACCTCTGCTAGCCTCTCCTATGCTGGAGCCTGGGAAAGGAGTGGATACTGTGAAGTGTGGGGCCATCTGATGGCAGAAGCACACAGTACTATTAAAAGAAAAAGAATCCCAAATGCTGAGCTATTTTGCTCCATTCATCTTCAGTAATTGAGTGCATGCCCTAGGGGGGGTGCACCGTGCAGGGACGAGAGGAAGAGAGAGGGAACAGTATTTATATTTGTCTTCCCAGATTTAGTTTGTCTTTATCTCCAGCTATTTTGAATGTCATGGGGAGTTAATGAAGACATGTTGTGCAACTGCAATGCATGGAACAACTTCTCCCCTGTCTCTGCATATTAAATTCTTTCTTACTTACGTTAGGAGTTAGAGGAAAAAGAACAATGACAAAGAAAAGAGGGAGAAAGAGATAAAAGGAAAGCAGTTTTTTTTTTCTCCTTTCAGTTCTGAAAGTTGCATTGCACAGCATTTTGTAGCCTCTTCATCATCTCTGTCTTGATTAGGGATGTCAAAAACTGTCTTGGTCCTGTTAGCAGGCCATAGAAACAAACACTGCATTAAGGATCAGCTTGCTCCAAAGCCTGCTCCCCATTGAAAATTTGGGTCTGAGACAGGGGTAGGCAGCAGAGATATATCCTGTGTGGTAACTAGATATCCTGTGGAGGTAATCCAGGGAAATTGGCTTCCAGTGGGACATACCTACCTGCAGCCACCAGACACAAGGAATATGATATATGGCTGAGACCTTAAGAGCTTCCACTGCACACAGACACATATGGATCCACAGCTTGGATATTCTTCATTGCTATCCCTGCATTACAGACAGGAAACTGAGGCAGACAGCAAATAAGGGCTCAGATCTATAAAGGCTTTCTAGCCTCCAACCTCTGCCTTAGACAATCTCTGGTTTAGATCTCCCCAGTCACTTCCAAGAGTGGAGACAAGACGGTGTCAGAGAAAAGCCCTTTCCCTGGGATAGTCCATCCTCATCTCTCCTCACCACAGCCCAGGAGAGGGGAGAGCACAGGCTTTCCTTAATCATGGAATCGTTCTCATAGAAATTAAGGTTTCCTTTCTTGGCATTTYCTAATCTCTCCCTTTTCCTGAGGCAAGATCTGGCACACCTTAGATGTTCTGGTTTGGCCCAAAGTTTTATTTAGACTGCTCCTTGCTTTGGGGATTCTCTGTTTATATCATTGTAGGGTGTTAATAAGGGCAGAATGGTTTCCAGATCCACACCAGCTGACTAGACTTCCTGAATCCACACCATCTGTAAAAACAGAAATGTTCCTTTCTGCTTGTACACACAGATAAATGCACTAAGGCTAAACCTCACAGGGCAGCAGTACAGGAGAGATTTGGACTTCTGGCCAAGTGAAACCCAGCGAGCTCTGGAATGAAGAAAAAACTACCATTCTTAATATGGAGGCACATATGAAAGGAGACATCTCATCACTCTGAGCACAGAGAAGTTTGACACTTAAAAAAAAAATGCACTAAGGAGTTTCTGGCACTTTTCTCAGGCACATCTGGCACTGGCTACTCTCAGAGACATGCAGACCTCAGGCCCTGGCTGGTATTAGAGCACTTGTGCATCCCTAGCATCCAGCCTTTTCCACTTCAAGCCAAGCTTCTCTGGAAAGAGTCACCAGCTTGACAGCTGTTGAGGGCAGGGCCACGCACCAATCCAGATGCTGCTCAGTTGGTCAGGGAGGCAGCAGAGCAGGAACAGAAGTGCGTGGGAGATGAGACACTTAGGGTTACCACCTGTGTAAGTGACAAACAGCCCTGAGCTCTGTCCATGACAGCCCTGAGCTCTGTCCACGGGCAGGGCTTCCTTCTGGTTTGCTTTAGAAGTGCAAGCCAACTGAGAATTCAAATGTCTAACAGGTATCAGACACACTGACCTGAGGGTCCCTGTAAACAAGAGCAAAGTTACCCCCAGCACAGCCTTCATGCTGCTCCATTGCACAGGCACGTTGGACAATACTGTGGAATAGGGATAGGTGTTACTGCACATGCCTCCTGTCACGTTGCACCAGCTCYGTTGTTCACCCAACACCTCTACCAGGCAATTCATCCCTTGTCGAGCAGGTMTTAGTGCAACCAAACCACCAAACAGAAAATTTCATCAGTTCAGCAAGCTGGATCAGTTTGAAACAGTTATCAAGTTGAGTTGCGAKAGGGAGGGGACAGATTTTGCAACCATGAATAAGGGCAGAGCTTCATGGCCTGCCCTTGCTCAGCAGAGATGAAGTGTCCCTGAGGCTCAGCCACCACATGTCACTTCATCCTAAGTCATGGCTTTGATGCAGCCAGTCCTGTCACAAAGAGATATTGCTGCACAGCAGCAAAATTGGAATAGAAATGAGCAGCTGTGTAAGAGAGCTAAGTAGCGCCTGGAGCTCGCAGGGACAGCTGGCCTGACAGAGGCACTTTCTTCCTTCCCATATCCCTCCAACCAAGCTGTGGTACCCTGCACACATTTCCTTCCTCTTCCTAGTACTAAAAATGTAACTCGAGAATGGATCTGGCCTTTAGTGACCAATTCAAACTTACCTCAGAGATAGCGGCACATCTGAGATAAAGACACCGCACAACCCATGGGGCASCTCACCTCCAAACACCGTCTGCTCCACAAACAACTGGCAGCTCCAGCTGCAAAATCCAATCGCAACCACCCACTAAACATATTGGTTCCTGGAGAAGTTTGAAAACACAGCCACTGAATTTCAAACTTCATATTAGTCACTGTGGAAAGATATCATCTTCTCCGTCAGAGGCTATTTCCTCAGCTTTGACCCATCTAAAAATTGAATCCCTGGTTACTCTTTCCTATCACTGAGAATAAAAGTGTTTCCTAGATCTATATCCCATACAGTTACAATAGTGCTAAGACCACAKAAAACTTTACCAGTCCAATTCAGTCATATTTAGTTACACAGGACAAAACTATGCCCACTCCAATCCAGCAATCTGTGCCCCTTCCACATGCAGGGTGCCCATGTGTGTTTGGAACCAATCTAGTCACCAACTTCACTGTTTCAGCAAATTTTGCCTTGTGGTAGCATAAACCTCATGATACTGAAGTTTAACATCTCCAGGACTTGGGATGTTCATAGCKGTAGCATAGACCCTCATACAGAACGATACTGCTCATATTATGTTAACACAGGTTTTAGTATATGATAAGCATCTACCTAAGCTACAGGGCCTTTTCTGCTGTACTTTATGCTTTAAAAAAGTCACAAAAGTCATGATTAAGCAGCCCTGAAAATACCGGGTAGAATCCAAGAAGACTGATCCATTATAAATAGCCATCTAATGCAGAATTAAACTAATGCATATACATGAATCTCGATAGTTTAGATCCATATTCTGAGCCTCCTCCCCATCAAGTAAAATGAACATCATGAATGCATTTATTTAAAATTCCAGTGCAATACCAATGTATTATKTGGTTAGTTGTTAATGTATTAGTTGGTTATATGTGCACACTTTATCTTTGTTAACAGAAAGTCTGACAAGCCAGTTTGATTTTAAAAGCTCTGAAAATTAGGACATACCAAAAGTCATGGAATATTTCAGAATTTAACTTACTTTTTTACTCTATAGTATTTTGAATTGGTCACAAGGGGTCTTAATAAGATCAGCTGTACTATGCCAGAGCAGTGGGCCATCTAATCCCCAAATCCTCCCCAATAATAGCCAAAAATGAGCATTCCCATTCTCAACACCTTAATACTTTAACCAGGCTCCCAAYAGTCACCTAGAATGGTTTACCATTTCATTATTTAACTTTAAGAAGTATTTCCTTCTGTTTTGTATTAAAAAAACACTTAACCTATTAACTTTAATATGTACCAAATAAGCTTCTCCCTCACATTTTTATGGCAAAGATTTTATCATTTATTACAGCATTATAACTGAATGTCCGCCTCAGTTTCCCCTATGCATATGACTTGCCCGAGTGATCACAGATATCTGCTATGATGGCAGAATCAAGGAACACTGTTCCCCAAGTCATTTTGTTGTTTGAAACCACCAATTTCTACTTTGAAGTAATTACAAACACAGGAGACAGGAATAGACCCTAATCAGCTCCCAGAAGCTCAGGTTTCTTCCAGCTCTTATAGGAGCCTTTGCAAGGGGGGGAGCCCTTCACTGTGTGCATGCACACAGATGCATAAATCAATGCAAAGAGATTTGCCACAGATAAATTGAATTCCTGGCTTAGCACTTCACATGCTGCACAGCTCAGCAAGCTCACTAAGCACTCTGACAGCTGTCTCTAGTGTGYGGCATTATGCACAACAGGCAGTGGTTTTGCACTAAGCTTGCTTGCTGATAGCCTAACCAAAAACTATGTGTTCCAGCCTGCATAAATTGGAAGGAGCAGGAGAAAAAAACATAGTGGAAAGCCCTGTGCAGAGTGATCAGCTCCAACCTTTCTCCTTTTTCCTTAAAAACTACTAACAGTCCTTCAGAATAAGTAAGCCCTTTACTGAATCTCCCTTATCTTCTTGTACATCAATTGGCTGGAACATTCATGGGATCACTAAACATTTCATTTACCCTTAAGGCCAACTCCTCTGCTTATTAAATTAGGAAGATGAATGAGAGATTTGCTCTCTTACTAGCAACCCAGAACATTCATTAGTCAAATAAATGATTGCACTTGCCTCAAGTTATGCTACTGCAACATTTGTAATGTTTCTTCTGATTTCAGCCCTCCTGTMCTTTTTTGAAATCAGACAGGCTTTCTGACAGGTTACATCTAATTTCTGTTTTTGATTTCAACAGATGGAAACAAAGACTTCTAACTCACTGTYCCATTCTGTTTGGTCCATCCTCAAAAGCATCACTGAGCAGACACACAAAGGCAATCAGAAAATATATGCAAGCTAGCAACATTCATCCCATTTATATCAAGTGCTGTTACCATTTTAATGCAGATTTTATACAGAGTAAGAGAACCWTGTTGGACAAAAGGCAACATTTCCACCGCAGCAACTCAGACCATTAGCTAAGCTGCTAGGTAACAGTGAACAGGCATCTAGAGGACATCAGCATTTTTGTGTCTAGCTGTGGAAGAGGAGGGGGAAAATAACATCTGGGGAAGAGACTTAACTTCACATCCCAATTAAATTACAGCCCAGAAGCTCTGAAAGTGGGGTAAAGGGGTGGATCTGAGTGGTTTTSGTCCAGAAAATAGAGATTTGTCCTGATGTTGGTCCTTGATTCTGCAGGTCTGTTCCATAAAAAAAAGGAGCCCTTTTGTGTAAACACCTTCACAATTTGGTAAGTGGATGATGATGACATGTTACAGCTGATGAGCTGCAAGGAGATGAGCAAAAAGGAAAGCCAAGACTCATGTTTCTCTGTATTTGTCTCTAAATCAGTTTTAGGCTGTACTGACCATATTTAGGCAGTTTTAAACACTTTCAACTTTAAGAAGTGTTTCAGCAAAAGGCACCAACTCAGGGCAACAGAAATGCAGTGAAGCAGTCAGCATTTTGGAGAACCATCAAAAGCTACAAGCACTAAATACAACTCCCAGAGATGCCCAGGTGCAGAATCCTGCATCTGGGGAGGAATAACCCCAGGCATCAGTACAGATTAGGGACTGACCTGATAAAGAGCAACTCAAGGGACCTGGGAATCCTGGCTGACAATGTCAGCCATGAGTGAGCAGTGTGCCCTCATGGCCAAGAAGGCCAATAGGATCCTGGCCTGCATCAGGAGGAGTGTTGCCAGCAGGTCAAGGGAGGGGATTCTGCCCCTCTACTCAGCTCTGGTGAGGCCGCACCTGGAGTACTGTGTGCAGTTCTGGGCTCCCCAGTACAAGAGGGATGTGGAGCTTCTCGAGAGGGTCCAGCAGAGAGCAACAAAGATTATTAAGGGACTGAAACATCTCTCGTACGAGGAGAGACTGAGTTGGGCCTGCTTTCTCTGGAGAAGAGAAGGCTGAGAGGGGATCTGATTAATACGTATAAATACCTGAATGGTGAATGTAGGGAGAAAGGGGCCAAACTCTTCTCAGTGGTGGCCAGTGATAGGACAAGGGGCCATGGGTATAAGTTGAAACACAAGAAGTTCCACCTCCATGTGAGGAAGAACTTCTTTACTGTGAGCCCTGGAACAGGGTGCAAAGGGAGGTTGTGGAGTCTCCTTCTCTGGAGGTCTTCAAAGCCCTGCTGGAGCAGAGGATTAGACTAGATGATCTCTAGAGGTCCCTTCCAACCTTAACCATTCAGTGATTCTGTAACAGCACAGCTGCACAAGCGAGTCAGACTTTATGAAAAATCACCCAGACCTTAAAAACTTCTCAGCAAACCTTTAACAACCCAGAGTTGAAATAGCAGAGCCTTTGRGGCTGCTTTGCTCCAGAATTGCACCTTTAAGTAAAGCAATACACTGCATATACCCTCAGAAATCCCTGCTCCTTGGCACCGGGCAGAGGGAAGAGCACACACTGTGCACCACAGGTGCCAATCAGTGTCCAGAAGAGAGGGACTAATCCAGGGGAAACAGTAATGAAAAGMGAATGAAGATACCCCAGTTCACACAAACATCCTCCTTCCCTGTGCCACTGCCCACGATTCAAGTGCTCATTTACTCCCTAGCTTTACCACAACTTTCTCACCTGACCTTCAGGAAGTCAATCTATTTATAGATGCAGGATGAATAACAGGGCCATTCTGCTGCATCTGCASGGAGTAAAGATTGCGGGCAGGGCTGATTTCACACAGCCCACAGTTCAAGACACAAATCGAGCAGCCTCTCTTAAAGAGACAAACACTGAAAGACTTGGTTTCTGCTTTGCCACTAATTTCACATCATTCTTTGGTTAAAATTGCTGCTGGTCTAGCAAGTAATTACAATAAGTCACATGCAATCAGAGGCCCTTACACTAGGGGTAACATTGCAATCAGAGTTTATAGKAGAAAAACAAAATGTATTTGCATGTTACGGGATTGGAACAGCCTGCAACAAGATTTTTGCTCCAAGAMGGGCAGCAAGCAGCTTTGCATGTGTAAAACTCTCCCACTGCAAAAGTGGCTTGATCATAACACAGAAAAACCTCTATGCATGACTGAGGATTTCATGGTGACTATAGATAGCTGCAAAGTTATCTTTCTCCTTTCCTTGCTTCTATTAAGACCTAAGAGGGTGATTATCCCCACCCAGGGAAGGGGTCTTAACCCCAAATAAGTCAACCTACACAAGAAAAGGCAAAAGACAAGAATTAGTCTGGCTGGGGTTAGGATGAAACACCCCTTACCCAAGACACATTAGGACCTCCTTATATTGCCACAAATGAGGAAGCCCTCTCTAAACCAACTTCCTATCCTACCTTTTCCATATCACACCCAAGAATTTTGCACTCTGGATACAGCAAAAGTCTTGACAGCAGCCAGAGAAGCCAAACAATTTGGGCATGAGTTCCCCAATGTTTCTGCTCCCAACAGAACCCAACTCCTTGCTTCTGGGCACCAGCAAAACGAATGCACCTTTGCACATACGTAGTAGCTTCCCCCACTCTCAGCTGTGCATAGAGCTGCTAGCAGAGCTGGGAGCAATTTCCCAGGAACAAAGCAGTACAAATACCCCCAAATTTGGGGGCAAAATTTGCCTCCTTGTGCAAGGAGGAAAAGCAGTAGGATGCAACACGCTCAGCAGGGGGCTGGAGCCAAGTTTGCAGCACTCGCTGCAGGATTTAAAAGCTTTGTAAGAATCAAAAGGTCCCATGAGGAAAACGTGTGCCCGTGCACCGAAGCCTAACARGTTCTCCTCCGCTCCCCTTATGTTTCCAAATACCAAGAAAAATGCCCAAACTCAGRCTGCTGATGCCATCTAGTGGTCCCGACACCCCCAAAGCAGCCGAGGAGCCATTTGCAGAGTCCTCTGGTCCCGCGAGCCCAACTCCCCGCAATGTCCCCAGGCACCCCATCAGCCAAATGGGGTGCAGGCAGGACAGGCTGGGGAAAAACAAATCGAGGAGCCGGGTTTGCATGTGGAAATGTGTAGGAAAGTCAGGTTACTTGGGGGGAAAAAAAGGATGTGGATACAAATGGAGGTGCCTTTGGTAGCTGGATTTTGGAGAGAGTGGAGGGGATGCCAGAGGTGGCGTACATACAACTGCAAGAATTATGACGGTGACACTATATTACTTAAAGCACATAAACATTATTTGAAATAACATTTCATGTCTGCATTTCTGGATGTAATGCATATGCAAGGGCTCTTTGACGTGCCTGTGCCTGAAGCCTGAACAGCATGGGAGCATCCAAAAAGCTCCCAGAATTCTTTTCTGATCCTGAGAAGAAGGAAGGAATTCATTCCAGGTACAGCACATGAGCAGCAAGTCACAAAAGTCAATAGCTAATATTACTAGGATGATGGTAGTCATTTTAGGATATTCTCTGAAAAGAGACATGAAAGGAGYTGCAAGGATTTTGCCTAATGTTGCTTCTACAGCTAGTAGAAAATTACAAGCAATTTTCCATAACAGTTGTGTCTGACACACAGAGCCTTGGCCTGGGTCACACCCCATCAGGCAATGACACCTGGGGCACATGCACTGGGATGAAAAGAGATGGAAAAAAAAAGGATGGCAAATGAATGCAATTTTCTGCAGGGATCCTGTAGTGAGTCAGATTGCTGGTGTCGCCCCAGGTTGCCGGATGGCCGCACTGACACTTGGCATGTACTGACACCCGTCTTGTTCTGTGCAATAAAACCCACAAGCCAGCAGGCTGCTCTCCAGAGCTGCCTCCTGCCTTGCATTTTCTGCTAAGAGGTGAGCAAAAGCAGAAACTATCTGTGTGTTTTAGCCAGACCAGCAATTTAGTGATTGCAGTTGGAGGCTGAGAACAGCACAGGGAGGCAGATCTGTGATTCTTAATTATCAGGGAAAAGCAACACGGGCTGATGCTTGTAAGCCATGAAGAACACATTGCCCCTGAAGCCAAGGGCAGTGGARTTACAACCGGATCACACACAGCTTTATCCCAACAGTTCTCCAGGCATGCAGTCTAAGGACTACTGGCCAACAGCACTAGGGATGCACATGTCACCATCTTGCCCAGGCACCTGTTGGACAGCTAACATGAACTTGTACCTCCTTGCCCTGGAGCACCCTCTCCTCCTGGCTTCCCTTGGTGCTTTTGAGCGCCCTGCTCTGCGTTTGGTAGGTAATTTGTATGGTTGAAAAGGTTGCTTGCACAGCCTTAATTATGTGAATACATATTATTATTATATAATATATTATAATATATTATAACTTATGTGAAATGACTATACCCACCTGCATGCCACATATAATACCAATGACCTTTTGCTGTGGAGGACAGATGTGCCATCCCTGGCTCTAGACATTCAAAGCAACTGCTGCCACTGAAACTGGGAGGGGGTAAAGAGGGGCACTGAATTACAGCCAGCTGAACTGAGAGTGCACCTGAAATGGGGCCAGGTAACAGGAAATAAATATGTGATTTGTAATCTTCAGAGGAATTAAGTCCTCATGTTAGGGATGTCATTACCAATAGCCTGTTCTGGAGATGGGTTAGCATGCCACACTATGCAGCGCGCTTTGCTTCTTCACCCCTCTGTTCCCCTTCTGACCCTAAAATGTTGCTACATGCACTGGCACTGGCATGTCTCCTTGCAGCTGCTGGCCAAGCATCCTCTTTGTAAGATGCTGGTTGTGCAGCAGACACAGTACTGTGCGTTGTCCAGAAGGTGGCAAGCTTTCAATTTGTATTGCTCCGTGTTCCACAACAGATCCAAATTAGGACTATCGAAGTCCTGTTTCTTCATGGGATGAAATGCAAGTATATGTGTGCAAGTTGGAGAACTCCCTGTGACTGATTTACAGTGTCAGGAACAGCAGGAATGCTATTCTGCTCCCGACAGCCACAGATAACTGGTGATTAAGCCTGTCATCTTCCAGGGCAAGACCCCGGGGTGTAGCACTTGGAGAAAGATCTAGGTGGCAACATTTTCCCAGGCTTTCTGAATATGCTGATTTCACTGTGGTATTCTGAAGCAATGGATAGTTCAGATCCATCCCTGCCAGAATAAAACAAAACCAAAAGAAGTTTTGAGAAAATCATATTCTCCCCCTGCAAGGAGGCACCAAGGCTCCTAACGCTCCCATCTCATTGGGGTTACTGGAAGCAATGCTTAGCCCTGCAGATACATCTTTGTGAGGAACCTGGGCATACGTAGCACTGAAGTGGGCACTTGTGTAGTGTGCACATGGGCAGCTGGGTGCTGAACTGAAGCAACCCACCTTATTTTATGGAAAACCTGTAGTTGCCCTTCAGATGATACGTGGGCTTTGTTGGCATCTGCTGCCCTGCCAGGCCATCTCCTGTGACATGGCCACTTCTCCTCCAGCCCTTTGCCTACTTAGGCTGTGACGTACTCCATTCATGTCCCCTATAATGCACTTGTTTGTCCCACAGCCTGTGAGATTCTGTTCCTGTTTCAAACTTCTGATCATGATAAGGTGACCAAAACAGACTAGCAGTYAAGAGCTAGGATGTCACCACAGACTTAAGGCAAGTTGCTGCCTTCTTAAAGCCCTGTAGTCTCATRGAGGAATGGCTTACAGCAGCACACTTTACCTGGAAGGAAACTTTCAGAGCTGTTTCTCAGACTTTCTTGACCCCACAACACCAAAGGTGAAGGAGTTTAAACTAACTCATCTTTTTTTCCAGATAAATGTAAATTTGGAATATGTTAAGCCACCAAAAAAAAAAAAAAAAAAGCAACGTAAGCAAAGCCCTCAGCATGTGACAGGGTTACTACTTGGTACTAAACACTAAGGCATGTGCTAAACACTGATGCAGGATCAGCGGATCAGCTTACCAAGAAGCTGGCACTTGGTTTATTGCTCTTTCCTAGTGAAGGCATCTCTTAATCTAAACAGTTAACAGAAATAAAAGCAGTATTGACAGCATGACAGGCTGCCTCCTCCAGCTTGGCTGGCTCTACAGCAGAATGCTTTCCCTCTTGGCTCCTGGTGTAGAGATGTTCCTGAGGATTTTTATGGATTCAACCAATTTTGAGGAGCCACTGACAAGAAACACATGCTAGTGCAGCTCCAGTTACCTCAAACACATCCTCAAAAATCACCATGCCGAGAACKGCTTTTACATGTCCTGCTTCCAACATCATTCAAATGAAGGAATAAAATCCTATCTCCCTCTTTCTTCCTCTTCTGTCTAATCAATCTGGAAACCCACTGAGGGCTGCTAATGGCATTGCCAAATACAGAAGGAGAGCTGGAGACTGTCAATACTGCAGCCTTCATGGGCACTTGGGGTGAATAACTGCGTAATAATACATGTCTAAGAAAAGCTACACACCAGGCTGTTTCTTATTCTCTTTACAGAGCGCTTCCTGCAGTCACAGAATTTAATTCTTCATCCATGTCTCAGATCTCTAAGAATTTTTGAACTCTTCCCCTCACCCTATCAAATCTCTCCCAGTTGGRAAAATCTATTTGAAAGATAAGCAGGGCAGAAAAAAACAGCTAGCAGGCAGGGAATTACCCYTCATATTGTTGAAAAGAAACCCCCTGAAAGCAGCGTGGGACAAAGCCCGTGCAGGGTGGGGCAACTTCTACTAGTGCTGCTTCCAGTGACCCCTTTCTGAGAGCACTATTGCTCATGGTAGCTTTAAACTGGCTTCTATTAATTGTTTCAAACTGAGTGATAATAGAGAATAGCTTCTCCTCTTTAAGCACTCTCTTTGATGGAGAAACCCCTCCTATTTTCCAAAGCAGGCATGAGATGCTTGGGAGCAGGCTCTGGCATCCCTCCAGCAGTTCTTCGACTCCTGCCTGTGCCCTAAGGGCCTCAGACCCCTACATCATTACCCTGCAGGGAAGGAGGAATCACAGAGGAAGGCAGTACCAAAGGGACCCACCACAGATGTTCTGCCATTTGCTAGCAGGAGCAAAAGGTGGGAATTGGTGTCCTTTCTCCTGTGAGAGTCCCATAATAGACACGGTCTTGTCCTCTATCTCCTGTCTAGTCCATATACCATAGAGCTAGCTGAGGCTGGTGGGAATGAGATGATGCCAAATTATTGTATTACACAGTGAATAGAGTAGTCTGGTGAGAGCTATGAGCCAAACCTTGCTTTAACACAGGAGGAACACAAGCCCAGGCTCTACGCCCTCTATTCACTTGTCACTGACGTTTTGGGAAAAGGGACTCCAGCCATCCTGGTATTTCTCCAGATAAAACCCCTCTGTGAATCCAAGATAAATTAAAAACTAGCTGGGGGTAACTGAAACAATTTTGGCTTTTTGTTTTTTAATTGCTCTATGCCGATTAGAAAATGAAATATGCTGTACCACTCTGATGTAGTCTCAGACCTTCTGAGGGTCATCCTGGAGGCCTGGGCAATAAGATAAAGAGAAAAAAAAAAGACTCAGGCATCTCTAATTGAAACTAGAGGCGAGACTGGTGTCAGCACTGGGATATGAAGGATGTCACTGCAAGCTACCTCTGTGTATTCACACAACCGTGAGCTTTGCTCTGCTCTACACCATTTCCCTGTAGTTTTGAGCCTAGGCCAGAGTCTTCTGATTTCAGTTTTAAACACTTGCCTTAACACTAACAAAATACACAGGAACTCGGATTTCTACTTTTGGAGAGACTTTAAAGAATAATAGGTTCCCTTGAGGTATGAAACCAATTGCAGCAGCTACACWGTTATTCCATACTTGATAGTGCTTTATGCACTTCATTTTAAGTTCCTTATGAACTACAAAAAAGTGGCAAGGTAGTTAATAAAAGGACCTGAAGTTTAGGTCAGCCAGGATGATCTGAGCCATCCATTCTGAAATCTATGGACAGAAGTCTTGGAGTTGGTCTCTTAAGCCTGCAGAAAGAAGTAGCTTCCCTGAGGCCAGTAGAACAGACTTGGCCTAGCAGGACCAAATCGTTGTGTTTTTCTCTTTGTGTTTTAAAGGAGAGAACAGTATTTCAAACACTGACTTGCATCTGAAGAAAGACAGTGCTGATTCACACTTTGCCTGGGAGACAGCGATTCTGTCTTGTCCATCATCCCATGACTAAGGAGAAAAACAATCAAAAAAAAGGTAACAGCTCTCCAAATCCTCCCACAACGTCATAGCAATCCAGCCCCAAGTAAAGTCAGAGTATGAAGTTTCTAGAGGGAACTAGGCTAAAGATCTCACGTTTTTGCTTTAACCAGCTGCAGGCTTTGAAAAGAGTTTATCTGTCATTTTGGCCTCCTAATAATTTTATATCAGATTTCAGATGAATCCAGACACTATTAGTGAAATTTTATACATGGGAGTTGCTGGGGTCTGACTACTCCATGTAAGCTTGAGCTTATGAAAAGATTCATCTCACAAAATTGGGTAGAAAGCATGAAGTGCTAAATGCATTTTCCCTGAAGCCACTTGAGAATTTATCATGCGATCTGAAGGAGCAGGGCCACTGACATGGTAACACCTGAGAGCATCTGCTCCTGTATCTGTCATTTGGGCTGGCTCTTGGTCCAGGGGAAACCAAGTCAGAGCCTTTTCCTAAGAGATGCACAACCAGTCCAAGCAACATCATCRCTTAGTGACAAACTCATCAGGGACATCATCAACTGTGATTGCCCCCAGAATGAATTGCCCTGGCTGAGAAAGCAGCTCAGCCAGACTATTTGAGGGAAGGCAACACAGCCTATTTATAGAGATGGAAAAATATCTATAAACCCAGCAAGGGAACTTTGAATCTGTAGCTCAGACTTAGCAGCTAAAGCTTTACCCTGTGTCTGGGAAAGCCAAGGTTCATATTGTTTCTCTGCCTGGACTGTTGCCAAGACACAAAGACATTGGCCAGTTCTCCAGGCCTTCCAAATATCTTGCAACCCAGGCAGAAGAGTAGCTCAGAGCAGCCTGGAGTAACTGTCTGATGGACAAATGCCCCCATTGCCTGTTCAGTTCTACTGAAGTATTTGYGCAGCAGGAGGTCAGTGCTCTGTGTTCACTGTACTCACTGTGTATGTGCTGTTCAGCCCAAACATGCTGATTTGTCTGGAGATCCCAGTAGGATTTTCTGGCCCACATCACTTCATTCTTTTGGTTGCAGAGATCCAGGGTGAAGACATCATCTCCTTACTGTATTTCAGCCAACTGGCTAGTGAGAACTTTCCTGTCCAAAGAACAAGAGGATTTAGTTACAATACTAAGTATATTTCAGCACAGGCAGGGATTAATTTCAGTTGCTGTTACTGCACATTGCTGTGCCTAGGTCTACAAAGGTGTAGAGAGTGAGAGGTCAAATTCTAATAACCTCTGTCCCTACTTGGAAATGAAGGAAAGACTCTATCTGGGGGCCTGTGAATTTCTGGCAGCTTGGAATTTTTTAAAAAATGGTATTAGATTGACTTCAGTTGATGTGCATCTATTCACCAGTCTAAAAATTGCATGTCTTAACTGAAATTAATTTCTAAAGTGCACTGGATTTTATAGACTGAAAACCATGACTTCATGGTAAAACGTCATTTGATTTCTGCATGAAATACCACAGGATGCCATTTTGTAATTTCCTCCCCCCGTGATCATGATAACACAGCCCGTTAGGCACTGGAAAGCCAGAGAACATCTGCCAAGTGAAGGAGATGGAAAAGTGAGAGTTGCCAGTAATCCAAAACACAGTGAAGGAAACAGCGTTTGAGTGATTGTTGTGTGATAGGGAACATTTTGTCTTTTTGTTCATCAATCATGTGGAGTGGGRAGAGATAGTATTTTTTGAAACACTTGGAAGCAATTCGTAAAACTGCTTTGAAGCAGATTCCAAGCAGGGCTCTGCTCACCTTGTAAATCTCTCTATATATAAAGTTTTAAATAAAATGGCAATAGTAATGAAAAAGAATTTACCTCCACCTACCCTTCACCTTTCAAAAATTGTGAAGACAGAAAGCAGAGCAATGTGGTCTGTATTTAGGATTAACCGTTGCTCTGCTGACAGGGAAGCCTATCAAGGCATACTGTGCTGATTTTCTGCTCTGACAGGCTTTGAGACTGATAGTGGTATCAGTCTATTAATTTGCAATGAGGCTAGTCATATTATGGGAAAAGAGATGAACTAAACTAAATTCAAGTGACACAGTAGAACAAGTTTTTCTGGAGATAAGCATGGAGTCAAGGGAGAGCCTCTTCTTAAATTATTARCAAATTCTTTCCAATTAATATACCTCTGCACATGCAGTGAATCAGGCCTAGGCAACCTTGGGAGCTCGCACCAGTGCAACTTCTGCAACTGACTTTAAAAGGGCGGGAAAACTAATTCACTGGCTTTTCACATAGCTTTTCAACTTGTGATGTTGTTTCTGGTGGGTTCCGAAAGATTTCTGGGATCAAAAACAGATTTCCATCAAG